>NC_092049.1:112176418-112488765 GCF_003086295.3 Arachis hypogaea | reverse complement strand
AAGGTCATGGTGCCTATGGTACAAGTTATTAGGAACTTTCTAGGATCCTGTTTCTTCTGAGGCAATGTCAGTTGATCCAGATCACTTAGTTCATTGGTGAACAAGGGAGGTTCATCTTCCCAAGTCTCAATACCAAATAATTTGGCATTCAGCTTCATGATTGCACCAAGGTACTTGGTAACTTGCTCTTCAGTAACATCCTCATTCTCTTCAGAAGAAGAATACTCATCAAAGCTCATGAAGGGCATAAGGAGGTTTAATGGAATCTCTATGGTCTCTAGATGAGCCTCAGATTCCTTTGGTTCCTCAAAGGGAACCTCCTCATTGATCACTGGACATCCCAGGAGGTCTTCCTCCTTGGGATTCACGTCCTCTCCTTCTCTTACAGGTTCGGCCATGGTAATCAATTCAATGGCCTTGCACTCTCCTTTTGGATTTTCTTCTGTATTGCTTGGGAGAGTTTTAGGAGGGATTTCAGTGATCCTTTTACTCAGCTGGCCCACTTGTGCCTCCAAATTCCTAATTGAGGATCTTGTTTCATTCATGAAACTTACAGTGGCCTTGGATAGATCAGAGACTAAGTTTGCTAAATTAGAGGTATTTTGTTCAGAGTTCTCTGTCTGTTGCTGAGTAGATGATGGAAAAGGTTTATTATTGTTAAACCTGTTTCTTCCACCATTATTAAAGCCTTGTTGAGGTTTTTGCTGATCCTTCCATGAGAAATTTGGATGATTTCTCCATGATGAGTTATAGGTGTTTCCATAAGGTTCACCTAAGTAATTTACCTCTGCTATTGCAGGGTTCTCAGGATCATATGCCTCTTTTTCAGAAGGTGCCTCTTGAGTACTGTTGGATGCAGCTTGCATTCCATTCAGACTCTGAGAAATCATATTGACTTGCTGAGTCAATATTTTATTCTGGGCCGATATGGCATTCAGAGTATCAATTTCAAGAACTCCCTTCTTCATAGGCGTCCCATTACTCACAGGATTCCTCTCAGAAGTGTACATAAACTGGTTATTAGCAACCATGTCAATGAGTTCTTGAGCTTCTGCAGGCGTTTTCTTTAGGTGAATGGATCCACCTGCAGAAGTATCCAATGACATCTTTGATAGCTCAGATAAACTATCATAGAATATATCCAGGATGGTCCATTCTGAAAGCATGTCAGAAGGACACTTTTTGGTCAGTCCTTTGTATCTCTCCCAAGCTTCATAGAGGGATTCACCTTCTTTCTGCTTGAAGGTTTGAACATCCACTCTAAGCTTGCTCAGCTTTTGAGGAGGAAAGAACTTGGCTAAGAAAGTCGTGACCAGCTTATCCCAAGAGTTCAGGCTATCTTTGGGTTGAGAGTCCAACCACACTCTAGCTCTGTCTCTTACAGCAAAAGGGAAAAGCATGAGCCTGTAGACTTCAGGATCTACTCCATTAGTCTTAATAGTATCATATATCTGCAAGAATTTAGTTAAGAACTGAAAGGGATCTTCAGATGGAAGTCCATGAAACTTGCAGTTTTGTTGCATCAGAGAAACTAGCTGAGGTTTCAGCTCAAAATTGTTTGCTCCAATGGTAGGGATGGAGATGCTTCTTCCATGTAAATTGGAATTACGTGCAGTAAAGTCACCAAGCATCCTCCTTGCATTATTATTATTTTCGGCTGCCATCTCCTCTTCTTGTTCGAAAATTTCTGAAAGGTGCTTGCTGGATTGTTGTAATTTAGCTTCTCTTAGTTTTCTCTTCAGAGTCCTTTCAGGTTCTGGATCTGCTTCAACAAGAATATTCTTGTCTTTGCTCCTGCTCATATGAAAAAGAGGGAACAGAAAAATAATAATAATAGGGATCCTTTTTGCCCAAGTATAGAGGTTTCCTTATGTGAGTAGAAGAAAAGAAGAAGAAAATCTGAACTCAGAGAGAGAGGGTTCGGATTTTTGGTGAGATAAAGTGTTAGTAGATGAATAAATGAATAGAAGGAGATAAGAGAGAAGGAGGATTTTCGAAAATTATTTTTGAAAAAGAGTTAGTGATTTTCGAAAATAGTTTTTGAAAAAGGTTAGTAATTTTCGAAAATTAAAATCAAAAATTAAAATAATTAGTTAATTAAAAAGAAATTTTGAAAAAGAGGGAAGATATTTTCGAAAATTAGAGAGAGAGAGTTAGTTAGGTAGTTTTGAAAAAGATAAGATAAAGAGATATTTTTGAAAAGATATGATTGAAATTAGTTTTGAAAAAGATTTGATTTTTAAAATCACAATTAATGACTTGATTCACAAGAAATCACAAGATATAATTCTAGAGCTTAAAGTTTGAATCTTTCTTAACAAGTAAGTAACAAACTTGAAATTTTTGAATCAAAACATTAATTGGTGATGTTATTTTCGAAAATTTGATATAAAAATAAGAAAAAGATTTTGAAAATATTTTGAAAAAGATTTTTGAAATTTTTGAAAATAATAAAAAATGGAAAAGATATGATTTTTGAAAAAGATAAGATTTTTAAATTGAAAATTTGATTTGACTCATAAGAAACAACTAAATTTTAAAAATTTTTGAAAAAGTCAACTCAATTTTTCGAATTTTATGAGAGAAAAAGGGAAAAATATTTTTTTGATTTTTTTGAATTTTTTATGATGAGAGAGAAAAACAATGAAAATGATGCAATGCATGGAATTTTTAGATCAAAACAATGAATGCATGCAAGAATGCTATGAATGTCAAGATGAACACCAAGAACACTTTGAATGTCAAGATGAACATCAAGAACTTATTTTTGAAAAAATTTTTTGATGCAAAGAAAACATGCAAGACACCAAACTTAGAAATCTTTCATGTTTAGACTCTAACAAACGAAAAATGCATATGAAAAACAAGAAAATATGAATATCAAACAAGAAGACTTACCAAGAACAACTTGAAGATCATGAAGAACACATGCATGAATGCAATTTTCGAAAAATGCAAGATGAATATGCAATTGACACCAAACTTGAAAATTGACTCAAGACTCAAACAAGAAACACAAAAAATTTTTTTTGATTTTTTTATGATTTTATGATTTTTTTGTATTTTCTTTTAATTTTTTCGAAAATCATTTGAAAAAGAAAAAATAAGGATTCCAAAATTTTTAATATGAATTCCAGGAATCTTCAATTCTTAGTCTAAAGCTCCAATCTGAGGGTTAGACATGGCTTAATAGCCAGTCAAGCTTTAGAAGATATTGCTACTTTCCATGTATAGAGCAACTAAGTGTGTGAGAATCTCTTGTGATGATAAGTTGAAACTCCAGTCCAAAAGATTAGACATGGCTTATAGCCAGCCAGGATTCAACAAATCATCATAAAACACTAGAATTCATTCTTAAAAATTCTGAAGAAAAATATATTTTTGAAAACATTTTTTTTTTCGAAACAAAGGAGAAATTTTTGAAAGATTTTTGAAAAATTTTTGAAAATAAAACAAAAAGAAAATTACCTAATCTGAGCAACAAGATGAATCGTCAGTTGTCCAAACTCGAACAATCTCCGGCAACGGTGCCAAAAACTTGGTGCACGAAATTGTGATCTCAGGCAACGGCGCCAAAAACTCTGTATGCACATCTTAATAACTTGTTTTTCATTCACAACTTCGATACAACTAACCAGCAAGTGCACTGGGTCGTCCAAGTAATAAACCTTACGTGAGTAAGGGTCGATCCCACAAAGATTGTTGGTATGAAGCAAGCTATGGTCACCTTGTAAATCTCAGTCAGGCGGATATCAAATGGTTATGGAGTTTTTGAAAATAAATAATAAAATAAGGATAGAAATACTTATGTAAATCATTGGTGAGAATTTCAGATAAGCGTGTAGAGATGCATTCGTTCCTCTGAACTTCTGCTTTCCTGCTGTCTTCATCCAATCAATCCTACTCCTTTCCATTGCTGGCTTTATGTAAGGACATCACCATTGTCAATGGCTACTTTTGATCCTCTCTGGAAAATGGTCCGATGCGCTGTCACTGCATGGCTAATCGTCTGGAGGCATCACCGTGGTCAATGGCTGCATCCTATCCTCTTGTGAAAATGGTCCGATGCGCTGTCACTGCACAGCTAATCATCTGAGGTTCTCAATCATGCTGGAATAGGATTTACTATCCTTTTGCGTCTGTCACTACGCCCAGCACTCGCGAGTTTGAAGTTCGTCACAGTCATTCAATCCCAGAGTCCTACTCGGAATACCACAGACAAGGTTTAGACTTTCCGGACTCTCATGAATGCCGCCATCAATCTAGCTTATACCACGAAGATTCTGATTAAGAGATCCAAGAGATACTCATTCAATCGAACGTAGAACGGAAGTGGTTGTCAGGCACGCGTTCGTAGGGGAATGATGATGATTGTCACGTTCATCACATTCATGTTGAAGTGAGAATGAATATCTTAGAAGCGGAATAATTTGAATTGAATAGAAAAACAGTAGTACTTTGCATTAATCTTTGAGGAACAGCAGAGCTCCACACCTTAATCTATGGAGTGCAGAAACTCTACCGTATGAAAAATACATAAGTGAATAGAGGGTAAGCATGGTCGAGTGGCCAGCCTCCCATGGAGGTCTAGAGATCTAAAAATGATCAAAAGATACAATCCAGGATGATCCAAAGATAAACTAAAAATCACAAGATGTCTAATACAATAGTAAAAAGTCCTATTTATACTAAACTAGTTACTAGGGTTTACAGAGATAAGTAATTGATGCATAAATCCACTTCCGGGGCCCACTTGGTGTGTGCTTGGGCTGAGCTTGAATGTTACACGTGCAGAGGCTCTTTCTGGAGTTGAACTCCAGGTTGTAACGTATTTTTGGCGTTCAACTCTGGTTTGTGACGTGTTTCTGGCGTTTAACTCCAGACAGCAGCGTAGAACTGGCGTTCAATGCCCTTTTATGTCGTCTAAACTCGGCCAAAGTATGGACTATTATATATTGCTGGAAAGCCCTGGATGTTTACTTTTCAACGCAATTGGAAACGTGCCATTTTGAGTTCTGTAGCTCCAGAAAATCTACTTTGAGTGCAGGGAGGTCAGAATCCAACAGCATCAGCAGTCCTTCTTCAACCTCTGAATCTGATTTTTGCTCAAGTCCCTCAATTTCAGCCAGAAAATACCTGAAATCATAGAAAAACACATAGACTCATAGTAAAGTCCAGAAATGTGAATTTAGCATAAAAACTAATGAAAACATCCCTAAAAGTAACCAGATTCTACTAAAAACATACTAAAAACAATGCCAAAAAGCGTATAAATTATCCGCTCATCACTTTCCTTAATTTGTCTTTGAGAAAAGCATTTTCTGCCTTAGAAAGTCATTCTGAGATTCAAGTTTATGATTTTCATTTAAGAAGCATCTTAGTTTTTCAGTGAGATGATCAATCATAAGATAAAGATCTCCAGTAGAAGGTTCAATGAAAATTATCTCATCCATTTGATCGGCCATGAGACAGGTTTGGGATTTGCTTTCTGATTCTTTCTCATCTTCTGAATCATTTTCCAGATCTTCCCAAGAGGCCATTATTCCCTTCTTCTTTTCCTTCTTCATCTTATCTTCCTTCTTCAATTTTGGATAGTCAAACTTATAATGTCTAGGTTCTTTACAGTGGTAGATGATCTTGCTTAAGTCCCTTTTTTGTTTTCTTGAGTTGCCTCCGATCCTTTGCTTTGTTCCTTTTACTTCATCATTGTCTTGAATTTCTTATCAAACATAACAAACTCATCGTCAAATAAATTATCACTGGATTCATCATCCAGGGACTTAGTGACTGATTTGAGAGTAATTCCTTTTATTTTTTGAGTCATTTTTCAAATAAGTAGTTTCAAAAGCAAGTAAATGTCCTCTCAGATCATTATATGTCATTTGATCAATGCTACTACTTTCAACTATAACTATAGCTTTAGTTTTTCACTCTTTTGTGAGACTTCTTAGAACTTTTCTCACTAGCATAGGTTCAGGGTGAGTGATTCCTATAGCATCCAAGCCATTGATGATGACGTTGAATCTTTCAAACACTTCATCAATTGTTTCTCCTTTCTTCATAGAGAATATTTTGTACTCTTTGCTCATCATGTCTATTACGGTCCGCTTGACTAGGGTATGTCCTTCATGAGTGACTTGAAGCTTGCCTCAGATTTCCTTTACTGTTTTGCATCTAGATACCCTTCGAAATTTCTTGAAGCTGATAGCACAGTTAAGCAAGTTGACAGCTTTGGTGTTGAGCTCTATTTTCTTTTTATCTTCATCATTCCATTCGGCTTCAGTCTTAGGAGTGACTACTCCATCTGCTCCAATTTCGGTTGGAACTTAGGGACCATTAACGATGATCTTTTAGATGTTGCAATCAACAGATTGAACAAAGATCTTCATTCTCTCTTTCCAGTAGTTTGTAATTATTTTCATTGAAAAATAAATGTCTGTTACTGGATTGTCCTTCAGTCAGAGTATAGACCACCACATTAGAACCACTGTTGTTTGTCATCAGTACTTTTTCTCCAAGCTGCAAAGCTTGATATCTTTGAGATCAAGCTCTGATACCAATTGAAGGTTATTAGTGGCTAAAAGAAGGGGGGTTGAATCTTATCTTTTTTTTCTGCTGAATATTGATTTTTCTTTTTCAAAGACACTTTAGGAGATATTTTTACTTTTGTCTCGTAACAATTTGAGAGACATTTTCATTTTGTCTCCTAAGTAACAGAAACAGACATGAAGCAGAGAAGAAAAAATAACACCAGATATATCCTGGTTCAGCTACCTAGTGCAATGTAGCCTACAACCAGTCTCCATCAACACTATGATAGAATTTTACTATCTCTTTTTTTAAGATTACAAATACCAATGCTTCCCTAGGATCTACCCAATCCTATATGGGACAAATCCAGATTCTAAACCTAATCTGAATTTGACTAGACCTCAATCTAGTTTCAATAGCAAAGTGCTAACCCAACTTGTAAGAGAATCGCCACAGGATCATGACACAAAACAGAAAGATGTACAAAGAACCTCTGAGACATCTTATGACTTTTTGTCACTATTTAACTCACTGTCTTTTACCTCTCATTGGCTTTTTCTTACAAATCTTACCATATTTGTCTTTTACTATGAGACTCAGACATATTAAACTGAGAAAAATAAAATACTAAATGAACAACATGAAGGAGAAGAACTCTAACAGCTTGGGTAGCTATGAGAGTGAACTTTTGCTTTTCACTTACTCTCCTTAGCTTCAATCTTTGGCCGTTCACCCTTAATATAGAAGAGTGAAGCTTCCAAGGTTGAATCACGTTCAACCTTAACACTGTCTTCTCCTTTAATATCAGAGACTAGCAGCGACTTCATCAGAGAGGAGAGAGAGAAATGAACATGTTGCATGCAACTCACCTATTCTCTCTCATCCTTTTTCTTCTAAATTCTTCAATCTTGACCATTGAGCTTGACTTTGGCTCCAAGTTTTGATTCTGAACGTTGATGTGCTTCTGAACCAAGATGGCTTCACGTTCTCCATTGTTGCTTCTTCCATGCTTGTGACCTTGTGGCTTTCTTCTTGGTTCCTCGGTGAAGCACAAATGAAGAAAGAAACTTTTGATGTGCTTTGACCGAGAGAGTCTAGCTACTTGACCGAAGTCCTTCTTCTTTACTTTGATTTAGCAACAATCTTTTTGTTTTTTCTCAAAACCTATTTTCTATAGTTTCCATTTTCTTCTTTCTTCTTCTTTAAATGAGTGATGTGACCGAAGCAAGAGAGAGAAGGGAGAGAAGAGAGAAGTGATGGCTTTCGGTGGAAGTTTTAAAAAATTAATTGAATTAAATTTTGAGTTACAGTTACCAAGAGTGGGAGTAACCGAAAGGGGCTTTGAAAAACTTGAGCCTATTTGGTTTTCTTTCTTTTTCAAGCCACTAAATTTAAAACAAATTGGTATAAAATTAAACTTATTTAATGATCAAGATAGACTTGTTTAATTGGACCAATATAAAACTTAATTTTCTTTCCTATACACTAAACTTAAATACATCAAATAAATAATCAATAATACTTTAATTAACATTTTAATAATATTTAATCATAATTTTAATATTAATTTTTCAAACTCAACACATATATACTTATACTGAAAGAAATCATGAGTTCATAAAACAATTTGTCATATATGGTCGTACGAGAAATTATTATATCTTGGCTCTTGACATAATTTTAATGAGTAAGATATAATTCTATTTAATCCATCGAATATTTTGCCACATATATTATCATATATGAAAGTAATATCATAAAATAATTCAAATGAGCAAAATATCATACTCATTTAGAATATTTTAATTAAAAAAATGAAATTTGAAGGCTGAAAACACCATGAAAATATTGAGAATTATTTGTGTATATTCATAAATTAGTGAAATTAAAAATAGATGAATTTTATTTATTTTTGATTTACCATTATATATATATATAATGTTATAAAGTCCAAGTGAGTTCATATATTAGGAATTACTTCTAGATCAATATTTGAGAAGAAAATGATGATCAAGCATGTAATATTTATAAAAAATATGTAAGAATATTTGTATATAATGTAGTCTTTACTATTGTTTGGTTACCACGTATTTGTGGTATTTATATATGTCGCTTTACATGCTTTTTACTTCTAAAATAATTAGCCCTGGAATAATTAAACATTTCAAAACAAAATAATTAACAACTCAACATACAGTAGCAAAACAATAAAAATACAATGTTCGATATTTGGTATTCTAACTGGAACTTTAGTGCTTTTTTTTTTTACAAATATTTTATATCTTAAACACTCCAATAATTATATTATAAATTTTTAAATTTTTAATTTCTTGTAAATTTATTTATTTGTTTTAAAAAAATTACATTTGAGTATTTAATTTTGGTTTAAATATCATTATATTATTTTTAGAACAATATTTTATGGCCAAAAAATATTATTATTTTTGGATAGTACTTGACAAGCAATAATTTATACTTATATTTATAGAAATTTTACATAAAAAATATATAATTTATATTTATATTTACTAGATATAAATAAATACAGTTTATACTCACATTTTTTAAAATTTGAACACAAATTAGTAAAACTTATTTGTTAAAGAGAATTCAATATTTGTACGGATTAAAATAATGGCAAAAATATTAAAAATTGCTGCCCAAAAAAATTTGTTATTTCTATGTTAAAATCTTGGCCCTCAACAATTTCTTTCAAGCTCCTAGTTCGAGCCCCATTTGTCAACTAGATATGCTAAACTTCCACTCGTCTCAAGTCAATATGTCAAGTTGTCAACTATGAAATTTTCCACTAAGACAATAATGGAAGCTGGACTTTAAACAAAAATTTGGTTTGATAATGATATGTCTGAATTTTAGAGTTTATTTTCAAATCCATATATAATCAATTTATCTTTAGTGATATACTTTTCATTCAAGAATATAAGTTAGCGATGGAAATAGTACTATATATATCCCATATAAGATCAAATACTTAGCAGTTAGAACAATATGCAACCTTCTAGCTACCTTGTTTTCTCTCCTTCAAACATGTCATCACATTTGTTATGTCTTTTCTTTTTTCTCTTCACTTCAAACGCTGTTGCCTCTGCCTTAGGAAATGAGAGTGACCATCTTGCACTGATCAAATTCAAAGATTCAATATCTAGTGACCCTTTTGGAGTGTTATCCACTTGGAACAGCTCAACCCACTTTTGCAACTGGCAGGGAGTCAAATGTGGCAGCAAACATCAGAGAGTCACAAAACTGACTTTAGATTTATACAATTTGCAAGGGTCAATATCACCGTATGTTGGCAACCTTTCCTTTCTTAGAGTCTTGAGCCTTCAGCTCAATAACTTCCATGGTCATGTTCCGCAAACAATAAGCCGTTTGTTTCGACTGAGGGCACTTGCTTTATATAGTAACAATTTAGTTGGGGAGTTTCCCATTGGTGCCACGAACTGTTCTAAATTAAAAACATTGATGTTAGACCACAATCATTTTAGCGGCCACATACCAGTGGAGATTGGGTTTCTTGGGAATCTTGAAAGATTGTTTCTTGTTTCAAACAATTTTTCAGGACCAATCCCATTATCAATGTGGAATTTATCTTCTCTTGTTCTTCTTAGTGCAGCTTATAATAATTTGGAGGGAAATATACCTGACGAAATAGGCCATTTGAAGGACTTAGTTAATATTTCACTGGGAGTTAATAAAATGTCTGGTAAGATTCCACACTCGCTTTACAATTTGTCATCACTCTCTGTCTTAACACTTTCATTCAATCAACTTGAGGGTTCTCTTCCAAGCAACATGTTCTCCAACCTCTCAAATCTCAGGATCATTGAACTGGCTGGGAACCAATTTTCAGGTCCTATACCAACATCCATCACAACTGCATTTGGCCTTCAAGAAGTTGATTTTTCTATCAACAATTTTGTTGGACAAGTCCCAAATCTAGGAAGCCTTCGAAATCTCTCAGTTCTAGATTTAGGTACAAATGATTTTGGAGGGAATTCATCTATTAATGAGTGGGAGTTCATAAAGTCTTTGATAAACTGTAGTAAGCTGCAAGAGTTTGGTTTCGAGTACAATAATTTTGTAGGTCATTTGCCAAATTTCATAGGCAATTTGTCCACCAAGATCAGCCAACTAGCATTTGGTGGAAATCAGATTTCCGAGCAAATTCCTACAGAATTAGGCAATCTTGTTAACTTAATTTCCTTGACAATGGAGAACAACCACCTAACTGAGTCCATTCCAACTTCTTTTGGTAACTTTCAAAAGTTGCAATATTTGGATATGAACAGTAACAAATTTTCAGGAGAAATACCCGCTATCATAGGTAACCTAAGCCAGTTGTCTGAGTTAGATTTGTCACATAATATGTTAAATGGAAACATTCCTTCAGCCATTGGAAATTGCAAGAGATTACAAAGTCTAGATTTTTCATATAACAACCTTAGTGGAATCATACCATCACAAGTATTTGAAATTCCATCTTTGTCAATCTTGTTGAATATTTCACACAACTCATTAAGTGGTAGTTTACCAAGTGAAATAGGCCTGCTTAAAAGTATTGGTACACTAGATGTTTCTGAGAATCATCTGTCCAATAAGATTCCGGAAGCAATAGGAGAATGTGAGAGTTTGGAGTACCTTTATTTGCAGGGGAATTCCTTTCATGGAATCATACCACCTTCTCTGGCTTCTCTAAAAGGTCTTCAACACTTAGACCTATCGCAGAATCAGTTGTCCGGAACAATTCCACAAGAACTGCAGAACATTTCTGTTTTGGTATACTTCAATGCTTCTTTTAACATGTTGGAGGGTGAGGTACCAATGAATGGCGTGTTCCGAAACACAACTGAAGTTTCATTGAGCGGCAATCGCAAGCTTTGTGGAGGGATCGCAAGCTTAAGGCTTCCACCGTGTCCTTCAAAAGCTACAAAAAAGAGAAAACATCATGGATTCAAGATTTGGATGATAGTTATCATACCATCTTCAGTTGTGTTTCTTCTTTTGCTTTCATCAATTCTTGCACTCTTTTCTAGAAGAAGAAGACAAAGAAAAGCATCTGTATAATGCAACAAATGAGAAAGTGCCCAGAGTATCATATCAGAACCTATATAATGCAACAAATGGGTTCTCAAATGAGAACTTAATAGGATCCGGTGGTTATAGCTCTGTGTATAAAGCAATACTTGATTCTGCAGAAGAAGTTGTTGCTGTAAAGGTTCTAAACCTTCAACTGAAAGGAGCTCACAAAAGTTTCACGGCTGAATGCAATGCTTTAAGAAATATCAGGCACAGAAATCTAGCGAAGATTGTAACATGTTGCTCTAGTGTGGATTACAAGGGAAATGATTTTAAGGCTCTGGTTTACGAGTACATGTCGAATGGAAGCTTAGACAAATGGTTGCATCCCAATAGAGAAAGTTCGAACAAACTAAGAACGCTAAACCTGCCGCAGAGATTACAAGTTATTATGGGCATTGCCTGCGCATTGCATTATCTTCACTATGAATGTGAGCAGCCTGTTATTCATTGCGATTTGAAGCCGAGCAATGTCCTTCTTGAAGATAACATGGATGCTCAAGTGAGTGATTTCGGTTTAGCAAGACTTATCCCAGTGGTTGATGGCAACTCTCAAAACCAAACCAGCACCAGTGGAATCAAAGGAACAATAGGTTATGCTCCTCCAGGTAATTTCTTTAAGGAAAAAATGCAATTAATCCCTTAGTTCAGTAGTTTAGAGTGTAAAGTGCAAATGAGTGAACGCTCACAAATTTAATTGCATTTTTCTTCTTGTCTAATATTGTTGTCACTCGAGATTCACTAAATATCCATTTATTTTCATCCTTTGTATCTCTTACTTTTTTTTTCTAAAATGCATCGTAGAATATGGAACAAGTTCTCAAGTGTCAATAGAAGGTGACATATATAGCTTTGGCATTCTTGTTTTGGAGATGCTAACCGGGAAAATACCAACAGAAGAAATGTTCAAAGATGGGTGTAGCCTCCACAACTATGTCCGTGATGCATGTCCAGATAATATCTTGGAGATTGTTGATACAACTCTGCTGTCATTGATAGGTGAAGAAATTCAAGCACCAACAGGTGTAGAAGAAAATAATCATATTGAGAATGAAGGACATTTGCAGAGTAATGTTGAGAACTGCTTATTCTCATTATTCAAGATTGGTCTTGCTTGTTCTGTGGACTCACCAAGAGAAAGGATGAACATGATGGAAGTCAATAGAGAACTCAACATTATCAAAAATAATTTTCATGCTTGAGTGTTCAATGTTAATTATGGATTACTTATGTGACACAATCTGTTGGTTAACAGTTCAGGCAGTTTGTTGAAACTGTCCTGAACAATTTAGTATTTCAATATTGTTTTTAATGTTTAAGTCAAACAAAATCCTGTGAGTATTGTATGTCATGAATAATTCTTGATTTGTTCAACAAGTCATGCTAGCTTTTTATGCAAGCAAATATGAAAGAGTGCAATTGTGAAACAATTTTTGTCTTAATTTCTTCTCATGTATATCGACCATGCTATAAAATACATATAAATACACATTGAAATTATATTAAACTACACATATATTTATATACAAATACATTGATAATTAATTTTACGCTAAACTTGACTTTAAACTAAACACCTGCGCTATGAAGTTTGGAGTCAGAAAATACACTATATCTGCATACACCTGCAGTAAATTTCCAACTTAGAATGATTCCCTTGTTTCAGTTTTTGCACCGGCAATCATAAGCATTCAGTTAATCATAAAATGCTTCTTGTGCAACTGCATTTAAATTATTTCACATTTAATTTTTCTTTTTGAAAAAAGGAGTTGTTCCGTAATAATAGAGTTAACTAATATCAAAATTTTCTTTCATTTCTAAAAAAACAAAAATCTAGAAAACTAACTCTATATACAATCTGTTAGGTTTAAAAAAATAATGATTTAATTAATGATAACTAAATATTATTATTAGACTAAAAATCTAATTAAATATGTAATTAATTTGTTAATTGTGCAAAAATTAATAAAAAGCAAAACAGACCTATTAACAAATTTTAGGCTGATAAATTTTAAGGAAATAGTTACTGATCATACCAATACTTTCCCATCAAAATACAAAACAAGCTTAAGACTAGAAATTAGTTTTTTATTTTATTGTTTCATTATATTTATTTGATATACTTGAATTTTAATTTATTTGAACATTGTATTATTTATTTTAAATAAAAAAATTTTATTATTTATGAATTGACCACTAATTGTGTAAGAAAATTTAAATTTAAAATTAAAATTGACCATTTATTTCAAATTAAAAAAAATTAACATTACCGTCAGAATTACCGTAGGAATAATCCGATAGTAATAGTGTGCTAAACAACATTTTTTGGTGCCAACAATACTGTTGGAAAAATCTACCAGTAACTAATTAGTTTTTCGAACTGATAATCCATCAAGATGATAAAATTTCGACAGTAAACATTTACTTACGAGGTTAATATCGTCTGTTTTTTTCGACGGTAAATCCAATGGTTTTCGGCATTTTTCTTGTAGTGATTCTGGATCATCTCCCTCTACTCTGACAAACCTGGTGATGTCACAGGTTGCGGATGCATTGGGCTATACGTTCATCATTGTCCCAAACCCCAACTACATCCATGTGTCTACGGTGGCAACGCCTTCTCCATCCGCTCAGCAGTCTACTGACTCAACGATGCCCCCCCTCGGTGACGGACACCGCGGTGCTGAAATCCTCTCACGGTAGCTTGCCAGCTGATACCCCTCCACCACCTCCCATCGTACGGATTAGGATCTGGCTTGATGGTGGAATGGCGTAAGTACTACTTTAAGTCTCGTATATGCTGAAAGTGTTTGATAACTCATGATTAGTGATTCTTGATTATTGATTCTAGTTTTAGTGGATATAGGTTGTAGATTTGAATTGCTAAAAATGTTTAATATATCGTGATTAGTGATTCTGATAGTTGATTGTAGTTTTTGTGGATTTATGGTTGTAAGATTGAATTGTTGAAAGTGTTTTGATATATCTTGTTTATTGATTCTTGATTATTGATTCTAGTTTAGTAGATTTATTGGATTTATGGAATTTGCTTCTTGATTATTGATTGTTGATTGTTGTTCATTGATTGTTGACAATTGGTGTTTTTTAAGTTAATTGTTGATGGATAGAGTTTGTAGCGCATTCCAGTTATAGACGAAACTCTGCCAAAATTTGTAAAAAAATCTTTATATATTATGGTTATTTCCTTCTGAAATTTTAATTTATGTTGCCATATTGGTTTGTTTATGAATTGTTCATAGATTTGTGCCAAACAACAATGCATGTACTCAGGAGATGACCAACGTCATTAAGCTGATGTACGACCATCCATGGTCGAGTTACAAAAAGATCCCGTCTGAGACCAGAAAGCGGTGATTTCAGAAGTGGACGATAAGAACTTAATATAGTCAAACCTTCTTAACTAGTCTATATCTTCTATTTTGTTTAATATGATATATTTTGATTAATGAATTTTAAAGTTTCTTTGTATAGATGAACTTTATATGGGACAAGGTGCACGATATCATCGTTAGGAAGATATACGACTATCGTATGGGTAGGCGACTGTAACAGATATTGGAGGATGTACGTGAGAGGCACAACCACCTCACTTCCTGACTCCACCCAGAAATTAAGAAGGTCTGTACATTCACTGGGAGACCGATGAGGGGTTTACGCATCAACGTCTCACAAACAGAGCTAACAGGGCATCGGTCAGGTCGTCCAAGTATACCGGTGATCAGCAACCTTCATGAAGACTAAGGTCAGCTGGTATGTGGCTTCTCTAATTTTGTTATTAATTTAGTTATATTCTTTGACATATCATTAGTAGGCATCCTAACAACTTATTTCAATGCAACATGTATAGTCAAATTCGTTGGATCACGATGCGACCTTGGCGGAGACCTTCAAGTACACCCATACTTTGAAGGAGAACATAGAGAGATTTGCTTATCAGCGGCCTGCGGATTATTATGTGAGTAAACATCTGATCTTCTGATATAAAATTTTCAATTAACTGTACAACTATCGTCCTAATTATAATAATATGTGTTACACAAGAGTCCTACACACAGAGACCGGAGGCCGCAACTTACCAATCTCAGCAAAGTGAGAAGGACGCCAGTGGTGCTATTGTTTCAGTCGTCGATCTCGATGCAATTTGGCGCAAGGCCGCCTCAGCTCCGTACAAAAACCGCGTATATGGGTTGGGGTTGTTCTTCGTCGGCAGTCTCCGCACCTCCACGTTGATGCCATTGTCTACCTCTGCCACCAGTCGAGCCGTTGATCCTGAAGAAGGCATTGATTTGAGGCTATAGGTGCAGGAGCTCGCCCGGAGCCTTCACGAATAGGTCAGGAGCTGACTGAGACTCGGGAGAGGTATCAGGAGATCCTCACATGCTTGACGGACACGGATGATCTTAGGCTGGAGTGGAGGGAGAATTAATAACTTATATATAGCTTTATTCCCTAAAATGCATCGTAGAATATGCAACAAGTTCTCAAGTGTCAATAGAAGGTGAGATATATAGCTTTGGCATTCTTGTTTTGGAGATGCTAACCGGGAAAACACCAACAGAAAAAATGTTCAAAGATGGGTGTAGCCTCCACAACTATGTTCGTGATGCATGTCCAGATAATACCTTGGAGATTGTTGATGCAACTCTGCTCTCATTGATAGGTGAAGAAATTCAAGCACCAAAAGGTGTAGAAGAAAATAATCATATTGAGAATGCAGGACATTTGCAGAGTAATGTTGAGAAGTGCTTATTCTCATTGTTTAAGATTGGTCTTGCTTGTTCAGTGGACTCACCAAGAGAAAGGATGAATATGATGGAAGCCAACAGAGAACTCAACATTATCAAAATTGCTTTTCCATGCTTGAGTGTTCAAAGTGCATTGATCACTTATGCTTGTTTTGGAGTTTTAGTGCTCTTTAATTAAAAGCAAAAGAAAAAGCTTGTATGGAGTTTTAGTACTCTTTAATAAAAAGAGAGAGAAGAATCGGCATTAAATTATTAAGGAGAAAGAAAAAAATCGGCATTAAAATTTTATTTGGCTAATTTTTTTGTTTTAATTTGAATTTATTTTATTTTTAAATTGATATTAAATTATTACAATATGACAAAAATAAAAATTTAAAATAATTAAAAGGGCAAAATATTCTTATTATTTTAAATAAACGTTCTTGTATTAATTTTTTAAAGAAGTTAAATATGATCTTTAAGTATGTCAACAAAAGAGATAGATATATGTAATCTTTTAAATTAATAACATTAGAGGATATATATAGATACATAATATCTGAAAAGATTAATAAATCTTACCTAAAAAAATATAGTTAGAGATATCTTTTGCTTAAGATAATAAAAATAATACGAATATGTTTATTTTTATTAAATTAAATTATTAATTTAAAATATATCTATCTTTAAATTTTAAATAAAAAATTTTATAATTTTAAAATTTAAATATGTGAATAAAATTAGATTAATAAAAATATACGAATACGATTCAAATTGTATAGAAATAGGAGCAATTTTATCTGTGAATAAATTCATTATTTTCAATGAACAAAAGAAGATAGTATATAAAATAAATTTTATGAGATAAATTATAATTTTAAACAAATAATTAAAATAAATAAAATATAAAATTATTAATTAATTTGATTTTATGAACTAATTTAATAACCTTAATAACTTATATACTAATAGAGCATATTAAATTTCTTATAGTAATTATAAATTACGGAAAAGCTTTGCATACAAGTCATTGGCTTGTATGCTTTACAAGTTCATTAAGCAATAAAACAAAAAAAACGCGCTGCTACACATACGTTGTATACACGCGCTATATAAGATCCCGCGTATATCTAACTACCAAATTTAAAAGATTTGTTTCCTTCTTCGTTTTCGTTATTTGGAGATTTGCTTGTTCGGCTTCCCTCCTTCTTCTCCATCGTTCTTTTCCTCTCCTTTTCTCATTGGTATGTTCTTCGTTTACGTTACTTTCCTCTCTCTGTGCAACTCGAGCTTCGTTTTCTATTTTGATTTGTTGTTTTCTGAAATCAAAGTTTGAACTCGTTTTGAAGATAATGGATCATTCAACCTCAGATTGTCAGCTGAATCCAGGCGAAGTGGATTATGAATTTGAATCTAACGAAGTTCCTGAGGTTTGATTTACATAGGATTAGTATGAATTTTCTTGCAGTAATTTGTATAGCATTGTGTAGTTGAAAAATTGTTGAACATCGACTGTGAAACTAACACGTTAACATGAATCTGTCGATTCAATGTATTAGTTTTGATTAATTATCTGAAATTTATAGCAGACGCTCGGGTGTAGATCAGGTCTTTTTTGGGTGTATTTTTGCTAGAAGTGTGGGTGTATTTACACTTTACTGGTTTTTTGTTATTTTAATTGAGTTGTTGTTGTTCAGGTGTATTATATCAGACATGATTGGGTGTGTTTTTAGTTTTTGGCATGGTGTATTCTGCAGCATGTGTATTTACAGTTTATGGCTTTATTGTCATTTTAGTTGAGATGTTGTGGTTCGGGTATATCATATTAGACATGATTGGGTGTATTTGAATCATATCTATGGGTGTATTTGAATCATATCTATGGGTGTATTTACAGTTTTTGACATGGTGTAATGTGCAGCCTCTCTCGGTTGTTGATGACGAGCTTGTTCCGAAGGTTGGAATGACCTTTACCACCCTTGAAGATGCTGGAAAATTTTACAGGAACTACGTCAAGGCTGCAGGTTTCTCTACAAGAGTTCGGTGCACAAATAGGAAGGGAAACGAGATTAAGAATCAACTGATTACATGTAGCAGAGAGAGAAAATGGAAATCTAAAATATCTCCGACCGAGAAGACCAATCCAACAGCCGGTCTAAACTGTCCTGCAAGAATTTATATACACACATTGAAGGATGTCGGTGCTTGGATCATTTCAAAGGTTGTGCTGGATCATTCACACCCCTGCTGTCTAAGTAAAACAGAGATGCTCAAACAGCACAGGGAACTAAGCATGTCCATTCGTCGTACAATAGAGAATAACGAGGAGGCCGGTATCAGACCAAGCAAAACCTACCAATCATTTGTTGCGGCTGCCGGGGGTCACCGCGAGTTAAATTTTATCAAAAAGGACGTGAGAAATTACATTACCAGGGAAGTGCGGAATGTTTCCGAACAAGAAGATGCAAAGGAATTCGGGAAATATTTGTTAAGAATGAAAGAGAAGAATCAGAATTTCTTTTTTGAGCTCCAACTCGAGGAGGATCAATCGATTAAGCTGGCTTTTTGGGCCGATGCAAGAAGCAGAGCTGCTTTTGAGTATTTCGGAGACGTCATTTCATTCGACACCACCTACAATACAAACAGGTAACAAACTGCCCCTGTTTATGATGCTAAATTAATGTATTTTTACGAATCCACAGCAGAGGTGTATATTGGCTGTTTCTTTGGGTGTATACGAAGCATTCGTTTGGGTGTACCTAATGATTTTACATTCTGCACTATGGTAATTTGTTTCAGGTATAATTTGGTCTGTGGTTCTTTTGTCGGGGTGAATCACCACGGTCAGTCAACACTTCTCAGATGCTCTTTGATGAAGAACGAAGAAATTGAATCATTCAAATGGTTATTTCAATGCTGGCTTCGTTGCATGGGAGGAAACGCTCCAAAAGGGTTTCTCACCGATCAGTGCGCATCAATGAAAAGGGCTTTAGAGGCCTGTATGCCAACAACAATTCACCGTTGGTGTATTTGGCACATCATGAAGAAGATTCCAAGCAAATTAAACGGGTACAAAGGACATGCCGATATTGAACAAGAAATGAGCCAAGTTGTTTGGAACTCTCATAGCAAAGACTCATTCGATAGGAATTGGAATGATTTTCTGCTGAATTTTGGTCTTGCGGACAACAAGTGGCTTTCAGGTAATGTCTTTTTAAAATCTGCAACAGAGGTGTAAATTGCATGTTTTCTCGGGTGTATTTATAGTCTGTGTTTGGGTGTATTCTGCAGATCTGTACGAAGACCGTCACATATGGGTTCCTATCTATCTGGATCACCACTTCTGGGCAGGGATGAGAAGCACACAAACGAGCGAGAGCATGCATTCATTTTTTAACAAGTATATCACCCGGAACAGCTCGCTTATTCAGTTTGTCAAACAATACGATAATTGCCTCGGAAGCAGGGAGCAAGCAGAGAGAGAATCAGATGCTGCAGATTTTCATACGGTCATACCGTGTGCAACCAAATCCTCCATTGAAGCTCAGTTTCAAGATGCGTACACTCATCAAAAGTTTAGGGAAGTCCAAGCGCAATTTAGAGGAAAGGCGAATTGCATCACCAGATTAACGAATTCCGCTCTAGGCTATTCAGTATACGAAGTCGGAGAACAAGTTTCCAGCTCAATATTCAACAAGTTTGTGGTTACTTACGACTCAGTTGCAGCCGAGGTAAAATGCCAATGCTTATTATTCGAGTCGAGAGGGATACTGTGCTGTCACGCACCAAGCGTGTTAAGCTTCGAACAAGTAAGCCAAGTGTCACCTAGATATATACTGGAACGATGGAGCAAGAAGGTAAAGAGGCGACACACACACATCAAGAGCAGCCACGACGAGCCACTGATGGAGCCAAGAAGCAAGAGGTTCGACCAATTGGTTTTTTGTTCGCAAAATATTTGCGAATTTGCATCCGAATCGGAGGAGCTGACTGCAATTCTGCACCGTGCGTACGATAACGTCATGGCTGAGATGGAATCTTTAAAAGCCAAAAGGAAGGGGACATCTTCTTTATCCCACGAAGACTCCAACTTGGAATCCGTTAACGAGCTTTAAAGCCTGCCAAGGATTCGAACAAGAGGACGTCCAAAAAATAGGCTAGGTTCAAAGTTGGACAAACAGATCGCAAATGCCACAAAGAAGAAGAAGACGAAAGTTTTAAGCGAGGTAAAAGTAATGTTCTTTAAATTTGTGGCGATTGAGTTTATTTTTCTCGTTAATAGTTTAGCTAATATGTGAGTGTTATATTCAGATAAACCTATTTGATGTTGCATCAGCGGTGCATTCAAATTTCAGCCAATATTAAGGACATGTTATGAATTATCAGTTCAGGGTACCAGCAGCATGGGATAACTCTTTGGGTGTATAGTTTTTCAGAATATGGGTGTAGAAGCACTGTGCTTTTGGGTGTATTTTTGTTAATTCACAATTTACATATAGATACATATATATAATATTTGTGTTTTAGGGTTTACAGGTTAGGGGTAAGGGTTTAGGTTTTAAGTGTTTAGGGTTCAGGGTTTTAGTCTCAAAGCATCAGGGGGGGATAGTTTTCAGGGTGTATGTTCAACTTTATTTGGGTGTAAAAATTCGCAGGTTATGGATGTATATTTGATTTGATGTTTTTCTTCATATTTTAGTACCTGTAATTCATACATTTTGAATACAGCACAGACAGTTTGGGTGTATATTTTATGCAATCTTGGGTGTATTATTACACTTGCGTTGGGTGTAAAAGTTTATAATTTGCGTTTATATACGCCTTGATTTTTTCCTTCATATTTTACCACCTGTAATACAGCTTTTGAATACAGCACAGACAGTTTAACAGCACAGATAGTTTAATTATGGAAAAAAATATACATGGAATAGAAGTTGTTGATAAATGGCAAATATTTACAGCATTTGTTCAATTTACAAACTACCCAGCAGTTGGATTACGCAGTTTCTATATCAGCAGAATTTATTTGACAAAACGGACTCAATAATACAGAGGATGGCTTCGACAGCCTTATAGCATTACTCTCTCTAATTGCCTGATCTCTCTCTTTATTCATCTCACCGAATAGTATCCACGAAGCATACTCCACTCTATAGTGGTCCACCTCCTCCTACAATTAAAAAGTATATTCTGTTTAAACAGCAATATTAATTCAGTAAAGTAATATAGAGTTATATAGTTCTAAAGACAGTTACCTGTTTCCAATTATCCCATTCATACTTCCCCTTTTTAATGTTTTCCGGCTCAATTAACTCAAGCCACTTCATAACGTAGATACCGCAGTCATAGCTGAAAACGAAGAAAATAAATTACAAATCTCATTTAGGAAAGTTTAATGTTCAGAGTCACAAATTTATACCTTGATTTTTGGCCTGATATTTTAACATATGATGCTTTAATTTCCTTCTCCTTCTCGTCTTTCTGCAGAGGTTCCCCGCCAGCATATGCTCTCAATCTTGAAAATACATATCCCTTAAATACCAAAACAAATTAGTAATACACCCGAATGAATGCACAAGATACAACCAACTGAATGGACAATATACACCCAACACAACTAAAAAAATACACCCAACTTGATAAACAACATACACCCAAATGAATGCACAAGATACAAAGGCAAATGGTTCCACAAAATACACCCAACCCGACAAAGAAATTACACCCAAAAGAGAACATAATTACACCCAAAGCAAAACATACATACACTTTATATTGAACTGAAATAGACCTATCTATTAAAGTAAAGAACACAGAGGCAACTTATAGTGAATTTATTAAGCTGCTTTCTCTCATCGCTTGGAGCTTTCTTGTGTAGCGGGTCAAGTATACGACATCTCCGCTTTGTTGTATCAATCACCCATAACCACCAATGGCCCGAGTAGCAAACAGGTGCAAAAATCTGAAGAATTGCCACATTTCAACAGTGTGTTATTTTATTTAGCATATAAGTAAAGAACGGTACTAACAAATTTAGCAAATGAAAACTTACATATGGATGAGAAGTTTTTTTTTTTTTGCATCTATGAAGGGAATAAAACTCGGGTAGTCTTCCACCCTGAATTCTTTATTGGTTTTCGGTGATATGAATTCCCCCTTTGGGTGCTTCGAAAGGGCCATGCTCTGCAACAATTGCGAAACAAAAAATGAAATACTGAAAATACACCCAAGTAAATACTTTAAATACACCCAAATGACTACACAACTTACCACAATATCGGGGGGCAGACAGTATACTTGTTCTTGAAACCTTTTATCATTTTTCCGGTTGAGGATGTGGCACATGGCAGATACAATCTAGAAATATATGCCAAAATCAATTTACGTTAATAAACATTGCAGTAAACTTTGGTGTAAAACATTAATGTTATTCTAATATTACCTCAGATTCTATATAACTTTCTGCCTGGAGGGATGCAAGGTGCATTCTAAATAAAATGTAATTATCTTGGGCCATCAGAGTGCACATGTGGTCATACTCATCAGTACTGCCATCTGCGTAAGTCTTCAGTCGTGTCCCCCAGATGTAGCACTTTTCTTTCATATCATCCGTAATCTGATTTATTCCCTCAGGAGTTTCAAACTTTCCAGAAATTTCTCCCCCAGTTTCCCTTTGAATTTGTGGACTTTTACTTTTTTTCTTTCGCCGCACTGCTTGCTATTTTTTGTACCAAATCGTCTAATTGTTCTAGCAAATTTGCAGTTTCTGGAGATTTTGCCCTTTCTGTCTCCTGCGTTGACGCTCCCTCCTGGCTTGAATCAGTCAAGCCAAGGCTGAATGATGGCACTGGATCTATTTTAGGAACATAGGATGCTGTCCGTGCCATCATCATCAGGACAGCAACGTCTTCTGCGGCTGGATGACTGCGTCATCATGTATAACGTATTATAAGAGTAAGAATATACGGATCATAAGCAAAGATTGATTTTAGTCTGATGAACTTACATTTTAGATGGAGCTGGGGGAAGCGTGGGTGTGGTTTCTTGAAGTTGTTGGGGGGTTCAGGAGTGCTGCACAGTTACACAAAATTAATAATGGCGTAAAAAAACTAATCAGGAACAATATACACCCAAACTGTTAGCAAATATACACCCAAACTCTAAACAAATATACACCCAATACTATTTCTTACGTTTCTGTAGTTCCTTCAATCTGTAGCGGAGGGGTTGGTTCAAAATCTGTCTCAGGTGTTTCTTGAAGTTCCGGCACAGTGGTTGTTTGGGACGCCGGCACAAAAACTTGAATCGGGACTCTAAACAAGAAGAAAAATGAAAGGTTAACAATGCCTTTGAAAATAATAAGGTTATAAGGTTGAAATATTCTTGGAAAACTCACATTGCAAGCGCATCCGACGGTGTCTGTTCCCTCACAACCATCATATTCAAATCAGCTGGACTCAACCTAAAATACACCCAAATAAAGTCAAAAAATACACCCGAACAATTCAAAAAGAAGACAGGCTTTGTTTTTTGAGAACTTACATACTTGTAGTTTTTGCTTTTTTTTCCTGCCTTTTTTTTCTTGAATAAAATAATAAAGGGCTTTTTTTCTAAAAATATATATATATATATATAATTAGAAGTAGAAGTTAATAGAAGAACAAAAGTAACGGTTATCTGAAAGAGAAATTACATGCTCTCTGACGGCTGGTTTACACTACTCTGTTCTGTGCGTCCTTGAGAGGAAGGATCATCACTTTCCAAGTTCACAGCCGGTATTCTAAACAGATTTCATGTTATTCAGACAAAATAAGATACAGGTATAAAATACACCCAAATGAATGCACAAGATACAACCAATCGAATGGACAATATACACCAAACACAACAAACGAAATATCCCAACTTAATAAACAACATACACCCAACTTGATCAACAAAATACACCCAAATGGTTCTACAAAATACACCCAAATCATGATAACAAGATTTTATTAAATAAAGCTTCTTACGTTTCAGAGCAGACATAGCGACCTTCTGTCGATCGCAGGTCAGCTTGGTTCTCCCTGCGAAACAAGAAACAATTATTAGCAAAGAAAACACACCAAAATCTGAAATAGACACCCCAACAAGACATACCCCTCTGCAGCAGATTTTTCAACGTTTTCCCTTAGCAATTCATCTAGTTCTTCACTTGATATTTCATATCTCTCACTACATTCATAAAAGAAGATGTTAACAAAAATAATTACGATGATAGACGGTAATATAGCTAACGAGGTACTGTACCCATCAAAGTATTGATCTTCTTCAGGGGATGAATGCTCAACAACAACTTTTTTCTTTTTTGATTGTGTTCTGGGTGGAAAAAAAAAGTATGAATCAGAAATAAAAAAGTAATTTTATCACAGAATATTTATCCAAAGAAGTGCTTACTTTTTTGGTGTTGTTTTTGTCTTTTTCTTTTTCTTTTCCTTCTCCGCCGGTGATGATTTTTCGCTTCTATAAGTTAATAAGAGACACTTCAGTTAATACATGAAATCTTTATAATGAAGCCAAAAGAAAGGAGTAATAATTTCAGAATATTACTCATCACTTGATTCAGATTCAGATTCTGAATCAGAATCTGACTCCTCTTGACTCTTCTTTCTTTTTTCTGGAGTCCATTCTGTAAGGCAAACAATCATTATTTAGAACATACTAAAGATATAAAATACACCCAAATGAATGCACAAGATACACCCAACTGAATGGACAATATACACCCAACGCAGCAAACGAAATACACCCAGCTTAATAAACTACATACACCCAACTTGATCAACAAAATACACCTAAATGGTTCCACAAAATACACTCAACTCGAAAAAGAAATTACACCCAAGTATGGTACTTACTTTTTCCCCTTTTTGCTGGGGTGTTTTCTTGCTGAATCCTCTGAGTCTTCTTGAGTCTCAGACTCAGAGGTAGAATAATCACTGTCAGTAGTTGTTTCTTCCTCCGAAGACAATGTTGAACTTGCCTTCCTTTTTTTTGTTTTCTTGATTTCTTGTTTTTTTTTTCTGTTTTCTTTATTTTTTTCATTTTCTCTCTTGTTTGCGCCATGTTTACAATCCCCTGAAACATCAGATAATTTATTTAGCAGCATTCAAATAAATAAATATACACCCAACATATTATTTTCAACTTACCAAAATTTTCTCTGTTTCTGCATTCATTCTTTCGACCAACTGCTCCTTACTCCAGTTGGCAACCCATGGTTTTGGTGGTCTTTCAGCCCTCTTCTTGCCTTTGTTTTCTGAAAGATGAAAGTATATTATCATTAGGGTAAAGAGGCAGCCATCAATTGCCTTCTTCTTTTTCTCCTTGTAGTCTGTGATGCCCTTGACGATGAAGGTCAAAACATGGCCCCCCAATTTCGCTCCGAGATGCCGTCCATCTGAAAAATTGGGGCCAGGTGCACAGGCGAGATTTTGTTTATTGTCGTTGGCAAAAGGAACGCCATCTATATATAGAGGATGAAAATCCTCTTGAACATTAGGCGTTCCTCTTCGTTACCAACGCCGATATCCATCATCTCATCGGTAAGACTTTTGAGGGTCTTACCCTGGAATCTTCTAAAAATTATTTTGTCATCCTCAGAAAGTTTCTTATACTCGACTTTCTGAGGAAACAGATTTCCTACAAAAAGGAAAATAACAAAGTATCAAAGTCGGTTCAAATACACACAAGCATCAACCTTAAATACACCCAAGCATCAACTTAATATACACCTATAATTTTGAACTAGTTACCTGTTGCATTGATGCCAAGCGCATGACCTATCTTTCTTGGGGTTATTTTGAAAGAACCATATCCTGTTTCCAGTCTGTTCTCCCCAAGTTTGAAGTTGTTTGCCAGCTCCCTTAACAGTTGGTGATGCACCCTTAGTGGTGGGATGTGCATCAACCCACCGAATTCTAGATCCCTCACAATCGCCTTCTTCTCCTCAGTCATGTTTCTGAATTTATCACTTAGGAGATGTGTGGCACACTTAAGGTCTTTTGTTTGGTTTCTTGCTGCCATTTTCTTTGAAATGAAAAATACACCCAAAGACATCAGTAAGATATACCTATATATATGAGTCAGATACACCCAAAGATATCAGTAAGATACACCCATATATATGAGTCAGATACACCCATTGATAACAGTAAGATACACCCATAAATATGATTCAGATACACCCATTGATAACAGTGAGATACACCCATAGATATGATTCAGATACATCCATATATATCAGTCAGGTATCACTCAAACATGCTTCAATATCAAGCAACATTACAAGGTCAAGCAATATACACCCCCCAATCTACGGAATATACCCCCAAAAATCAGTTACCAGAAGATCTAGAACAACAAGAATAACAGGAGAACCTAGAACAACAACGTAGAAGAACAGTGTAACAAAGAAGGAAGAATAACAGTAAACCCTAGAACAACAACGTAGAAGAAAAGTAAAACCTAGTTCGTAATCTGGAAAATATACAGGAATCGTCATGTAACGTACCTTGAGTATTGTTGCTTTGTTTTCGCTGGAGATTCTTGATGGAGAGTTTGATGGTGTGTTGATGGAGATTTCGAAGGTTAGCGACGAGTTGTATATTTTGATTTTCGATTTTCGCTCGAAAACGGAAGGGTTGCGTTTTCTTCGAATTGCTTTGAGAAGTGGAAGAAGTGGAAGAGTCTGCCATTACTCGAAGCGTACGTAACTGTTTTGAGTGGGAGCGTGTGAATGTTACGCTCCATTCAATCCCTCTTCATGCGCGTGAATTGTTTTTGGGCTGGGCCAAACTTGTAAAGCTTGTAACTCGTTTTTGCTTGTATGTGTAGCAGGCCTGTTATAATTATTATTTTATTAAAAATATATTTTACAAGTTGTAATTAATGTGTTTGTAGTTTTAAAAAAATGTATTAATTGTTTATTAATCTTATCAATATGCATTAAATGTTAAGCCGGTTAAATTGAATTTTAAATTTTGACAGTGTTTTTTTTTTTTTGCTAAAATTATGTGGAGTTTTAAAATTCCAAACATCAAGGGAGTATTATAACATCCACCAAAATAGTTTAAGCAAATAGCATGAAAAGTTAACAATTTTTTAAATTGGTGGATGTTATAATACTTCTATATTATTTGGAGTTTTGAAATTTCTTCATATTATTAATATTATAATATAAGTTGGCACGGTATCTTAGAACGTATTATATATTTATATTAATGGAGCTTTTAATGTTTATTAATAAAATTATTAAGTAATTAATGTATTATTCTTGTAAAACTACAAATACATTAATTATAATTTCTAATATATATTTTCTATAAAATGATAACTATGATTATTATTGATATTTTTTTATGACTTACTATTGGAAATTTAACATGTTCTATTGGTATATAAGTTATTAAAATTATTAAATTGGTTTATAAATTTTAATTAATTAATAATTTTAAATTTTATTTATTTTAATTATTTATTTGATATTATAATTTATTTTGTAAAACTTATCTTATATACTACTTCTTTTTTTTATCTATAACATCATGATTTTAAAAATTAACTATATTATAACATACCATTTAATTAGGATATGTATAAATACATATTAGGAACAGAATTAATATTTTTTTAAAGTGTTATTTTAAATTAATTTGTCAAAAGATAATTTAATTCTGGAAAAAACACATAAATAAACCAAAGCTATCCCAATATTATGTGATTCTCCCAAATCAAAAAATGTTACATTGATCCCTAAACCATATTTTTATATAAATTCGATTTATGCAATATAGTAGTAAATCAAATTGGTAAGTTTTGAATTGCATGAAAATTTTTTTTTTTTTTTGCATAAATCGAATTGGCCTGATTCAATTTATGCATGCATAATATCCATAGTAGTAAATCAAAAGAGCATGATTTATGGCGAAAAAATCATCGGCAAAAATTTTCACAAAAATAAGCACGTTGCAAATATAGTTCTAAACCAACAATTAAACCTCAATCAATATTTAATTTGTTTGTCACAAGTACAAACCCAATAAAATTAACCGAAGTGTTCAAATCTCGGATCGTCTCTCAAGAAATCGCAGAGAAGTGTATGCATTATTGGTTATGAGATTGTATCTTTTTGGGTTTTGAGTTTAATAAGTAAGGAATGTAAATAACAAGAAAATAAACTAATAATTGAGAAAAATCTTAGCAAGGAAAGAGAATTAGAAGTCATATCCTCATTATCATTGTCAATTGTGATGGTAATTGTGAATTGCCTTCACTTAGTTAACCTCTAACCAATGGAGGAAGGTCAAGTGCATACAATCAAGTTGAGTTCACAAGTTCTAGTCAACTCAAAGTGAGAGACTAGCTTTGGTGAAGTTCAAGCTAACCGGTAATCTTCAATTACCAATCAACAAAAGAGTTTTGATAACTCAAGAGTCTCTAATTGATCAATCCAAGTTAAGGATAGAAAAATCTAATTTAAAATCCAACCAAGTATTTTATCAAACACTTGGAAGGCATAAAATAAAAGCATAGAAAAGTGAAAGAGAATATTAAATCTAAACAACCAATTGCAAACATCAATGACTAACAATTAAAGAGAGCAACAATAAACATAGGAAACATAAATTGTATTAGACGAAATCAAACGTAGCAATAGCTTATAAACATAAAAATGGTGAAAAAGAGAAATTAACAAGAGAAGAAGATGAACTAAAGTGCTTAAACAAATAAAAGTGGGCGAAAACTAAATTAAAGGAAGATTGAACTTGAATTTGAGAAGAAATAAACCTAAAAACCCTAAAACCTAGAGAGAGGAGAGAGGCAAAACTACATCTAAATCTAACTAATTGTATGAATGAAGTGTGAATGATTTCTCTTTCCAGCTTCACTCTGCAGCCTCTAATTAGTATTTTCGGGCCTAAAACTGGGTCAAAACAGCCCAGAAATTGCCCCAGCGTTTTTCGTAAATTTTTGCATGTGACGCTCTATCATGCGTACGCGTCAGCCACGAATATGCGTCGATGCACAAATTTCTGGTCACGCGTACGCGTCGTCAACACGTACGCGTCTCTTGTCTCCTGCACCAGTCACGCGTACGCGTAGTCCACATGTGCGCGTCGCTACCAGATTCTCAAAATTACATTTTCTTGTGTTCCTTCTACTTTTGCATGCTTCTTTTCCATCCTATAAGTCATTCCTTCCCTGGAAAAACCTGAAATTACTTAACACATATATCACGGTATTGAATGATAATAAGAGATAATTAAAATTAGCAAATTTAAGGCCAAAGAAGCATATTTTCAATCATAGCACAAAATTATGAAGGAAAATATAAAACATGCGAATTCTATGAATAAGTGTGAGAATAGTGGATAAAATTCACTCAATTCAATATAAAATAAATCATAAAATAGTGGCTCATGAAATCTCTCCACACTTAAATATTAGCATGTCCTCATGCTAAACTCAAGAGAATCAAAAGAGTGAAGAGGAATGGTAGAAATTATGAAATGCAACCTATCTATATGAATACAACTAAATACAAAATGTTGTTACCTACTTGGTTAAAAGTAAATCAAATTCTCCAACAATAAACATAAACTGGATTACACTAATTCAAATCATAAAATGAAGTACAAATAGACTTGCAAGAAGAAAATAGCTCATGAAAGCCGGGAACAAAGAATCGAGTATCGAACCCTCACTGGAAGTATATGCACTCTAATCGCTCAGGTGTTTAAGGTTCGATTCTCTCAATTCTCTACTAAGCTTGCTTTCTAAGACTTGCTCTTCTTCTACCAATCAACAAAACTTTAATGCACAAATACACATATCAAGAGGTCTTTTAAGGGTTGTGATGGGGTTAAGGTCAAGGTAGGATTGTATTTGGTCAAGTGGACTAAAATCTGAATCCTTGACTTACCTAAACTTCCCACCTAACTTAAGACAATCCATGTAATCAAAATGCAAAATCTAATTACCTATTAACTATGTTTACCACATATTCATGCATCCCAATTTTGAGTACAATACATATGCATTGCTATTACCATTTGCTTTGGGCATTTTGTCCCTTTTATTATTTGCTCTTTTTTTTCTCAATGCATATGATTAAGGCATTGAATGTATGAATATGTCCTCAACATTCTTTTCACATTTTCACCAAAGATATACAATACCCAATTTTCAAACCAAATACTTCCAAACCCAATTTCCCCACACTTAAATCATGAGCACTCTCACTAGTCTAAGCTAATCAAGAATTCAAATTAAGGACAATATTATTTTCCGCTTAGAGTTAGTGATGTGATAAAGTAAAGAACAAATGGGCTAAAATAGGCTCAAAATTGGTATGCAAGGGATAATGAAAGGGTAAGGCCATATGGGTATGTGAGCTCAATGAAACAAGGGCCTCAATTATATAAGTGCATGCATACATCAAATAATGAAAATATAGAATCAAGCAAGACAAAGATCACAATTTTAGAGAGAACAACACACACCGAAATAAAACATTGGTTGATAAGATGTAACCAATCAAATAGGTTCAAAAAGCTCACAAGGTTTGTGTGTTCGAACTCTAAACCATGTTCCAAAATAAATTCTTTCAAACAAATTAGTGAAATGTCATAAAATAGTTTCTTGAAAAAGAATTCATCACTTCAACCAAGTAAAGGTAAAATATGCACGAAATCTAACAAACATGCAATTAAACATGCAAATGCAACAACTAACTACAAAGAAGAGTAAGAATTGGTGTTGAAAAGAAAGTAACTAATCCACGGAAGTCGGTATCGACCTTCCCACACTTTAAGATTGCACCGTCCTCGGTGCACGCAAAGATGTGCAAGTGGAGGGGTTGCTACAACTGATGCGCTTTCTCCAAAGATTGTGCAGATGGACTTGTCTGTTGTCCCATTTAGAAGCTTTTCCTTTCTCTTCTTGGTGGCCATCCTGAAAGAAGATAAAAAGGAAGAAGAATAACCCACAAAGAAAGATATGAAAACGAATAAAACATGGGTGGGCTAATGCCAAGTAATAATGAGGTTCTCAACTACATGGTAGCTACAACATGCAAGTGAGAAAATAATATAAGCAAATGGTATATCAATAGTGCAAGAATTGCAACAATGAGGGAGAGAGAATGGGTCATGGAAGACAATATAAGTTCATATCAATGCAAAAGGAATACAAGTGTCATAAAAGATTAGCATTGACATATAAATAATATCACACAATAATGTAAAACAAGTCACTAAGCACCAAAATAATGGAAGAAATATGCGACAAATGAGTAAGAACATTTAACACCAATGAAAAAATAATAAACTTAGAAAAAAATAAAAACATGCACAAAGGTAAAATGTAATGAATGAAAGTATGTAAACACAATAAATGAGGGAGAATAAAGATGAGAAGAGAAAGAAATAAAGAAGAAGAAAGATAGAAAGAAAAAAGAACGAGAGAAGAAAGAAGAAGAAGGGAGTGACAAAAGTAAAAGATGACGCGACGCGTAAGCATCGCCCACACGTACGCGTGGATTGCAGAATAAGGAAGTGACACGTATGCGTTAGTCACGCGTTCGCGTGGATGCGAATTGTGCTCCGCGCATAACACTCGCACAGTGGCAGCCCAACTCTCTGTTTGTAGTACTGGACAGTCAAAATTTTGAGTTGACACACACGCGTCGTTGACGCCTACGCGTGGATTGGTGAAAATTGATGGGTGACGCGTACGCGTGGGGTTGGCTTTGCGCCTAGCACCCTATCAGCGTAGTCCTGGCACAACTCTCTGTCCAGGCCGTGCTGTCGCTCTGTTCCAGCACGGTTTGGGCACGAACCAAATTTGGGCGTCGACGCGTACGTATCGGTCACGCGCACGTGTGACAGTCCTTTTTTTTAAATGAACAGGCTACCAAAGTAATGTCAAATATTAATAAACAAGCGAAATCACACTGTAAACTAAATAAACCTAACTAAAAATGAAAGTTCAACTTATTACTAATCTAAATAAAAGATAAAATAGGAAGAATTTACCACGATTGGGTATCTCCCACCTAGCACTTTTAGTTAAAGTCCTTAAGTTGGACATTTGGTGGCTCATTGTCATGGTGGCTTGTGCTTGAACTCATCTTGAAACTTCTACCAACGCTTGGACTTCCAATAAGCTCCAACATTTCCAAGTGAATTCACCAAGCCTTGATGAAGTTCTTCACAAGTTTTGAGCTCCCAAAATTGATCATCATATATTCCCGGATCCCAAACTAGGTGCATATAACCTCCAAGCAAGTTAAAGCATGTTACAAGGCCCCAAGAGTAAGGATGGTTGAGGTGTATTCCGGGGTCTCAAACCTTGCTTTTGCACCCATCCTCTTGTTGATCATCACGCTTCCATTCGGGTGACAAGGTTGAAGAAATCTCATTTAAGTACCAAGACATCTTCCTAGACCTAATCAATTGAGAACTATACCAATCATGGCATTTAGACCTTAAACTTCCAATCATAATGAACCTAGGATTGTGTTGCCAACCACTAACAATCTCCCTTTTACTCTTAAAACCACAAAGAGCTCTAAGTTGCCCATCCGTCTCGAGCAAACCATATTCAAGTGGGAAAGTAAAATTTAAGGATAATAATTTTACCCACTTGAAGGTTGTTTTGGATGGTAATAGCTTGAAGAGAGGTGTTTCCAATGATCTTGCATGCTCCACTCCCTTGTGCTCCTCCTTAATAACTTCCACCTCTTGACACGCTTCTTTAACCTCAAATTCAAACTTCTTGGAGGGAGTTTTTATGCCTTGAGATTCCCATGAAGGTTCCGCATCTCCTAAGTCTTCAACCACTTCTTCCTCTTCAACAATTATAGCTTCCTCCAGTTGTTCCAATACAAAATCCAATTCCTCCTTGATGACTTCCACCTCTTGACAACTTCCTTCAATTCCCACTTTCTTGTTAACTTCTTCCAACTCGTCTTCATTGATCAAGTCATGTGTTGGAGGGTGTATACATTCCTCCTCAACATTGGTTTCACATCCGATGGAACAAGCTTCAACAAGATCCTTAATGTCACTTGGTGTAGAGTTGTCTGCAATGATGGAACTTTTCTCTTGTTCAACCTCCCCTAATTCTTTAACTATTCATTCATCTTCGAGGGTTTCTCCTACCTCCACCTTTTGGACCTTCTCTTGCTTCTCTTGAAGTATGGACACATGAATCTGATCCATTAAGTCCCTAAGACGATCCCTTCTCTCTTGTTCCATGTCACTAGCATAATTGAGATCATATTACTCTTGGATTGATAGATATGGATGTTCTTTTATGAAGGGTAGTGGTGGGATGGAGAGATTATTATGTGGTCAAAAAGAAAGTACACTAGAGCTTGAGGGTTGAGTATTGAAGGTGGAGGGTGGATCCACACGGGAGATAAGAGCTTGGAGAGTAGAGGTGAGACCAGTGAGAGAAGAGGTAAGTGTGGTTTAAAACTCTCTTTGTCCTTGGCAAATAACACTATAGGTGTCATCTATGGGAGCTTGGGGGTGGATAGGAGGGTTCATTTGTTGGGAGAAAGGGCTCATAATACGAAGGTGGTTCTTCTTGATAAGGATATAGAGATGGTATATATTGAGGTGGTGGTTCTTGGGGATAATTGTATTGGAATTTGGGTGGTTCTATGTATGGTTTGTATGGTTCATATGGTGGTTGGTATGATAGATAAGGGTTAGGGTCATATGAAGGTGAATGGTGGAAAGGGACTTGTGAATATGGTGGTTCAAAACTATATTGAGGAGGGAGTTCATAGGCATATGGTGGGGCTTGTTGGTAACTACAAGGGGGTCCACCAAAGCTACTGGATTGATATGCATCTTGGAATAGCTCTTGCTCATAGTACGTTGGTGGAGGTTGTTGCCAAGAGAGTTGTCCATAAGCTTGACGCTCTTCCCACCTTTGATTGTCCCATCCTTGATACATGTTCTCATTGTAGCTTCCATTCCCTACAACATAATTTGAACCAAACTCATAGCCAAAGGGGTGAGAATTCATAGTAGCAAATAAAAACAAAAACTAATAAAAATAAGCAACAAAGTCCTAAAATTAACAAAAACTAACAAACAAGCAAAAAGCAAATATATACAATAACCAATAATAAGGCACACGTTTGCAATTCCCCAGCAACGACGCCAAAAATTGATGGGAAAAAATCGTCGGTAAAGATTTTCACAAAAATAAGCGCGTTGCAAGTATAGTTCTAAACTGACGATTAAACCTTAATCAATATTTAATTTGTTTGGAACAAGTACAAACCCAATAAAATTAACCGAAGTATTTAAACCTCGGGTCGTCTCTCAAGGAATTGCAGGGAAGTGTATGTATTATTGGTTATGAAATTGTATCTTTTTAGGTTTTGAGTTTAATAAGAAAGGAATGTAAATAACAAGAAAATAAACTAATAACTGAGGAAGCTCTTAGCAAGGAAAGAGAATTAGAAGTCCTATCCTCATTATCATTGTCAATTGTGATGGTAATTGTGAATTGCCTTCAATTAGTTAACCTCTAACTAATGGAGGAAGGTCAAGTGCATACAATCAACTTGAGTTCACAAGTCCTAGTCAACTCAAAGTGAGAGACTAGCTTTGGTGAAGTTCAAGCTAACCGGCAATCTTCAATTACCAATCAACAAAAGAGTTTTGATAACTCAAGAGTCTCTAATTGATCAATCCAAGTTAAGGATAGAAAAATCTAATTTAAAATCCAACCAAGTATTTTATCAAATACTTGGAAGGCATAAAATAAAAGCATAGAAAAGTGATAAGAGAATATTAAATCTAAACAACCAATTGCAAACATCAATGACTAACAATTAAAGAGAGCAACAATAAACATAGGAAACATAAATTGTTTTAGACAAAATCAAACGTAGCAATAGCTTATAAACATAAAAATGGTGAAAAAGGAAAATTAACAAGAGAAGAAGATGAACTAAAGTGCTTAAACAAATAAAAGTGGGCGAAAACTAAATTAAAGGAAGATTAAACCTGAATTTGAGAAGAAATAAACCTAAAAATCCTAAAACCTAGAGAGAGGAGAGAGCCTCTCTCTCTAGAAAACTACATCTAAACTTAATTAATTGTATGAATGAAGTGTGAATGATTTCTCTTTCCAACTTCACTCTGCAGCCTCTAACCAGTATTTTTGGGCCTGAAACTGGGTCAAAAGCAGCCCAGAAATTGCCCCCAGCGTTTTCTGTAAATTTTTGCACGTGACGCTCTGTCATAGGGCTGAACATGGATCGGATAATATCCACATATCCACGGTTTTTATCCGCATCCGATCCACAAATTACAGATATTATCCGATCTGCACTATAAGGGGATCGGATAGCGGATATTGCAACTGAATCCGCAGATCCGCAGATCCACACACTTAATAAATAAATAAATAAATATATATATATATATATAATTAAATAAATATATAATTAAATAATATATATAGCTAACTTAAAAAAAATCAGAAACCCTACTCTTAACCCTAAACATTTTAATATGGCGCTATATGTAACACCCTAAGTTATATCCTATCTTTGAGGGTCTTTAAATAAGGTGCCACACTCGATAGAGAAAGAGACTGAACTTAATCGTTATGCAAGGAAGGGAGGAAGTGCGCGTGAAGAGGAAAACAAGCAGTACTAAAATGATAATAAATATGAAATAATAAACTTATCCATGAGTACGGTTCAAAATAAAATGCTTAGAGGTAATTAAACAAAGGAAAGAAACTAATACGTCCTAACTATTTTCGTCGAAGAGGCTCCCATACTTGTGTTCTATCCTATCCTTGATCAGGACCCTTCATTTATTCACGAATCGAGGTATCCATGGTTTTCCTCCAACACCTTTTCGCGCAGTGAAGATCTGGTTCCGTTGTGTGGGATGAACTAGGACTCGACGGGCAGCTGGGGTTCTTCTTCCACGAACTCTCGACCTAAGTAGATAATTTGGAGCACGGTAGTAGTGGTCGTAACTACCCACGCATGCTTCGAGGGGTCATACTCAGAAGTTACCTTCGGGGGGCATTACGTCATCTCTATCCGCTGTGCCATGTTCCTCTGGAGGCAGTATGGGAAAAGAAAAAGGGATGAGAACCTAACGTCTCAGTAGGAGTGCTATGCGACACCTCCATATCTATCTCCAGCCCACATGCGGGATTTTAAAAGAATGTCATATAATATGGCATGTAATATGAACCTGTTGTAAAGCGTAAAACATATAAGTAAAACGGAAAGAACATAGAAAGAGAATAAAAGGATAATATCTTAAGTAACATCAACATAGTCATAAATAAATCTTAAAAAAAACATAATCAAACTTTTCATTCATGCTTTCTCCTTTCTTAACTTATAACTTTCATGGAGGGTATTGAGCTCAAACCGGTATAAAATGAGAGTCCCCTTCCCTTACCGAAGGTTCTTATCTCGAATGTCTTGGCGATCAACTTCCCTTACCGAAGGATCATCTCGATCGATCACCCTCCTTTACCGAGGGATCATCTCGATATCTTGTCTTTGGGGGTCACCTTCCCTTACCAAAGGATCATTCCCTCAATTCAATTTACAATTAGGTTTGTTTAAACATACACGAGAGAAAAATCATATAAGAAGAGATCATGTAAGAAAAGGGACAATTATGATGATAAAGGGATATATGAAAATCATGAGACTCTAGCATATGTATGGATTTTCTAATTAAAAGATCTTGGTAATATAATAGCATGGATTGAAAGAGGTTATATCAAAGTACAGAAAATAGGGCATTTTAAATAATTGCACAAAATATTAAAGAAGTTATGTATTCTCGATCCTAAAGGAATAATATAATGGTGCAAACAATCATATAATTGTACATAATAAGAATAGGGTATATTAAATATTTGAATAAAATATTATAAGAAAATATGTACTCTTAACCTTAAAGGAATAATGATATAAGAGATCACATAGATGCACATAATAGAATAGGATATATTAAATATTTGAATAAAATATTAAGAAAACATGTACTCTTGACTTTAAAGGAGTAATAATAACATAATGATATAACAGGTCACATAGATGCACATAATAGAATAGGGTATATTAAATATTTGGATAAAATATTAAGAAAGCATGTACTCTTGACTTTAAAGGAGTAATAATAACATAATGATATAACATGTCACATAGATGCACATAATAGAATAGGGTATATTAAATATTTGAATAAAATATTAAAAATAATAATATAATAATATAAGAGATCACATATATGCATATAATAGAATATGGTATGTTGAACAAGACATTATAAGAAGGCATGTACTCTCGGCCCTAAGGGAATATTAATAATATAATAATATAGAAGATTGAATAAGCATTATAAGAAGGCATGTACTCTCGACCTAAGGGAATATTAACAATATAATCATATGAAAGATTACAAAATGAGTATAGTAAATAATTGAATGAACATCATAAGGAGACATATACTAATGATTCAAGAAGACATGAATGACATGATGGACAGACATGATCAACATGAATAAAGGATGAGTGAAAGATAATTAATGCCATGATAACATTCGTGAATGGAAGAAAATAAAAATGGAACATAACACATGCCAAGCATTAAAAAAAACATAATTCCATACCCTTTTTCTAACGCTTCTTTGAGCTTGCCTCTTGTGTTTGCACACAGAATATATTTTTGTAGAGAGAGAAGGGAGAGGATTTGATATTTGAGAGAAGTGATTTTCTACCTATAGGTGCACCCCTATTTATATACATTTGGGGATAGGGTGGTTGGGATAATTTTAATTTCAAACGGAGGGTGGTTACTAGATTCCTATCCATAAATTTAAAATTCTAAGCCTATCTCCTAACTGATTTTTTTTTCAAATTTTGAATTTAATTTTATTTCTAGAAGGGATGGTTGTTACATTATCACCCCCATAAAAAAAAGAATTTGTCCCCAAATTCTACATCCTTATTTGGTCGATAAAGGTCATTAGTAGGATGCATAGTGATTTGGACATGGGTTAGCTAATCTTACTAGTAGCGGAGAGAGATATGAACAAAAGAGAAGCACCGTATCATCTAGGATGGTTAAAGGATTCCATTAATTGTGCATTTACCCTCGATTCGATATTCTGACTCGTGGACTTCCTTGCTGCTGAGGGAAAAGACTCGCCCTTGACGCTGTGGTGGATTGGCAGGGGGTGGGAGAATTGCTGGGCATTCCCTGGCGATATGCCCCGGCTGAAAACACCGGAAGCAGACATTTTGTCCGGCAAGGCACCTACCCCTATGTTGCTTCCCACATGAAGCACACTCCTTGAGTTCGGTGGTCTTTGGTGAGGCATCAGTGGGAGGTTCCTGTCGATCCGTGCCCTATTGAGGTTGCCTTCTTGTAGGTTTCTCAAGAAAGGCCTTCTTCTGCGGCGGCTGCTGAGACGATTCTTGATTCAGTTGCCTTTTCTTGAAAGCCTCGCTTCTGTCCGACGCTAGTTTTTTGGTGCATTCTTCGATCACCTGGCATTTGCTAACGAGGGAGGAGAACTCCCGGATTTCCAGTGGGGCTATAGCGGTTAGGACTTCTGCCCTGAGCCCTCCTTGATACTTCATACACTTCCACTTTTCATCTGGATTAGCCTTATACATGGCGGAAAATTTGCAGAGTCTCTCAAACTTCTCTGTGTACTCTGCAATACTCATTCTATCTTGCCTCAACTGAAGAAATTTCATCTCCTTGGACTCTCGAACAGAAAGGGAAAAGTACTTCTTGTAGAAAGCTTCTTTGAAGGTGACCCAACTGATATCTGTTCCAGCATCCTCCAACAACCGTCTTGCTCCATCCCACCAGAACTCGGCATCAGCTTTGAGCATGAAGGTAGCGTAGCTCACTTGCTGCTCCTCAGTGCATGGAAAAATTGTGAATACCTTTTCTATTTCCGTCAGCCATTCTTCTACCATATCAGGGTCGAGGGCTCCACGGAACTCAGGCGGACCAATCTTCTTGAAGTCAGCAAAAGTTGTACGGGTCTGTCCCACCTCCACCCTGGGAATATTGGGATCCTTGTCCCCAGTGGATAGTTGTTGGGCCATCAGAGTGGTGGCTTGGGCCTGCTCCTTTATTGCCTTGGTCATCTCCTTCATGTGCTTTGCTAGGTTTGATGAGCTCGAGCTCGAACCACGTGGGCGTCCACGGCTTGCCATAGGTTTCCTGTTCAAGGGTAACCATAGGGGGAAGTTTTATTAGTCATACCTCCTAAGATAGGATCCCTAGGATCGACTTTGCTCTGATACCATTAATGTAACATCCTAAGTTATATCCTATCTTTGAGGGTCTTTAAATAAGGTGCCACACTCGATAGAGAAAGAGACTGAACTTAATCGTTATGCAAGGAAGGGAGGAAGTGCGCGTGAAGAGGAAAACAAGCAGTACTAAAATGATAATAAATATGAAATAATAAACTTATCCATGAGTACGGCTCAAAATAAAATTCTTAGAGGTAATTAAACAAAGGAAAGAAACTAATACGTCCTAACTATTTTCGTCGAAGAGACTCCCATACTTGTGTTCTATCCTATCCTTGATCAGGACCCTTCAGTTATTCACGAATCGAGGTATCCGTGGTTTTCCTCCAACACCTTTTCGCGCAGTGAAGATCTGGTTCCGTTGTGTAGGATGAACTAGGACTCGACGGGCAGCTGGGGTTCTTCTTCCACGAACTCTCGACCTAAGTAGATAGTTTGGAGCACGGTAGAAGTGGTCGTAACTACCCACGCGTGCTTCGAGGGGTCATACTCAGAAGTTACCTTCGGGGGGCATTACGTCGTCTCTATCCGCTGTGCCATGTTCCTCTGGAGGCAGTATGGGAAAAGAAAAAGGGATGAGAACCTAACGTCTCAGTAGGAGTGCTATGCGACACCTCCATATCTATCTCCAGCCCACGTGCGGGATTTTAAAAGAACGTCGTATAATATGGCATGTAATATGAACCTCTTGTAAAGCGTAAAACATATAAGTAAAACGGAAAGAACATAGAAAGAGAATAGAAGGATAACATCTTAAGTAACATCAACATAGTCATAAATAAATCTAAAAAAAAAAAACATAATCAAACTTTTCATTCATGCTTTCTCCTTTCTTAACTTATAACTTTCATGGAGGGTATTGAGCTCAAACCGGTATAAAATGAGAGTCCCCTTCCCTTACCGAAGGTTCTTATCTCGAATGTCTTGGCGATCACCTTCCCTTACCGAAGGATCATCTCGATCGATCACCCTCCCTTACCGAGGGATCATCTCGATATCTTGTTTTTGGGGGTCATCTTCCCTTACCGAAGGATTATTCCCTCAGTTCAATTTACAATTAGGTTTGTTTAAACATACACGAGAGAAAAATCATATAAGAAGAGATCATACAAGAAAAGGGACAATTATGATGATAAAGAGATATATGAAAATCATAAGACTCTAGCATATGTATGGATTTTCTAATTAAAAGATCTTGGTTATATAATAGCATGGATTGAAAGAGGTCATATCAAAGTACAGAAAATAGGGCATTTTAAATAATTGCACAAAATATTAAAGAAGTTATGTATTCTCAATCCTAAAGGAATAATATAATGGTGCAAACAATCATATAAGTGTACATAATAAGAATAGGGTATATTAAATATTTGAATAAAATATTATAAGAAAACATGTACTCTTAACCTTAAAGGAATAATGATATAAGAGATCACATAGATGCACATAATAGAATAGGATATATTAAATATTTGAATAAAATATTAAGAAAATATGTACTCTTGACTTTAAAGGAGTAATAATAACATAATGATATAACAGGTCACATAGATGCACATAATAGAATAGGGTATATTAAATATTTGGATAAAATATTAAGAAAGCATGTACTCTTGACTTTAAAGGAGTAATAATAACATAATGATATAACATGTCACATAGATGCACATAATAGAATAGAGTATATTAAATATTTGAATAAAATATTAAAAATAATAATATAATAATATAAGAGATCACATATATGCATATAATAGAATATGGTATGTTGAACAAGACATTATAAGAAGGCATGTACTCTCGGCCCTAAGGGAATATTAATAATATAATAATATAGGAGATTGAATAAGCATTATAAGAAGGCATGTATTCTCGACTTAAGGGAATATTAACAATATAATCATATGAAAGAGCACAAAATGAGTATAGTAAATAATTGAATGAACATCATAAAGAGACATATACTAATGATTCAAGAAGACATGAATGACATGATGGACAGACATGATCAACATGAATAAAGGATGAGTGAAAGATAATTAATGCCATGATAACATTCGTGAATGGAAGAAAATAAAAATGGAACATAACACATGCCAAGCATTAAAAAAAACATAATTCCCTACCCTTTTTCTAACGCTTCTTTGAGCTTGCCTCTTGTATTTGCACACAGAATATATTTTTGTAGAGAGAGAAGGGAGAGGATTTGGTATTTGAGAGAAGTGATTTTCTACCTATAGGTGCACCCCTATTTATATACATTTGGGGATAGGGTGGTTGGGATAATTTTAATTTCAAACGGAGGGTGGTTACTAGATTCCTATCCATAAATTTAAAATTCTAAGCCAAACTCCTAACTGATTTTTTTTTTTCAAATTTCGAATTTAATTTTGTTTCTAGAAGGGGTGGTTGTTACACTATACCCTCTCTGAGATCTCTTTCACTCATCTCCCTCGCTCTGCTCTTCTCACAATCGCACTTCTCAGACAAATCAATCTATAATATGCTCATCAGTGACCATCACCGGCATTCACCTCTTCTTCATCCTCTCGCAGTCGCGTCGTCTCCTTGCCGGTCTCTCAGCTTCGTCGCCTCACCGTCTCACAACCATCTTTTCTTTTCTTTCTTGTTGCCCCACCTCTCTGTCTCTGTTCTCGCCTTCATCGTCCTCTATTCTTGTCGGAGCTACCTGGTGTTTTCTGACTTCTATTGTGTGAGTGGTGCTGGCTGGTGCTGCTATGGTGCTCCTCTGTGTTGCCGCCTTCATCGTTTTCTCTTTTTGTCAGAATTACCTGGTGCTATTGTGGAGTGCTTCATTCATCAAGTGATTTTTTTTGTTAATTTTTTATATGAAAATTGTTATACTGAAAAGAAAAATCTTTTCTATTATGAGAATAAGGTGCTACTGTTCATAAGTTTGATTTTTTTTGAAAAAATAATTTTACTTCTTCAATTGTTAATAGGTTTGAGTTGCTGCTGTTATGATTTTATTTTTTTTAACAATTAGATATCAACGATCATATCTTACCCTTGAGTTACTGCTGTAATGGCTTAATCTTTTGTTATTTTAAATATATATAATTTTAGTCCAAATTTGTGGATATATCCGGTATCCGATCCGATCCTATCCGCAGATATGTGGATCGGATAGGATCGGATCTGAGTGCGAAAAGTGCAGATATTGGATCCGATCTGATCTGATGAAATTTGTGCGGGTCGAATCGAAAATTCGAGCATATTCGATCCGATCCAATCCGATCTGTGGTTGACGTGTACGCGTCGATGAACAAATTCCTGGTCACGCGTACGCGTTGTCCACGTGTACGCGTCTCTTGTCTCCTACACCAGTCACGCGTACGCGTAGTCCACGCGTGCGCGTCGCTACCAGATTTTCAAAATTGCACTTTCTTGTGTTCCTTCCACTTTTGCATGCTTCTTTTCCATCCTATAAGCCATTCCTGCTGTTAGAATATAATTAGGATCAATTAGAATTATTTAGTATATCTGAATACTTATTATAGAATATTACGTCTTTATTATTACGATTCTCTTAGCCCTATAAATACCCTTCTATATTGTATCATTCTACACAATTTGAATAGACATACAAATCCTTTCTCCAATATAGTCTCTTGTTTCTAACACCTGCATTGGAAAAATCTGAAATCACTTAACATACATTTCACGGCATCAAATGGTAATAAGAGATGATTAAAATTAGCAAATTTCAGGCCAAAGAAGCATGTTTTCAATCGTAACACAAAATTAGGAAGGAAAATGTAAAACATGCAAATTCTATGAATAAGTGTGAGAATAGTAGATAAAATTCACACAATTCAATACAAAATAAACCATAAATAGTGGCTCATCAATGATTCGATTTATGCATGGTTTGTGACAACTAGTAATTCGAATTAGGTTGTTTCGAGTTATGAATTTAGTGGTCCATGGTAAATCGATACAGTCCAATTCGATTTACTAGCAAATTGAATTCTATGTATAAGTCAAATTTGGACTATTAAATTTAATGTAAAATCAACCTATATAAATATTAATTTTTATTATAAAAATGAGTACTTAACTTAAAAATAACATATAAAAATTGATAAGTTAAGTACTATTTTTCATAATAAAAATTAATATTTATATAGGTTGATTTCATATTAAATTTAATGGTCCAAATTCTATTTAAACATAGAACTCAATTTGCTAGTAAATTAAATTGGACTGTATCGATTTACCATGGACGACCAAATTCCATAATTCGAAGCAACCTAATTCGAATTACTAGTTGTCGCAAACGATGCATAAATTGAATCATGCTCATTGGCTTTACTACTATGGACATCATGCATGTATAAATCGAATCAGGCCAATTCGATTTATACAAAAAATAACATTTCCATGTACTTCGAAACTTACAAATTCGATTTATTATTGTAGTGCGTAAATCAAATTTAACCAATTCCATTTATATAAAAATATGGTTTGAGGGATCAACGTAACATTTTTTTATTTGGGTAAATTACCTGATATTGGGCTAGTTTTGGTTTATTTATGTGTTTTGTCCTAAAATTTTTTTAAGATTTTATTGGAAATATTTATTTCAGGTTATTAGTTAAATTTAATTTTAGATTTTTATAGTTAAAATTAAACTTAAAAATAATTTTAAATAAGTAGTCACAAATCAGAATAAAATAGTGTTAAATTATCGTCAGATTCGTAATTAGAGTTGTTGCTTCTAATGTTTAACTCATGAAGTTAGGGTGTAAAATATGTTTTTGTGACTAAATCCGGACTGATCATATTAGTTTACATTGATTTGAATATTGAATTAGAATTAGATTTCTAAAAAAAGAAGAAAAAAATTTGCAACCAAAAAAAATAAGAATAAAAAAAATGTGAATGATGGTTAAAGTTTAATTAAGGTTAGATAAAAATTATATAAATTGTATATTTTTATTTTTTTAATATATAAGATAATTAGTTCAGGTCGAATCTAAACTCTTAAAAAATATTTATTGAAATTTAAAGTTTTTTATTTTTTCAATAAAGTTAGTGATGATTCCTAGGTTTCTTTTTAAAAAATTATTTTTGTCTCAATTTTGTATCTTGTCCTTTTTAAAAAATATTAGAGAGTTAAATCTATTTAATTAAATTATGCATATAAATTATTTAAATTATATTTATTTTTTCTTTAAATTTTAATAATAATTTTAAGAATAATTTTTATTTTTGTGAATAATATTCTCTTTATAATACTTAAATAAATAAATTTTTTATTATATATTTATATTTATTTTTATGAATTAATATTTAAATAAAAAGATACAAAACATAGAAAAAAATTACAATATAAATGTGCTTTGTATATATAGTATAATAAAAATGAATTTTAAGTATAATGGAATGAACTAAATATAAATAATTAAAATATCTTAAGATAATTAATTTTTAAAATTAGAAAGAAGAAAAATAATTAAATTCATTCTCTTATACAAAGTATTTATTTTACGTTATATAGTATACATATAAATATTTAAATTTTTAAAAGTAAAGTCAAATTCATAAATATTTTTAAGTAATTAACGGCATAGAATCTTTTTTCCTTTTAATATGTTTACACAAAATAAATGGTATTTTGGTCTTTTTGTTTTAATACATTTAAATAATATTAATACTAAAAGAATATTTTTGTCTTTTTAATTAAATAAATTTTAAATTAAAAATTAAATAATTTTAATCTTAAAAGGTATTTTTTAGTCTTTTATAATTAATACTAAACATATGTTTTGATTTTTTAATTTTTTATTTTTTTTTATTTTTTTTTTCAATTATAATGTTATAAATTTTTTTTAAATATTATAATAATCTAGTATGAGTAATACTAATGTTAATCAAAAAGTATAATAAGCCCAAACTGACCCATAAGTCCAAAGAGATGTAATGTAAAATATTAATCTTAGTCCAAACAAATTTTAAATTAAAAAATATAAAATAATCATAAATGCTAATTTTTTTTTAACTTTTTAAGAGGAGTTTTAGTCCTGCAGAGCTTGAAAGAGTATGGAATCGCGTCCCCTCAAACACATGCTTTATGAAGTTTGGCGTCACAAAATAAACTATATAAGAAGACACCAGCAAATTTTCAACTCAGAATGATTCCCTTGGTTCAGATTTTGCACCAGTAAACATAAGCATTCAGTTAATCATAAAAATGTTTCTTGTGCAATTGCATATTTGTACTTAAATTATTTCACATTTAATTTTTCTTTTTGAAAACAAGAGTTGCTCCACAATATTAGTTAAAAATATCAAAATCTTCTTTCCTTTCTTAAAAACATTGTGAATTCTAGGCATATATTCTCCCAAAAGCATAACAAATACCTTGCTCAAAACTCTAAGTGCTATATATTTGATTTTGGTTATTTTTTGATATTCTCCACGATTTATCAGAACTAAAATTAACAGCTTTTATTCTCATATCTCATTCTGATTAATAGGGTGGCTGGCTGGTAGTTTACATGCACCATGCATGTACCTCCAATTAATGGAAAACGTTGTATGTTGACTTGACTTTGACCTATGAGTATGATACCCACTCAAGCTAGACGACAATGGAAAATATTTTAGGCTTAATTGGAGGAAATATGTGCGGTAATGATAAAGTCTTTTAAACCAAAACATACGCCCAGCCCAAAAAGAAAAATAATAACAGTAAATAGAAGTATGAAACCAAAACACATTCCCACACCAAGTTGACCAAACCATAATGTGTATGCCGTAACAAAGGGGGCTTCATGACTTTATCACCAGCTGACATTTTTTAATTTGAGGACCCATGAGAGATTTTTAAATTATAAACTATACCAAAATCAACCACTAAGATTAGTCACTAATATATTTATGTATAAATATATGTGTAATTTAATTTATTTTCAAAGTGTATTTGTATTCTGATATATATTTTATACTTATAACTGATTTTAATGGCTGATATTGGAAGTTAAGTCCTATTTTGGTCTCTAAGATTGGTGAATTGCACTGATTTAGTCGCTAACTTTTTAATTGTTACAATTTGATCTTCCAAATTTAAAAAAGTGCACCAATATAATTTCTCGTGTATTTTCTGTCACCGAAACTCAACGCCGTTAATGACATGGCTCAAGTTTTACTATGCTAGACATATGAAAACGACGTCATAACTCGTACACGTTTTAGCGCTAAATTAAAGAAGTTACTAAATAACGTCGTTTGATGGTTTGAACAATACTAAAATATTACACCCCTCTCTTTTAAACAATACTAATTGTTTAAATACTCAAACGACGTAGTTTAGTACTTTTTTTAGTGTCAAAACGTGTATGTCGTCATTTTAATATATAGAGCGTGATAAAGCTTGAGCCACATTACAAACGGCGTTGAACTATAACAACAAAAAATATATAAAGAATTACATTGATACACTTTTTTAAATCTAAAAGATCAAATTATAGCAATTAAGAAGGTCAATTATACTTGCCAATTTTAAAGACTAAAATAAAGCTTAATTTCTGATTTTGATGTGCACGTAATATAATCATACGTTTAAATTATGAAAGACAATTTATTTTTTATTTATTGAAGCGGTGGCCGTCTATTACAGTCAAACTGATAAAACTGATCATGAAAAAATTAAATAAATTTTATACCTATAAAAGATAAATTATATTCAACAAAAATATTCAATTTTTAAATTTTTGTTGATTCCGTTTAAAAAATACGTTAAATTTTAAAATTAATCCTACCGCTAATTTATCTTTTATGGGTATAAATTTTATTTAATTTTTTCGTGATTAATTTTGCCTGCATTCAAATTTTTCATAATAAAAAATAATTATTTATTCGTCAAATTATATATTAAAATATATTATTTCTGCACGAAACTTATAAAAGAAAACAACTCATATTATTCTTTAATTTTTTAAGATAAACAGAATATGAAATTTTAGATACCTAAATAACATTCCTCTAAATTGCAATTTTAGATACTTAAATAACATCCATTTAAATTTCTCTCCCACGTACAGTAGAATTATTCTTTATGATCTATATATATGGTGATGATAAAGTCATTTGACCCAAAACAGGAGGCATTTTTATATATTTTATATTGTAAATTTTTTGTATTTCATAAAAATATTTATTCGTTTATTTCGATAAAGTAAAAATCAGAGAAGAAGGGAGAGAAAATGATAGATACAAATAATTGAAGAAAAAGTAAATTCACATCATAGAATAAGTAAAGATTTTTTCAAGGCACTCGTTTAGGAGTGTTCAAATTTAAAGTGATTTAAATTAAATCCTCATCCAATCTAATTTAAATTAAAAATCGATTAAAATAACGGGTAGAGACGGATGTATGTGTTTTATTGTGGGAACAAGCGTTTTTACTATAATTTGAATTTTTTTTTAATAGTATATAATAATAATATTTATTTGTCCTCACTAAATTATTAAATTTGACTCCACAAAAATTTTTTATTCAATTTTTGATACTTTATAATCAATTTAAAAATTTCATATTAGATGTCAGTAGAATGATCAATTCTTAATTTAAATAAAATTTGTATTTTTTTTAAAAAAAATTGACTCGAAAGAGTATTATTTATCGTTTTTTTTATATTAGTTTAAATTTTTTTCGTAATAACTACATTAATTAAAAGAACTTTCTCAACTATGAATCTCAAGCTTCTAATTATATAAAAGGTAAATTTTTAAATAAGTATTTACTTTTATATATATATATCCAAGTCTTTTTATGAACTAAGTCTAACCAAATTAAACAATAAGACTTAGAATAATGTTAGTCATAACTGATTTTCGTTATCTTAGATTAATTTGGTTAACAAAAATATTTGAATGTGTAGCATTATTCTATATAAAAAAATAAATATTTCGATTGTATTGTTAAGAAAAAGATTACTCAATTCTTTTAAATATGAAAGCTAAATAATAAAATTCTAAATTATATGTTATTATTTAAATTACTATTTTAATATTTTAATTTGTAAATTAGATATTTTAAAGATTAATAATGTTATATGTAAATAGAAAATAATCACTTGTATACATTTTAAAATAAAAAATACAAATTAAAAATAAATTAAACAATACATATATTTATATATAAATATATAATAATTAATGAATAATTTGATATTTAATTTTTATGTACACATAATTTTTTATTACAAAAATTATTATTATATTATATATATTTTTCCTCCACTATCAAAATTTTTTGGATCCGTCACTGACAACAGCAATTTAGATTTGATTGGATTCTATTTTTTACAAACTGGATGAAACATATTAAATTTCGAATCTACTTTTTAAAACAGATCTAATCTGATTCAAACCGTACAATGTATTATAATATTATTATTTTATTATTATATTTATAAATTTATTTATAATATATTCAATTTATTATATATTTTTATATTATTTAATAATATTATTTAATAAATATTCTATGTTCAAAACATAGTTCTCAGAACCGAACCGGTAATCGAACTGGTCAAGCTACTGGGTTACTGGGTCATTGGTTTAACTGGTGGGCCACTGGTTAAACCAGTTAACCCGGTCATATGTAAATAAAAAATAAAAAATAGTAAAAAATTTAAAGTTAAAATTTAAAATACATATTTTTACTAATATTTTAAGAATATTCAGCTATTCTAAAATAATATAAAACAGAAATAATAAGTATTTTGTTAATTTTACTCTATCATAAATATTTTATTTTGTTTTTATATTAAAATAATAATTATTTTCAAATTTTAATAATTTATTAATAAATTTATATCTATTATACTATTATATACTATAAGTATTTATTAAAAAATAATATTAATAGATATTATATAATTATGAAAAGAAAAAAATAAGTGAATTTATAATTATTGTTAAATAAAAATATAACTAAAATTAAAATAAATTAAATAGAAGTAAATATATTTGATAAAAGATATCTATATATATAATAATTTGTAAACATATTAACTAGAATTGTGATAGTCTGGTAGCTGTGACTTGCTCTTTTTTCATTGAGGACAGGGGTTCGAACCCCACCTCACCCATTTTGAAAAATTTTAATTTCCAGCGGTTCGGTTGAACTGATTTTATCGAGTTTGACCGATTTTCACGGTTCATTTCGTATTTGATCGGTTCACACCGGTTCTCTTCCTTGTTCGGTTTAATTAGCGGACCAGACCGATTTAGGGTCCGATTCACTGATTTTTCGGTCGAATCGGCCAGTCCGGTCTGATTTTTACAACACTGATTCAAAATTTATTTATTTATTTATTTTAATTTATAATTTTATTGTTATTGTTAATTTTTTAAGATATTATTAAAACTTGTTATATATGTCATTATTTATTATTTAAAATTTGATGTTAAGATTTGTTATTTATATTTAATTTTTTTAATTTATAAAATCATAAATCTAATCCAATCCAAATCATACCGCAAATAAAATTAGTATTTATAAGAATAATTTTTAACTCAAAATCCATCCAACTCCACCACAAACACCGCTACACACTCCATGTTAACCAAATAAATTTAATGCATTGGAAAAGGAATTAAGTTTTTTCAAAATAAAAAGGTTGATAAAATGAAAAATTAAGAATTTCGTTACTATATTGATTAAAAAAAGACTGTGGAGACACGCACGTTACACATAAATTACGAAAAAAGATTAAAATAAGAAAGAAAGAAAGAAAGAAAGAAAGAAAGAAAGAAAGAAAGAAAAATTCTTTATGTCATATTTAATTTGGATGGATCGAATTAGATAAATCATGAAAGAATTGTAAAAAAAATAAAGATAAATTTACATTCAATATTAAATCAGTAAATGGAAATAAATACCATTTTGAAAACATACATTTATTTTCATTGAAAGTAACGGAAGGAAAAATATTATTTTTAGTATTTTTAGAATAAAAAATGTTATTTATATACAAAAATTAGTCACTAATATATTTGTGTATAAATTCATGTGTGATTTAATTTATTTTTAATGTGTATTTATATTTTAACATATATTTTATACTGGTGGACTAACTTTGATAACTAATTTTAATGTACATATAGCATAACTCTTCCAAAATATATATCTTTTTATCCCACTGTATTATTTTAAAATAGTCATAATATATATATGGGTTATGCTACGTGTACACCAAAATCAGCTACCAAAGTCAGCTACAGTATAAAATACATGCTGGAATAGAAATATACATTAAAAATAAATTAAATTACACATATATTTATATACAAATACATTAGTGACTGATTTTAGTGGCTGATTTTGGTATCCAAATAACATTTCTATATATATATAATCTGTTATTTTATGTGTGTATAGTATTTTTTCATCGTGAGTCTCGCTACACATCCAAGCGATTTATCCAACCAAGCAACCAAGTCATTTAGTATTCTTCTTTCTTCTTCTCCTCCTTTTTTTCATCTTCTTTCATCTTCTTTTCATTATTGTCATTGTCAGCACCATTATACCACCACATCCATCTTCTCCTCCTTCTTCTCATCCTCTTGTTTCTTTTTTTATTTGAATTTCTTTGATCTCCTCATTACTTTTCTTTTTCCTCCTCCATCATCATTATCGTCATCAGATCACCAACAACATCCATATTTTGCTAACATCTTTATTGATTCTGATTCTCTATAGTGACATCATTAAATAATTTCGAAATCGAAAATATTATCAAAACAAAATCATTGTATAATATCAAATGAACCGAAAATTGTCCATTAAATAAATTCGAATTCAAAAACGCATGCGTCTCGAATGAACCGAAATATGATCAAAACGAAACCATGGTATAATACCCAAATTAACCAAAAATTATTTATTATATAAATTCGGATTCAGAAACACCTGCGTCTTGAATGAACCGAAAATATTATCAAAACAAAACTATTGTATAATACCAAATGAACGGATGTCTCGAATGAACTGAAAATATTATCAAAACGAAATTATTATATAATACCAAATGAACCGAAAATGGTCCATTGTATAAATTTGAATTCAGAAACACATATGTCTCGAATGAACCGAAAATATTATCAAAACGAAACTAATATATGATACCAAATGAATCGAAAATGGTCCATTATATAAATTCGAATTCAGAAACGCGTGCGTCTCGAATGATGATGATGGAGGAGAAGGATGAAAAGAAAAGAGGAGACGAAATTTCAATAGGAGGAGGAGGAGGAGGTGGAAGAGGTATTGTTGGTGATGACGGTAACAAAATTGAAAAATAATAATTAAAAAAAAAGAGGAGAAGAAGAAGAAGATAGAGGGGATTAAAATAGGCTTAAAAATAGCTAATAATAGTGGATAAAAGGATAAGAATTTGGATAAGTGAGATCATTGAAATGATAGCCTCAATCATATAAATGCAAGTACACATTAAATAATGGACATAAAGAATCAAATAAATCAAATATTGCAATCATAGAAAGAAAATAACTCACACAAGCATGAAAATAGTGGTTAATATGATGTAACCACATATTAAGGCTCAAAACTCACAAGATTGTGTGTTCTTAGCTAACTATAAAACTTTCCACATTCACTCGTCTAAGTCAATATATCAACTATGAAACTTTCCACTAACACAACCATGGAAGCTGGATTTTAAACAAAAAAATTGATAATGATATGTCTGAATTTTTAGAGTTTATTTTCAAATCCATAAATTAACAATTCATCTTTAGTGATGTACTTTTCATTCAAGAATCTAAGTTAACGATGGAAATAGTACTATATATATCCCACATGAGATCAAATACTTAGCAGTTAGAACAATATGCAACCTTCTAGCTACCTTGTTTTCCCTCCTTCAAGCATGTCATCACATTTGTTATGTCTTTTCTTTCTTCTCTTCACTTCAAACACTGCTATCTCTGCCTTAGGAAATGAGAGTGACCATCTTGCACTGATCAAATTCAAAGAATCAATATCTAGTGACCCTTTTGGAGTGTTATCCACTTGGAACAGCTCAACCCACTTTTGCAACTGGCAGGGAGTCAACTGTGGCAGCGAACATCAAAGAGTCACGGAGCTGACTTTAGATTCATATAATTTGCAAGGGTCCATATTACCGTATGTTGGCAACCTTTCCTTTCTTAGAGTTTTGAGCCTTCAGCGCAATAACCTCCATGGTCATGTTCCGCAAACAATAAGCCGTTTGTTTCGACTGAGGGCACTTGCTTTATATAGTAACAATTTAGTTGGGGAGTTTCCCATTGGCGTGACTAACTGTTCTAAATTGCAGGCATTGAAATTATCCTACAATCATTTTAGTGGCCAAATACCAGTGGAGATCGGATCTCTTGGGAATCTTAAAATTTTGACTCTTCATTATAACAAATTTTCAGAACCAATCCCATTATCAATGTGGAATTTATCTTCTCTTGTTGTTCTTAGTGCAGCTTATAATAATTTGGAGGGAAATATACCTGACGAAATAGGCCATTTGAAGGACTTGGTTAATATTTCACTGGCGGTTAATAAAATGTCTGGTAAGATTCCACACTCGCTTTACAATTTGTCATCACTTTCTGTCTTATCACTTTCAATCAATCAACTTGAGGGTTCTCTTCCAAGCAACATGTTCTCCAACCTCCCAAATCTCAGTATCATTGAACTGGATGGGAACCGATTTTCAGGTCCTATACCAACATCCATCACAACTGTATTTGGCCTTCAAAAAGTTGATTTTTCTATCAACAATTTTGTTGGACAAGTCCCAAATCTAGGAAGTCTTCGAAATCTTTCAGCTCTATTTTTAGGTAGAAATGATCTTGGAGGGAATTCATTTACTAATGAATGTGAGTTCATAAAGTCTTTGATAAATTGTAGTAAGCTGCAAGAGTTTAGTTTTGAGTACAATAATTTTGTAGGCCATTTGCCAAATTTCATTGGCAATTTGTCCACGCAGCTCACCATACTAGCATTTGGTGGAAATCAGATTTCTGGAAAAGTTCCAGAAGAATTAGGCAATCTTGTTAACTTAATTGGACTGGGAATGGAGAACAACCACCTAATTGAGTTCATTCCAACTTCTTTTGGTAACTTTCAAAAGTTGCAACATTTGTATATGAACAATAACAAATTTTCAGGAGAAGTACCAGCTATCATAGGTAACCTAAGCCAATTGTCTCAGCTAGATTTGTCACATAATATGTTAAATGGAAGCATTCCTTCAGCCATTGGAAATTGCAAGAGATTAGAGTATCTAGATTTTTCATATAACAACCTTAGTGGAATCATACCATCACAAGTATTTGAAATTCCATCTTTGTCAATCTTGTTGAATATTTCACACAACTCATTAAGTGGTAGTTTACCGAGTGAAATAGGCCTGCTTAAAAGTATTGGTACACTAGATGTTTCTGAGAATCATCTGTCTAATAAGATTCCGGAAGCAATAGGAGAATGTGAGAGTTTGGAGTACCTTTATTTGCAGGGGAATTCCTTTCATGGAATCATACCACCTTCTCTGGCTTCTCTAAAAGGTCTTCAACACTTAGACCTATCGCGGAATCAGTTGTCCGGAACAATTCCACAAGAACTGCAGAACATTACTGTTTTGGTATACTTCAATGCTTCTTTTAACATGTTGGAGGGTGAGGTACCAATGAACGGCGTGTTCCGAAACACAACTGAAGTTTCATTGAGTGGCAATCGCAAGCTTTGTGGAGGGATCGCAAGCTTAAGGCTTCCACCGTGTCCTTCAAAAGCTACAAAAAAGAGAAAACATCATGGATTCAAGATTTGGATGATAGTTATCATACCATCTTCAGTTGTGTTTCTTCTTTTGCTTTCATCAATTCTTGCACTCGTTTCTAGAAGAAGAAGACAAAGAAAAGCATCTGTTGATTCAACAAATGAGAAAGTGCCCAGAGTATCATACCAGAACCTATATAATGCAACAAATGGGTTCTCAACTGAGAACTTAATAGGTTCTGGTGGTTATGGCTCTGTGTATAAAGCAATACTTGATTCTGCAGAAAAAGTTGTTGCTGTAAAGGTTCTAAACCTTCAAGTGAAAGGAGCTCACAAAAGTTTCACGGCTGAATGCAATGCTTTAAGAAATATCAGGCACAGAAATCTAGTGAAGATTGTAACATGTTGCTCTAGTGTGGATTACAAGGGAAATGATTTTAAGGCTCTGGTTTACGAGTACATGTCGAATGGAAGCTTAGACAAATGGTTGCATGCCAATGGAGAAAGTTCGAACCAACTAAGAATGCTAAACCTGCAGCAGAGATTAGAAGTTATTAGGGGCGTTGCTTCCGCAATGCATTATCTTCACTATGAATGTGAGCAGCCAGTAATTCATTGTGATTTGAAGCCGAGCAATGTCCTTCTTGGAGATAACATGGATGCTCAAGTGAGTGATTTCGGTTTAGCAAGACTTATCTCAGCAGTTGATGGCAACTCTCAGAACCAAACCAGCACCAGTGGAATCAAAGGAACTATAGGTTATGCTCCTCCAGGTAATTTATTTAAGGAAAAAGTACAATTAATCCCCAGTACATTAGTTTATATGCACCATACATCCTAAACTCATTTTCTTCACTAAATATTCATTTATTTTCATCCTCTGTATCTTTTTGTTTTATTCCCTTAAATGCATTGCAGAATATGGAACAAGTTCTCAAGTGTCGATAGAAGGTGATATATATAGCTTTGGCATTCTTGTTTTGGAGATGCTAACCGAGAAAAAACCAACAGAGGAAATGTTCAAAGATGGATGTAGCCTCCACAACTATGTCCATGATGCATTTCCAAATAATATGTTGAAAATTGTTGATGCAACTCTGCTCTCAATGATAGGTGAAGAAATTCCAACAACAGCAGCTGCAGAAGAAAATAATCATATTGAGAATGAAGGACATTTGCAGAGTAATGTTGAGAACTGCTTATTCTCATTGTTCAAGATTGGTCTTGCTTGTTCAGTTGACTCACCAAGAGAAAGGATGACTGTGATGGAAGTCAACAGAGAACTTAACATTATAAAAAATGCTTTCCATGCTTGAGTGTTCAATGTTAATTATGGATTACTTATGTGACACAATCTGTTGGTTAACCGTTCAGGCAGTTTGTTGAAACTATCCTGAACAATTTAGTATTTCAAGATTGTTTTTAATGTTTAACTCAAACAAAATCTTGCGAGTATTGTATGTCATGAATAATTCTTGATTTGTTCAACAAGTCATGCTAGTTTTTTATGCAAGCAAATATGAAACAGTGCAATTGTGAAACAATTTTTGTCTTAATTTCTTCATATATATATATATATATAGAGAGAGAGAGAGAGAGAGAGAGAGAGAGAGAGAGAGAGAGAGAGAGAGAGAGAGAGAGAGAGAGAGAGAGAGAGAGAGAGAGAGAGAGAGAGAGAGAGAGAGAGAGAGAGAGAGAGAGAGAGAATTCCACTCCCCTCTCCTACGAAATGCTAAAATGACACTCCAATCCTCTCTATTTTATAAATGTATATTCTTCTCCCTTCTAACTTTTAAAAAACCTCATCTTCAATCCTCTTTAAATTTTTTGTGTTAATTAATGTTAACTTTATCCATTTTTTAAGAAAAAATAAATTATTTTTTTAAAAAATATCCATTAACAAAAATTTTATTTTTTATCATTAAATTTTGCTTACCAAAATACTCTTTAATAAATTATTTTTTTATTGATTAAATTATATTTTTTAAAACATTTAATAATTATATTACTTTTTTAAATACCCTTCAATAATTTTTTAATTATTAAATTATAATCTTACCAAAATTTTCGTTAACAATTTTTTTATATTTTACTATTAATTTTTCGATATCTGTATATATTATTTTAACATTAAATAAAAAATTTTAGTAAGATTATTTTTTAATATCAATATATATATATATATATATATATATATATATATATATATTAATTGTTATACATATTAATAGTGGTAAGATTTTTTTTATTTAATGTTAAAATAATATATATTGATATAAAAAATTAATAGTAAAATATAAAAATAATTGTTAACAAAAATTTTGGTAAAATCACAATTTAATAATTAAAAAATTATTGAAGGGTAGGTATTTTAGAAAAAAATAATTTAATTATTAATTTTTTAAAAAGTATTTTGGTAAAAATACAATTTAATCAATAAAAAAATAAGTTATTAAAAGGTATTTTGGTAAGAAAAATTTAATGATAAAAAATTAAATTTTTATTAATGAGTATTTTTTTAAAAAATAATTAATTTTTTCTTAAAAAATAGATAAAGTTAATATTAATTAACATAAAAAAATTTAAAATGGATTAAGAAGGAGGTTTTTTAAAAGTTAGAAGGGAAGAAAATGTACATTTATAAAATAGAGGGGAGGAAAGTGTTATTTTAACATCTCACAGCGTAGGAGAGTAAAATTTTCTCATATATATATATATATATCGAATATGCTATGTGTAACGTTTGGAATATAAATACACATTAAAAATACATTAAACTATACATATATTTATATATAAATACATTGGTAACTGATTTTAGTAATTAATTTTAGTGTACAAATAATATTTTCGTATATATATATATATATATATATATATATATATATATATATATATATGCGCTAAGCAACTTAAAACTAAACACCTGCGCTATGAAGTTTGGAGTCAGAAAATACACTATAAATGAATACACGTGCAATAAATTTCCAACTTAGAATGATTCTCTTGACTCTCGTTTCAGATTTTGCACCGGCAATCATAAACATTCAGTTAATCATAAAATGCTTCTTGTGCAATTACATTTAAATGATTTCACATTTAATTTTTCTTTTTGAATAAAAGGAGTTGTTCCGTAATAATAGAGTTAAATAATATCAAAATTTTCTTTCGTTTCTAAAAAAATCTAGGAAATTGACTTTATATGTAACCTGTTAAGTTTAAAGACATAATAAATTAATTGATGATGATTAAATATTATTGTTGAGTTAAAAAATTAATTAAATATATAATTAGTTTGTTAATTATACAAAAATTAATAGAAAGCAAAACAGATTTAATAACAAATTTTAAGTTCATAAACTTTAAGAGAATAGTTACTGTTCATACCAATACTTTTTTATCAGAATAAAAATCAAGTTTAAGGCCAAATTGTTGATCCAATCCCAAAGATCATATCACACTCTCATGGTTCAAGAAAATGGTTGCTAATTAAGAAATGAAACTTTATTTCCATGTAAACTAAATTAAAGTCATCGAACCAGTTCTCTCTCTTCTTTTTTCTCTTCTTTCTTTCACCTACGTGAAACATACCAAAAGAAAGTAAGAAAGAGGAAGTCTGATTAGGGTTTAAATCAAAGAAAAAAAGTGGATTATTAAATTCAAGCAACTCAAAAGCTAGGGTTCAAAAAGCTAAGACCAAATCAAGAAGTAAATCAAAAAATCTTTTCTATTTTGGTGCTTTATTGGTAACTTGTTAAAAATGTTATTCTCCTTCAAGCACCGAATTAGAAAATTGAAGAAAGTGGAAACTATGAAACTTTGCTATAAATCAAGGATCAAAAATCAAATTTGGAAGTAAAATTTTGATATATGACTCAGTTCTTTAAAGAAGATTAAAAAAAAGGATGAAAGAGATGCAACAAAGTTTGTTTACATATTTTCTTTAATCAATGCTGCTATCTTCTGTGCTGCTGCTGCAGCTATGATATTGGGGAAGAAGAAAGTTAACTGTTCAAGCCAAGGTTCAAACTTTGAAAGCTTTACTCCTCTATTAAAAGGATAAACGGCCAGAGATTGATTCAAGGAGTGAGTACACAATTTTGGGTCTTCATAGCTTTCAAATTAATCCTTCATATTTTCTTTATTTCTTTTCAGTGAAAAAATGTATATAGTGAGGAATCAGTAAAAGCCATTGAGAGAAAAAGCAAAGACATATAAAAGAAAAGCCAGAAAATTATGTCAAGACTCTTTTGTATGTTTTTCTATTTTGTACACATAATCCTGAGAGGATTCCCTTGTTAAGTTGATTGAGCACTTAGTGGTTAAAAATTTAGGGAGTGAACCTAGTCAAATCTAGTTTGGGTAGAAGTTGGATTTGTCCTCGATAGGATTGTGTTGAATTCTAGAAAACTTGGTGTTTGTAATCTTTAGGAAAGATTGTAAAAATTTTACCATTGTTGTAGGGGAGATTGGATATAGGTTACATTGCACATGGTGACTGAACTAGGATACATGGTTGTGTGATTTTCTCTTCTTTACTCTTCTTCTGTTTTATTTTGTTATGAAACAAAATAAAAGTGTCTCTTGCATTATATATTTCTCAGAAGTCACAGCTATCCCAAAGTAAAATATTGCTCTGTTCCTGAACACATCGTGAAGAGACAAAATACAATTGTCTCGTAAATATCAACTTAGCAACAAAGTTTCTATTCCAGCCATAAGCAAAAAAGCAAAAAGAAGTTCAAAAAGGAGGTTATGGATTCAACCCCCCTTTTCTAGGCCATTCAAACCTTCAATTGATATCAAATTTTGGTCTCAAAAGATCAAACTTCACAGCTTGGAGAAAAGATCTGAATGGAGAACAACATGGGTTCTAATGTCGTGGCTTACACACTCACTAAAGATCAGTCCAATAATGAACCTCCTTTCTTCAACGGCAAGAACTACACTTACTGAAAGGAAATAATGCAAATATTTGTCCAATATATTGATTATAATATCTGGAAGATAATCATGAATGGTCCACAAGTTCCAATCAAAACAAGTGCAGAAGACGTTGTGACACCTAAAGAAGAAGTTGAATGGAATGATGAAGACAAGAAAAAGGTGGAGTTGAACGTTAAAGCAATCAACTTAATGCACTGCTCAATTAGTTTCGAGGAGTACCAAAAAGTATCAAGGTGCAAAACAGCAAAATAGATTTGGAATAAACTTCAAATCACTCATGAGAGCACCTAACAAGTAAAAGAAACAAGAATTGACATGCCGAGAAAAGAATATGAGATGTTTGCTATGAAGGAAAGATAAACAATTGATAAATTGTTTGAGAGATTATCAATCATCATCAATATCTTGAATGCTTTGGAGATAACTCATCGAACAAGTGCTAATGAGGAAAATATTGAGCAGCCTTACCAAAGAGTGAAAAGAAACTCCTCCTAATCTTAAGTACTTTCACATCTTTTGATGTAATGTTTTGTTTTAAATACAAAAAATAATTTTAAAAATTTTAATCCAAAGTCATATGAGTGTACGTTTGTAGGACACTCAACTACTAACAAAGCTTATAAAGTTTACCTAAAAAAAAATATAAGATCGTTGAAGAGACTATACATGTTACCTATTGTGAATTTAACTCAATTTCAAGTGTTGTAGAAGAAAATGATGTAAAAAATCAAGCTAAACAGTACTCAAGTGAAGTCTAAGATCAAGTCAAATCAGATTCTCTATTAGAAACTGTTCATACCCTGGGTCGAGTTGTCCGACCCGGGTTGCTTAACGACAAGTCGACCGACCTCTTCAGGTCAGAACTATCCGACCTCTTCTCAAAGAGCTCGGCCAAATCACCAGGAAAAGCCCAAAAAGGGCCCAACAGAGGAACACGACCCAAATCCTAAGGCAGTCCAAGCCTATAGAGATAAGGGCGGTTCCCTTGAAGATAAAGATGACTTCACTCAAAGATAAGATAACTATCTTATCTCCAGAAAGGTCGCTCCACACCATTATAAATACACTGGAGCACCCAGGTATAACTCATACTCTGATTCTACAAAAAACCTGCTTAATACCCTTGTTAACTTAAGCATCGGAGTCCCTTGCAGGTACCACCACCCTCCGGAGATAAAGGATCAGCAGCATTGCCAGTCCAACAAGTCAGACACAACAGCTCCGGCCACTGCCCACTAGCCGGACACGTCAGCTCTGACCGGTACAGAAGATCTCATCCGAGATCGACCTACAGTTTCAGGTAACCCTCGGAACATTGGCGCTGTTGCCGGGGAACCTGAAAGTCATCCCATCACCATGGCGGACAACCTGGACAACGACCACAACTCTGATTTGGAAAACCGAACGCCACACAAAAATGCGGAGGTTACACTGGATGATACTTCTTAACCTAACAAAGACAAAAACTCCCTAAGCACGGGAGATATGGAGGCACTTCAGGATCGCCTGTAACAACTCGAAAAGGAGGTCGAGTACCAGCGGGAAGCCGAAAGAGACTTACGAAGAGAAGCTAGGCGACGTCGTAAATTAGAGGACAAGCTCCTAAAAATCGAAGCCGATTTCAAAGCTAAAACTACCCGATCCTGCCACGAAGATAGCCCCCGCAAAGATCAAGACCCGTTCACCAAAGAGATCATGAAGGTCAAAATCCCAAAAGACTTCAATTCTCCCGACATAACTCTATACGATGGCACGACAGACCCCGGCCATCATCTTAGCAACTTCCGAAGCAGAATGTATCTCACCGACGCCTCAGGCGCAACTCGGTGCAAACCCTTCCCTACTACTCTGACAAAGACGGCAATTAAGTGGTTCGACAACCTGCCCCCCAGGTCCATCTCATGCTTTGACGACTTGGCCAAAAAGTTCCTAGCCAGATTCTCCATCCAGAAGGATAAAACTAAACACGCCCCAAGTCTACTAGGGATCAAGCAAGGAGATCAGGAAAGCCTTCGCAATTACATGGAAAGATTCAACAAGGCATGTTTGGATATACAAAATCTACCAACAGAAGCAGTCATTATGGGCCTCATCAATGGCCTACGAGAGGGACCCTTTAGTCACTCCATATCGAAAAAACATCCTACATATCTAAATGAAGTCCAAGAAAGGGCAGAAAAGTACATCAACATGGAGGAAAACTCCCGATTATGAGAAACCTCAAAATCCGGATTCACCTATAAAGATAAAGAGACCAAGAAAAAAGAAGATCAGTACGGAGAGAAGATAAAAAAATACCACAATTACACCCCTCTTTGGGTATCTCTTGTGGATGTCTATCGAGAAGTATGCCACATCGAAAAGATACCCCCACCTCGTCCACTCAAAAGCAAGAAAGGAGGAGGAAATTGGACAGAATACTGTGAATACCATCGAATCTATGGACATCCCACCAACGAGTGCTTCGATCTGAAGAACATTATAGAAAAATTGGTAAGAGAGGGGAGGCTAGATCGGTACTTAGCCAACAAAGCAGATGAGCTAAGAAAAAGAAGAAGGGACGAAGAGGTCGGACGAACTGAACGACCACCTCGCACCCCGAAGAGACATGTCCACATAATACATGGAGGATTTGTAGGAGGAGGAGTCTCCAAATCATCTCGCAAAAGACATCTAAAAGAGATATATCATGTCGAGGGAGGAGAAGGAGCACCCGAACTCCCCACTATCACCTTCACTAAAGAAGACACAGCTAGCATCGTCTCAGGCATGACGATCCCATGGTCATCACTATCATATTAGCCAACGCTAATCTCCACCGCACGTTGGTAGACCAGGGAAGCTCGGCGGACATTCTGTTCAAAACGGCCTTCGACAAACTCGGCCTAGATGAAAAAGAGCTCAAAGCATATCCGAACAACCTATTCGGGCTGGGAGACGCTCCAATCCAACCACTTGGATATATCTCCTTGCACACCACCTTTGGAAAAGGAAATCGGTCAAGGACACTCAGCATAGACTACATAGTGGTCGACGTAGGTACTGCCTACAATGCCCTGATAGGTCGGACCACGCTAAATCAGCTCGGCGCGGTAGTCTCGACTCTACATCTGTGCATGAAGTTCCCGACCATAGAAGGAATCGCAATAGTAAGAGCAGACCAGAAGACAGCACGCCGCTACTATTACGAAAGTCTGAACCTCAGAGGCAAAGGAGAAGAAATCCACACCATTGAACTCGGGAGAGCTCAAGGGCGAAAAGAACTTCGTCCGCAACCTGAAAGCGAGACCGAAAAAGTCCAAATCGGAGACACTCCAGAAAAAACAACTAATATTGGCACAATCCTAAAAGGAGACGTAAAGGAGTCCCTCATACAGTTCTTTAGAGACAATGTCGATCTCTTTGCATGGAAGGCCGCAGACATGCCGGGCATAGACCCTAAGTTAATGTGCCACAAGTTGGTAGTTTACCCAGGATCTCGGCCAGTATAGCAGAGACGTAGAAAGCTCGGACCAGAACGATCCCAAGCTGTGGAAGAGCAGGTACAAGCTCTACTGGAGGCAGGATTCATAAGAGAAGTCAAGTACCCGCTATGGCTAGCTAACGTCGTCTTGGTGAAAAAATCAAATGGGATGTGGTGGATGTGCATCGACTACACTGATCTCAACAAAGCCTGCCCAAAAGATCCTTATCCACTCCCAAGTATCGACGCTCTAGTAGATGCCTCCTCCGGATATAAATACCTCTCATTTATGGACGCCTATTCAGGATACAATCAAATTCCGATGTACCCACCTGATCAAGAAAAAACCTCATTCTTAATCCCGAAAGCAAACTACTGCTACATCGTCATGCCGTTCGGACTCAAAAATGCAGGAGCCACTTATCAAAGATTAATGAATAAAGTCTTCGCAGAACACATCGGAAAAGTCATGAAAGTCTACATGGACGACATGTTAATAAAGACACAAAGTAAAGAGTCGTCACTGTCTGACCTTACCCAAGTATTTGACACTATAAGAAGGCATGGCATACGACTTAACCCTGCAAAATGCACCTTCGTAGTAGAAGCTGGAAAATTTTTGGGTTTTATGCTCACACAAAGAGGAATCGAGGCAAATCCGGATAAATGCCGTGCTATACTCGACATGAAGAGTCCAACCTGTGTCAAAGAGGTACAGCAACTCAATGGAAGATTGGCAGCCTTATCCAGATTCCTAGCCGAATTAGCAATAAGATCTCTACCCTTCTACGCCACTCTAAGGAAGGGAAAGAGGTTCAAATGGACAATGGAGTGCAAGCAGACCTTCCAGAAATTCAAAAGGTTCTTGGGACAACCACCTATTCTAACTCGGCCACAGGAAGGAGAACCACTTGTATTGTACCTTGCAGTAGGAAATTGGGCAGTAGCTTCAGCACTGGTCTGAGAAGACAACAACGGTCAATAACCTATATACTTCATTAGCAAAGCGCTACAATGGTCCGAACTGAACTACCAAAAAATAGAGAAGTTTGCCTATGCTCTCATACTAACATCTCGACGACTTCGCCCATATTTCCAAGCCCACATCATTAAGGTTTGAACCAACCAGCCCATAAAAGGCATCTTACAGAAAATAGACTTAGCAGGAAGAATCTTGCAATGGGCAGTCGAGTGATCCGAATTCGACCTTCAATATGAAGCTCGGACAGCCATCAAATCACAATATTTGGCTGACTTTATTGTTGAGATCACGGACACCCCGGAAACCCCTACAGAATGGAATCTATACGTAGACAGTTCTTCAAACAAAACCAGAAGTGGCGCAAGCGTGATAATAGAAAGCGATCAGGGAATCCAAATCGAACTTTCCCTCAAATTCGGGTTCCCTGCTTCAAATAATCAAGCCGAATATGAGGCACTACTAGCTGGTTTGAAGCTGGCTAAGGAGGTTGGAGCTCAAAAGCTTACCATCTTCAGCGACTCACAAGTAGTCACCTTACAAATAGAAGGGAGCTACCAAGCCAAGGATCCCACCATGAAAAAGTACTTGGACAAGACTAGGGAACAACTCGGACAACTCGGAGAATTTGAGGTCCGTCACATACCTCGGGAACAGAATGCTCGAGCTGATGCACTCTCAAAATTAGTCAGCACCAAACCAGGGGGCAACAATAGAAGCCTCATATAGGAAATGCTACAGAACCCGTCAATCTCGGAAGAAAAGGTCTTAGCCATAACAGGTTTGGATCAAGGATGGATGACTCCCATAATCAACTACCTCAAAGCAGAAGCATTCCCTGCAGATAAAAAGAAGGCAAAGAGGTTAAAACAGGAGGCACAATACTACACTATCATAAACAATACCCTATATAAGAGAGGGATTTCAACACCATTGTTAAAATGTGTGCCGACTTCCAACACAAAGGAAATTTTAGAAGTACACAGTGGAATCTGTGGCAATCATCTCGGAGTACAGGCACTTACCAAAAAAGTACTCCGGGCCGGATTTTATTGGCTGACTTTACAAAAAGAAGCAACAAATTTGTAAAGACATGTCCACCATGTCAGAAACATGCCAAATTTCACATCGCCCCACCAGAGGAGCTAATCAGCGTAACCTCATCCTGGCCATTTGCGAAATGGGGACTCGATCTTCTCGGACCTTTCCCCCAAAGATCTAGACAAGTCAAATTTCTCATCGTAGGAGTAGACTATTTTACAAAATGGATTGAGGCAGAATCTCTAGCTAATGCCACTGCTCAAAGAAGTCGAAAATTCCTGTATAGAAATATTGTCACAAGGTTTGGGGTTCCATACTCCATCACCACAGACAATGGCACTCAATTTACAGATGCAGGCTTCAGAAAATTGGTGGCCGATTTGAACATAAAACACCAATTCACGTCCGTAGAACACCCCCAGGCCAATGGACAAGCAAAAGCTGCTAACAAAGTCATCTTAGCTGGGTTAAAACGGAGATTACAGGATGCAAAGGGAGCCTGGGCTGAAGAGCTCCCACGAGACCTATGGGCATATCGGACAACTCCACACTCCACCACAAAGGAATCACCTTTCCGATTAGCTTATGGAATGGAGGAAATGATCCCAGTAGAGATCGAAGAAGGATCACCCAGAGTGATCCACTACAGTGAAGAGGCCAACTCCCAACTTCAAAGGAAAGAACTCGACCTACTTCCAGAAATTCAAGAAAGAGCTCGGATCAGGCAAGAGGCGTTAAAACGTCGAATGGCTTCAAGATAGGTGGTGCCACGAGGTTTTGCCAAGAACGACCTCATCCTAATCCGAAATGATATCGGAACAACTCGACCTGGAGAAGGAAAGCTAGCAGCAAACTGGAAGGGACTCTACCGAGTCATAGAAGTACTCGGAAGAGGCTACTACAAGCTATCCGAACTCGAAGGGCGAGAACTTCCAAGGTCATGGCACGCCTGCAACCTAAGAAGGTATTATAGCTAAGAGGTAACAAAGATCTTAGGATAAGGTGCACTCTTTTTCTTGAAAAGATTTTTTAATGAGGCGCCAGGCCAAGATCTGCAAACTGCCCAACTTAGAAGAAAAACACCCACATGTATATATTGGCATATTCTCTATTTTGAATAAAGTTTTTCAGATTTTTCTACAAATCCTTTATCAAGACGCATTAATCTGAAAAGCAAAATTTCATCGCCCGATTATAAAGCTACAGATCGGCCAAAGTGAAAACCAAATTCACTGCCCGACCACGATAAAGACCAACAAAGATGAAAACTGAATTCATCAAAAGGTCGACCAAACAAGGATCAAACCCAATTTCTACAAAATCGGCAAAGATGAAAAGCGACAAAAACAGATTAAATGCAAGAAGTTATCAAAAGTGACCCATAGGAAAGGACCTGACGAGGTCTTAATAAAAATGGGTTGTTAAAAAATAACTTAAAAGACGGACCGACATGAAAAATTCGGAGTAGTCGATCATAACAACAAAAGTTATAAAAAGTAAATCCCTAGAAAGAGGCCTGGCCAGCCCTAAAAAAGAGGATTACTAAAAATAACTTAGAAGGGACCGACATGATGAAGTCGGCCTCCCATCAATCACAAAAGTTATAAAAGTAATCCATAAAAAAGGGATCTGACAAAAGATCCAAAAAAGGATTATTAGAAATAACTCAGAAGAGACCGACACGAAGAATTCGGCCCAAACCAAAGTTATAAAAGTAATCCATAAAAAGAGATCTGACAAAAGATCCAAAAAAAGGATTACTAGAAATAACTTAGAAGAGACCGACAAGAAGAAGTCGGCCCAAACCGAAGTTATAAAAGTAATCCATAAAAAGAGATCTGACAAAATATCCAAAAAAGGATTACTAGAAATAACTTAGAAGGGACCGATATGATGAAGGCGGCCTCCAACCAACTACAAAGAAATCCATAAACAGAGACCTAACAAAGGTCCAAATAAATGGATTACTAGAAATAACTCCAGGCCGAAATGAAGAAGTCGGCCGACAGAAGGCACACAAGTTGGACCCAGAAAACCACGACCTCAAAAGAAATCAAGCTACGAGTATGAAAGTACGAAGGCAATCAAAAGAGGTCGGACAACAAGGTTCCAACACTCCCAAAAACCTAGAAGGTGTCAGATAGGCGCAGACAAAGCATATCACGAAAGAAACAAGTTATAATATCAACAAGACTTAAGAGGCCATCTAAAGTCAACCCCAAAATCCTGAGAAAATACTTTATTGCTAACAGAAAAGTAACTATGAGTATCCAGCAAGATGAAAAAAACAAACCAAAAAGAGTTCAAGGCCCATAGACCGGGCTATACACATCAAATATTCATAAACAAGAAACTACAATGTATTCAAAGATTCTCCAGTAGCAGCATCCCGGGGTAAAGGAGGACGAGTCTGAAGAGGCACCGCATCTACCGTCCCATCATCCCGGTTCAGAATTTGCACATCTGTATCAGACTCTGGCTGACTGACTTCAGCTGAAGTGGAGGAGGGCGGAATAACAGAAGTTTTTGCAGAGGATACATCAGGAGGGCTGATGTCATCATCATCATCAGGATCATCAGGGACAATCTTACCATCCTTAACAATGTTGTCCAAACTAAAGAGGGAAAGGTCAAGCTCGGGCGCAAGAACTCGAACTTGCTCCTTCAAATTCTCATAAGCAGCATTAACACTGCCTACAAGATGACCTTGAAGTTCGGCATAATCAGCTCGGACACGTTCTAAACTCTCCTTGAGATCTATCATCTCCTTATAAGTAGTGACATAGCTCTTCTTATGCTTCAATGCCATATCCTCAGCCAATTTCGCAGAGGCCGCCAAAGCAATAGCTCTAGTCTTTTCGCCCTCCAACTCTTTCTCCAACCTTGTCACTTTCACCTCGAGCTCCTCCTTTAAACCCTTAATCTAGTCAAACTCTGATTTGGCCTCCTCCATAAAGGCCTTCGTTGCATGGATAGGAAAATCTTGGGCGGTTCGGTACAGAACTGCCCCCATATGTGCCATCCTGATGCTACTCCGAGTTATAAAATCCAAATGACGAAGAAGAGAAACATCGTCCATAGGAATGACACCATAGGGACCGATCTGCTGGTCGACAAACCCAATAGCGTCAAAATCAGGAGCATCTAGATTGAAGGGCTCAACAGTCTAAGGTCTTTTTGAAGGAGGAACGGCCGTAGGAGAAGAAACGACAGCAGAAGCCTGGGGAGGATCGAGCACATGGACCCGAGGGGTAGGAATCATCCTCCTCGGTCTTGGAGAGCTCGGCACCGGCTGTTTGGGAGAACACGAGAAGACCCTTTCCCAGCCACTCTAGCCGAAATGTTTTGGGCCGCAGTAGCCTTCCTCGCCTTTTTAAAGGCTTTCATAGAGTCATTATTCTTGGCCATCTCTGAAAAACAAAATCAACCATAGAAGCAGATTACAAACTGGAAAAAGAAGGAAGCAAAAATAGAGCAAAATATAATTGATCAATACCCAGCACAGTTCGGACAAGGGAGGGATCCCCAAAAACTTCTTGGTATCAAGATGGGGAGGTTCCCCCCAAATATCCTCCAAGACATTTACAAAAGCCTGCTCGACCTCGTCGAGCATCTCCCACGTGTATCGAGACACTACCACATTCTTTTGCCAACACAAGGGGAAGGCAGGTTCATTATTTGCTTATAAGAAAAATGGTCGAGTTCCCTCAACAGCTCGGACCTTAAAAAAGTAATTCTTAAAGTCCCTAAAGGACTCATCATACATGGCAAAAACTTTATGTCCTTGGGCAGATCTAAAGGAAATCCAAAAGGCTTTCTTTTTCGAAGAAATCCTGGGTTTAGTTAAAACAAAAAGGTAAAGGAAGAGAGTCTGAGAAGGTGTGACGTCCAACTCTTGGCAAAGCAGCTGAAAGATCTTGATAAAGCCCCAGGAGTTTGGATGGAGTTGGGATGGAGCTACGTTACACGACCACAACAAGTCGGTCTCAAAGGAAGAGAAAGGAAAAGTAATATTCAACTGGCTGAAAAAATAGTCATAAGCATAAAAGAAAGGGCGTTCCCCCCGGGTCAGAGCTGGAAAGCAAACCCTCTCCTCAGAATCAGGCGTTACCAATTCATAGTTCTTTTCCTGATCTCTATCATTATAGAGTCGGTGATATTTTCTAAGCTCTGCGCAGAATTCAGAATTAACTACAGAGACTCACATCAAGACAAGGGAGTCCAGCCAATCAGACATGCCCTCAGGGACTTTGGAGGAGGTCTCGACAATATTTTTACGAGAAGACATGGTCAACTAATTCTACAGCAAAGAAAAGAGAGAGGAATTACTAAATAAACAACTCGGGCACAACAAAGAAAACCGCTCAGACAAAACAGATATAACTCGATCCAGGGCACACATAACAAAAAGGAAACCCCATGACACAACCCACTGGTCCAGGGGCATCCTTTTGGAGGCAATAACAGAGCGACAGAACAAGGGATTAAGGAAATCATCAAAGTTATTCCAACAAGAAAAACCTTCTTTCAATCAACACTCCGAGAAGAAAATTACAAACCAAATAAGTCATCAATAGCCACCTCTCGAACTACAGTTTCAGTCTATCAGCAAAGGAACTACCAAGCAAAAAAATATGCCAAGTGGAAATCATCAAAGACGCAACCTTTTTCAGAGTCAAACAAGCCATTATCCCAAAAAGATACAAAATCAAATAATACAGAAACAGGCAACAAACATGAAAAGCCCTAAAAAGCTTTAACCATCAGGAGAAATGCCAAGAGTATACATAAGGTCGAAAAGGAAGCCAGAAAAAATACATCACAGAAACAAACAAGCACAAGAATACGAAAAGGTTCAAGCTTTCCAACATACACTCAAGCAAAATAAAAACTTTACCAAGAAATAAGAACAATGCGAAGGAAGAATGACAGAAAGAAGAACCAACCTGAAAAAAGGAGAAAGCTCCAAAGAAATTGAAGATGGAGAAGACAAAATCCGGAATCACCTTTCGAGCAAAGAAAAAGCACCAACAATCACCAAATGACGTCGCAGAGAGAAATGCGAAAATGCAAAGTCTCAGGCAAAACAGAAAGGTAGAAAGAAAAGGGGAAGTTACAGCAAGCAAGAAATGGAGAAGAGAAAACCGTTTTTTGTGTAAAGTTCAAAAATGAAAGAGGCAAAAGAAACGGAGCATTAAAAGAATTAATGAGGTTATTAAAACCCTTGCACATTACCAAGACAAGAGTGTAAATGCGAAGTGCGCGCTTTCAAACTAAAAGAAAGCGAAGGAAAAACACTTCACATTCAAAAGCTTCAGCAGAATCAACCAAAGTGCTCGAGCTCGGCTTTACCAGAGAAGGATTAAGGTCCTAAAGGACTTGACCTCAAAAGGAAGGCCGTACTCGAGCAGGGGCACTGTTCATACCCTGGGTCGAGCTGTTCGACCCGGGTTGCTTAATGATAAGTCGACCTACCTCTTCAGGTCAGAACTATCTGACCTCTTCTCAAAAAGCTCGGCCAAATCAACAGGAAAAGCCTAAAAAGGGCCCAACAGAGGAACACGACCCAAATCCTAAGGCAATCCAAGCCTATAGAGATAAGGGCAGTTCCCTTGAAGATAAAGATGACTTCACTCAAAGATAAGATAAGATAAGATAAGATAACTATCTTATCTCCAAAAAGGTCACTCCACACCATTATAAATACACTGGAGCACCCAGGTATAACTCATGCTCTGATTCTATAAAAAACCTGCTTAATACCCTTGCTAACTTAAGCATCGGAGTCCCTTGCAGGTACCACCACCCTCTGGAGACAAAAGATCAGCAGCATTGCCAGTCCAACAAGTCGGACACAACAGCTCCGGCCACCGCCCACTAGCCAGACACGTTAGATCCGACCGGTACAGAAGATCTCATCCGAGATCGACCTACAGTTTCAGGTAACCCTCGGAATAGAAACCATTGTATCTGATTCTACTGATTAAAATACAGGAGTTAAATCTATTTTATTTCCTATCAAAACTGAGAGTTTTGGGAATTTCAACAGTACAGAGCCTAACCTATCAGATCTCTTGCATCACCCAAGCCCAGAGAATGAAAATTCTTAAAAAATTATCCACAAGAAATTTTTTTTAACAAGAGAGTTTAACATAATAAGTGGAGCAAGAACAACAACAAGCAAATAAAAAAGTTAAAAAAGAAAAAAAATTGCAAAGAAACTCATCAATAATTTTTTGTGCTCCTCCTTCTTATAGTGTACTCCTAATTTTGTACTCCTAATTTCATACTCGTGGAAACATCTTCCGCCAATCTAATCTTACTAAAACTCTATCAATCCAATTGCAAAATCGCTAAGGAAAAGTCCACTAGTTGCATATCTTCTTTTATCCAATTTTTACTAAAATTCTGTTAATCTGACAGCATCCTTTCTCCCCTCCACCTGCATAATCTCGTTGAAGTCTCCCATAAAGGTTGACATAACTCTGCAATATAACTCAATTTCTCCCACACAGTAAATTTCTCTTCTATTGTATGAACTCCATACACCACAGAAAGCATAATTGAAATTATTTTTAGTAAGACCCCTTCAACACACAACCAAAACTCCACAACGACTCATTTTAAACATTATTTAATCTCAAATTAACAGTAAACCACTTGAGACACCCTCCGACTCAACATATTCTTATCCTACAGCATCACTCTCTAGAATTCTTATTACATCAAACTTCGTCACTACCTGCCACTTAATCTCAAACAAGCCCAACGTATTCAACTTAAATTTTTTCTTGAGGTTTTGACCATGCTCAATTTTTCATCACCCCTTAACCCCCTAACATTCCAAGAATAAATTATTTTAATATATTATTATACACCTTTTTTTTAGAGCTACATCATCTTGCTTTCTCTTTCTATTTTGTCAATCTTATTTTCTGAGCAATTTCTTCATTCTGTGCTTGGAGAATAGCCATAATATCATCTTCTTTATTGCATAAAATTGCACTTGATTCCAACGCGAGGTCCCAAGTTTTTCTATTTTCAAGTATCTGCACCTCTAAAATATTATTTTTGTTTTCCTTACTTCCTTCATTCTTGTCCGAACCACCATCATCAACCACCATCTTCCCAACTACTTCTTCATCGTGTTCCGATAGCTCCTCTTGTCTCTTTGTCAATGTTGTTCCCTTTGTGCCAGAACCCATGCCACTATTATTCACAATGTCATCCCTATCACGCGTTCCTTCATCAACATCTTTTGCACCATCATCATCAACATACACACCCAACCCACCAGTCCCTCCATTCAATGTCGCCACTGGGAGAGTAGCGGCTTGATTCTCCGCCACCAACTCTTCCTCGATCTCACGACCCAACATAGGTGGCATCAAGATTGTACATTTTTCTTGCCACGTTGAACCTCCTTTGCCGTGGCCAGTCTTTAGCTTTCCTCCTTCAACACCGATTTGGTCTCCCTCGATCTTTTCCGTGCCGGTTTCTAGCACAAGGTTTGCAGATGCAGCTTCCTGCACACTTGTCGTAGACCCTTCCTCAGCGTGCCCATCCCTATCGTGGAAACCGTGCTCTATTTCCATCAAGCCTGACTCAGATTCTAGACCCAACCCAATATCACTGAACCGATTGATTGAGGAAACCGGGTCCAAAGATCCTTCTCTATCTTTTTTGGACATCCTTGAATTGTTGATCATAGCACCAAGCCTACAAAGAACCTTCTTTTTCTTATTCCTTTTTCTCCTCCTTTCTAGTCCATTAAAGTTGTCTTCATAAATCCATGTTACTGTATTTTCAGAATCAACTTCATAATTAATATGATCACATCCCACACAATCTGCTCTCCCTTCAATTCCTTCATAAATTGGTTGATATTTGAGCGTTTTTACCCGATTTTGTTTTGAATGATCATTAATCCACTCATTCAAAATAATTTCAGGAATTACCAACCTGCCCTTATCTTCTCCGTCTTCCCTCAGCTCCCCCATCACCACATCAACTGCTTGGTCATTAAAAACTGTCGATTTTGTAGCCCGTGCACTCCTTAACCTCGTACCCGCACACTCTCTTTCCACAACTGTTCTTCGTTGTTCACAACTATAGTCACTTTTTTTATTAGCTTCTTCATAACGATTCAATCCAAAAGCCTCCCGTCCCACTTCTTTCACTAGCACATCGAATCCACCGATATCTATTGTGATATGGACCCATTCATTAATCATATCCATGATACAAGTATCAATTTGCACTTGTCCAACACTAAAAGACATGCACGATTCTGTCACTTTGTCACAACCGACTACTTTTTCCTATTGTCCTCCTAACATACTAAAGGTATCTGCTAACCACGCATATAACGGAACCCCGTAGCATTCTAACCACACTCTTTGAGTTTCACATTGCTCCGTCTTATCCTATCTCCATATACTATGGAAGAATTGCAAGAGACTATGCATTTTAAACCTATATGCTTCTTCCGCATTCAATACAAAATCAAAAGTCAAAAGAACTTTATATGCTCCCAGTCCCCGTACTTGAACAACTTGAGACAGGGTTTTTCCAATCATCTTTTTCAAGGAACTTAAATCAATTGCCTTCGTCGTACCGCCGACCAGACTTCTCTGTAGCCACTCCAGATTCTCTTTCACCACCGACACTTCCACTTTCTTCGTCCACCCATTTCCATGTGAGTCTGGTTCTTTTTGGTGCCTTGTTAGTTTCTCTACTTGCCTTTGGTTATCTCCTTCCTGAGGTTGAGAATTTGTCTTGTTCTGACTATCACCTCCTTTCTGAGTTGTCTTTCGGACCTTTGTCTCAGTTGTTCATCTATACTTCGCTTCTCCCATGTACACAATCTTCCCTCTCAACATCATACGATTTATTTCTGCTATAGCCTTCAGAGCTCCACCTTCCGTTGTGTATCGGATGAACACAAAAACATACATATTACCACTTTTTTATTTCTGTGATACATAAATGTCGTTATTGCATCCAGTCCAATTAAATAGATGGAATAATTCATTCTTCGAAATATTTTCGGGGAGATTATCAACAAAAATGGAGAAAGACTCCTTTTCCAACCGTTGATACTCTTCTCGATTCCACACCCTGTGATCTTCTATATGTTCTCTAGTTCTAACCCACTCTGTGTTTCTCACCCTCTGTCTCACACCTTCTCTCATATCTCACTCCTTCTCTCAAACTAAGATATCAGGAAAAATCAAATTTATTTACTTGAAAATAATTATCACTATCCACAAGAATTTATAATTGGAGATCCATCTCAAGGAGTTACCACAAGATCATCAAATAAAAGAAGAATAGAACAAAATGATCTTGCTTTCATCTCTCAAAGAGAATCTCAAAATATAAAGGAAACTCTTAATAATCCATCATGAGTCAAGGCAATAGAAGAGAAAATAATCCGATTTGATAAAAATGAAGTTTGGACATTGGTGCCTAAGTCAAATAGGAAGAAGGTGACGAGTACCAAATGGATCTTTCGAAACAAATTGGGTGAGAATGGTAGCATTGCAAGAAACAAAGCAAGACTAGTAGCTCAAGGGTATGATCAAGAAGAGGGCATTAACTTCGATGAATCTTTTGCTTCGGTTGCAAGAATGGAAGCAATAAGATTGTTACTTGCCAATGCCGATCACAAAGGGTTCAAACTTTTTCAAATGGATGTCAAATGTTCCTTTTTAAATGGTATTATTGATAGAGAGTGGGTTATTGCAATATAGATTTTTCCGGTGATCAAGTTGATAGAAAGATCACTTCAGAGATCTGTTGCTCTCTTAGATAGTCACTAAATGTGTGGTCCAGCAAGAAATAAGCTACTGTTGCATTGTCCATAGCCGAGGCTGAATATATAGCTGCATCATCTTGTTGTTCTCAATTATTGTAGCTTAAAACCTAACTTGCATATTACAAATTGCAAGTCAATAGTATTCTCTTAATGTGTGGTAATATAAGTGCAATAAACATTTTTAAAAATTCCGTTTTACACTCTAAAACCAAGTACATTGAAGTGATATTTTACTCCATTAGAGAATATGTGCAAAAGAAAACCATTAACATTCAATTTTTAAATATGAAGATCAACTTGCTGATATATTTGCAAAACCACTGTCTAAAGATAGATTTTGCATGTTGAGAACTGCCTTGGGTATTGTTTATGCTGAATCAATAAATTAATTTGATGATGTTACTTTCTGATTGATGTTTCTTAAGTCGACAGGAGACAAAATTGGGCAGATGATGAATCCCTCTAGGCTCTCATAAGATAAGGTTGAGTGTTGGTAGTTTTGAATTCAATTAGGTCAAAATTGAATCTTTGATAGTCCTTGTATTTCTTTAAAACCACCATTGGGCCCAAAAGAAAAAATTTATTCTAAGATGTGGGCCTCATTGGATTATTAACCCTAAATTCAAAATACTTGTTCTTAGAATTTTTCACCAAGTCAAATCAAGTTCAGATTTTAAAATTTTCTTTGACTTGTCTTTTCAACTATTTGTTTGCATACTTTTAAATTATTTATTTTTTTTAAAAATACCTTTTCAATTGATTTAAAATACATTTGTACTTTCACAAAGTATGTATAGTAGTTTTTCTATATAAATCGCTCATCTTCTTTTCCAACCTCCATCAATTTTTAAAACTACATTCATTTCTCTTTCATAAAGATGAAAAAGAAAGTGGCTACACAAAGAGGCATTGGTGCCTATCGTGGTCTACGGACCCTCCATCAAAAGGGCAAGTACACACCCACATCCATGTACACTCTCATTTCTCTTCGCATTCATCTCCCGTTCTAGGCACTATGGCTAGGACGAAGACAGCCTCTTACCGTTCATCAACGGCATCACCTAAGACTGGAACTTCTAGGGCACCACAAGGACTTTCGACACCCTCGAGTATAACATCCAAAGGTAAGCGTAGATCCTTTCTCAACTCTGTAAAAGAACCTACAAACCCTGATCCAGTTGGTTTCAAATTACATTTCGAAAGCCTTCCACATTCTCATTATGATCCTCTCCATTTCTCATCTAGTATGAACTATAAATTTCATAGAGCTGTTGTTTCCAAAAAAATTTTGTATTCAACTTATGTGGCTGACTTAAAGGATTTAGCCAAAAAGAGGATAAATTTTGTTGAAAACATCATTTATCTGGATTGAGAAAATTTGTTTGATATTCAAAAACCTATTTACCCTGATTTAGTTAGAGAATTTTATGCCAATATGTACTATCATGAGAAATCTGTTCACTCTTATGTTAAAGACCGTGAAGTCTATTTAAACAAAGAATCCATTAGTGAATCCCTTGATTATTATGATGTTGGCATCAATGCCTATATCACTGAAAAGTGTGACAATGTTCTGGGTATATCACACAAGGATATTTTGGCCATCATATGTGAGAATATTTCTCTCATGGATGATATTACTCCTAACCACCGTGTCTTAGGTCCTATCAAAGCCCAGTTACACTGCATCATAACTCACATTCTCTTGTCTCAAAGTGATTCATATCAACAAGTTACTCTTTGTGACACTTTGGTTTTCTATGCCATTATTAACAAAGCCAAAAATTTTTTTGTATATCTTATGATGCATCATGTGTATAATTGCATCAAAAGTGATAAAAAAAAATTTTACTACCATATGACATATTTTTTACTTATTTTTTTGAGTACTTTGGTATTAAACTGAACAATGAGACCTAAGAGAATAGAATTTTATCTCTTAAAGGCGGTAGTGCAGTCAAATAGGTACATTAACTTCCAACATGTACTTGGTCAATGAAATTGTGAAAGATGTTCTTCAAGAGTTTGTGACTTGACCAAGCACATGATTAACTCTAGCCAACAAACTAGGAGACTTACAATTCAAAATTAAAACTCTTTAAGAAAGTCCCAAAGCAAAGTTGAAGTATTTCTCAAGTATATTAAATCATTAGACCAAATGATGTCTGAGCATGAAGAAGATATTTTGGGAATCGAGGATGGACAATCTAATGTCTAGCTCCTTGTCACTACTGCTGATTTTGAAAATCTGTTTACTACTATTTAAATTATGTTATTTTGATACTTTTTAGTTTGTTTTGGATAACTGTAATAGTGACTTTGTATAATTTTAACTTGAATTAATACACTTTTTGATACCTAACAAAATTTTTGTGCAGGGAGAACTAACCCTCATTGATAACAAAAGGGGGAGTGAGTTTGAAAAAATGAATTGTTAGAATATTTCTATTTTTTTATTGTTTTATTTATGATTGGTTGATACGTAATGGTGATTAATAGCTTACAAATTTATTTTTAAAAGAAAAAGCTATCAGGATGGTTCAAAAGAAATAGCTAGTGGGATTGTTTTGATAATTAGCTTTGTTTGTGAGTATATTTATCTGTATGAAAATTGCTTGAATGATAATCATAGGTTGAAGCAAAGCCCACATTCAGAGGGAGTCAAGTGAATGAAAGAAAGGGAGAGTTCAAATTAAAAATTGAATCATCAAAAGAAAGTTCTTTAAAAACTCTTCTTATTTCTTTTATAATTTATTTTATAATATTTGTCATCAAGAAAGACATTTTTTAGTTTAAATAAATAATAAATTAATTGATGATGGATAAACATTATCATTGGGGTAAAAATCTAATTAAGTGTGTGATTAATTTGTTAATTGTGTAGAAATTAATAGAAAGTAAAACAGGCCCAATAGCAAGCTTCAAACCCATAAACTTCAAGAAAATAATTGTTGATCATACCAACACTTTTTCAACAGAATAAAAAAAAAACTCAAAGCCACCAAACCAGTTCTCTCTCTCTTTTTTTTCTCTCCTCTCTCTCACCCATGTGAAGCATACCAAAAGAAAGCAAGAAAGAGAAAGTCAGATTAGGGTCCAAATAAAAAAAAAGTGGATTACCAAATTCAAGCAAGTCAAAAGCTAGAGTTCAAAAACTAAGATCAAATCAAGAGGTAAATCAGAAAATCTTTTCCATCTTGGTGCTTTATTAGTAACTTGTTGAGGATGCTATTCTCTCTCAATCACCGAACTAAAAAATTGAAGAAAGTGGAGGTTATGAAGTCCTTTTATAAATCAAGGGTCAAGAATTAAACTTGGAGCCAAAGTTTTGATACAGCTCATATCCTTGAAGAAGATTGAAAAAAGGATGAAAGAGAAGAAACAATATTTGTTTGCATGTTTGCTTCAATCACTGTTGTTGTTTTCTGCGTTGTTAGTGCTGCTATGATATTGGGGAAGAAGAAAGTCAACTGCTCAAGCCAAGGTGCAAGTTTTGGAAGCTTTACTCCTCTATTAAAGGGGTAAACAGTCAGAGATTGATTTAAGGAGTGAGCATACAAGTTTGGGTTTTCATAGCTTTCAAGCTAACCTTTCTTCTCCTATAAAATTTTATATTGAATTTTTTGTTTTTCAGTATTCATCTTTCCTTTGTTTCTTTTCAATGAAAAAAAGGGATATCGTGAGAAATCAGTAAAAGTTATTGAGAGAAAACGCAAAGAGAAATATAAGAACTCCGCACAACTAAACCAGCAAGTGCACTGGGTCGTCCAAGTAATATCTCAGGTGAGTGAGGGTCGAATCCCACGGAGATTGTCGGATTGAGCAAGCAATGGCTATCTTGTAAATCTTAGTCGGGCGATTAGAAAAGACAGTTGTTTGTTGAAAGCATAAATGAAAAGTAAAGGAAACGAAATACCATATTAGTGTAAAAGCAATAATAGATATTCAATTAAGGCTTTGGAGATGCGTATTCTTTCCGAATTAACTTTTCTTACTGTCTACTTCAATACTGAATGATTCATTCAATGGCAGCCGTAATTGACTAACTCATAAAGCATCCTCATCAAGTTAGTATCTTCTAAACCATAGCAGTCCACCATATTCGAGCAACTCATGTAGCATCCTCATTAAGTTAACTCATGGCTTCTCACCATAGCCAAAGGTGAAGACCTAAGCAATCCAGTCCCCTTTGCGATCCTACTCAAAATGCCACAGACAAGGTCGGATCTTTTGGATCAGGGAACGTTGCTTCTCAGACTCTAGCCTTAACGCCACAAAGACCTCAGTAACCCACGGTAACTGGGATTTTATGTCACATATCCAAAGTCGCCCAGGCACGCTCTTGGAATCCGCAGTGCATTTTCTAGCTATGGTTCAATGCTATCTGGGTCAGGACTCACACAGAACCCATGTAGAACAAGGATGATTGTCACGGATCATCTTCAATTCATGAGACGAAGACCGAAAATGCACATGAGAATAGAATCAAATGTGTATTGAAATAGAAACTGTAATATTATTAATCTATGAGAATCAGCAGAGCTCCTAACCCCTAACTTAGGAGGTTTAGTTGCTCATGCTTTACAGAAAACAAAGATGAATTCAAATGGGCAAAGATGAGGCCGAAGATCCTAAACATGGGTGATCTTCTCCTTTAAATAATAATCTAATACCTACGAAGTACAAAAAGTATGATAGACTAGACGAGAGGTGCGAAAATCCATTCTTGGGCTCACTTTGGTTGAGTACTTGGGCTGAGCTTGGCATTCAACTTGAGAAATGGGCGTTGAACGCCCATTAGGGGGTGATTGGCACTGCCTTGCTTCTTGGTGGGCGTTGAACGCCCCAAGGGGGTGGTTCTTGGGCGTTCAACGCTGGCTTGTCTCCTTGGGGCGTTCAACGCCAGCTAGGGGGTAGCTCCTTGGCGTTCAACGCCCAATATGGGTAGACTCCTTCGAAGAAAAGTATAAACCATTATATATTGCTGGAAAGATCTGGAATTTATCTTTCCAACATCGTTAAGAACGCATCATTTGGACCTCTGTAGCTCCAGAAATTTTCATTTGAGTGCATGGAGATCAGAATTTGACAGCATCTGCTACGCTTTCCTTGCCTCTGAATCAGACTTTTGCCAAAGCTCCTCAATTTCAGTCAGAAATTACCTGAAATCATCATAAAATACAAAAACTCAAAGTGGAATCCAAAAATGTGAATTTTACACTAAAACCTATGAAAATATAATGAAACTTAAACAAAACATAACTAAAATAATATGAAAATGATGCCAAAAAGCGTATAAAAGATCCGCTCATCAGAACACTAAACTTAAACTGTTGCTTGTCTCCAAGTAACCAAAAACAAGTAGGATTAGAAATAAGAGAAGGATACAATAAATCTCAGAGTTTTCAATGAAGCTCAGTTCCAATTGATGAGTAGGGCTAGTAACCATTTACTTCTGAACAGTTTTGGCATCTCATTATCCTTTAAAGCTCAGAAGTGTTGGTGTCTTTCAGAATTCAGAATCCAGATGATATTATTGACTCTCTTAGTTTATTTCTTCTTGATTCTTGAACACAACTTCTTTTAGAGCCTAGCTGTGACCCTAAGCGCTTTGTTTTCTAGTATTACCACTGGATACATAAATGCCACATGCACTTAACTGGGTGAACCCAATTGGATTGTGATTCAGCTTTGCTAGAATCCCCAGATTGTGGTACCCAGAGTTCTTAGGCACACTCTTTTGCTTTTGGGATCACGACTTTAACTGCTCAGTCTCTAGCTTTTCACTTGATACCTTCACACCACAAGTATTTAGTTAGGGGGAGGAGCTCATTTGAACTTTTTAGGCTAAGATTTTATTTCTTTTAGGCCCTCCTAACCATTGATGCTCAAAGCCTTGGATCTTTGCTCTTGCCTTTTGGTTTAAAGAGCTATTGGCTTTTTCTCTTTTCTTTTTCCTTTTTTTTTTCTTTTTTGTCGCTTCTTTCTTTCTTTCTCTTTTTCTTTCTTTTCTTTTTGCTGCTTTTTCTTGCTTCAAGAATAATTTTTTTTCGTATTTTTCAGATCACCAATAGTACTTCACCTTTTCCATTATTCTTTCAAGAGCCAACACACTTAACTCCAACATCAAATATGCACTGTTAATTCATGCATTCAGAAAGTAAAAGTAATGCCACCACATCAAATAATTATACAGCTCTTGAGGTATCACCTCGTGTACCTCCATCTCATTCCCAAGAATGATGCAATGAATCATGATGGCTCTGTCAATGGTCACTTCCGATCGATTTCTAGTAGGGATGATAGAGCGTTTGATGAATTTCAATCATCCTCTAACAATGGGCTTAAGGTCAAGCCTTGTTAGTTGGGAAGGCTTGCCTTGAGCATCCCTCTTCCACTGAACTCCTTTCACACAGATGTATGAAAGAACTTGGTCCAGCCTTTGATCAAAATTGACTCTTCTAGTGTAAGGGTGTGGGTCTCCTTGCATTAATGATAGTTGGAGCACCAACCTTACACTTTTTGGGCTGAAATCCAAGAGACGCCATCGGACCATGGTGTGCTAATTTTTGGGATGTGGGTTCACACTAGTGTCATGCTTTTTAGTGATCCAAGCATTGGCATAAAACTCTTGCACCATTAATATCCCAACTTCCGGGATAGGGTTGGTCAGAACTTTCCAACCTCTTCTCCAGATTTCTTGTTGGATCTCCGGGTACTCATTCCTTTTGAGCCTAAAGAGGACCTCAGAAATCACCCTCTTCTTTGCCACTACTTCATAGAAGTGGTCTTGATGAGTCTTAGTAAGGAATCTCTCCCTTTTCCAAGGTTCAGAGGCAGAAGCTATGGCTTTTTCTTTCCTCTTTCTAGAGAATTCTCCGACTTTAGGTGCCATAAGTGTAAATGGAAAGCAAAAAGCAAGGCTTTTCCAACACCAAACTTAAAAGGTTTACTCGTCCTCAAGAAAAATAAAAAGAGAAGAAGAGGATAGTAGAATAAGGTATAAAGAGATGGAGAAGAGAGGGGGAAGGCTTTCGGCCATGTATATGGGAAAGGGAATAAGAAAGCTGTGTGAGTAGGAAGGGGTAAATGAGGGGGTATTTATAGGGGAGTTTGGGTTAGGGTTCGGTTATAGGGTGGGGAATTGGGAGGAAAAGTTTTGAATTTGAAGTGGGTGGGGTTGGTGGGAATGGATGGATGGTAGTGAAGAAGGATGTTGGGAAGAGAGAAAGGTGGTGTGGATGTGATTGGTTAAGGGTATATGGGGAAGAGTGTGTATGGAGAAGAGGGAAAGTAAGAGAGAGAAGAATGTGGGGTAGGTAGAGATTCTGTGTGACCCACTGATCCTGAGAGTCTAGGAAATTTGAATTCCCGGCCTCCTTGCGAGCGTTGAACGCCCAGCCTCTGCTCCCTGGCTGGCATTCAATGTCAGCTTCTTGCTCCATAGCGGGCATTGAACACAGCCTCTACTCCTTGGCTGACGTTCAATGCCAGCTTCTTGCTCTATATAGGGCGTTGAACGCCTGATGAGTGGATAATTTATACTCTTTTTGGCATTGCTTTTACATAGTTTTTAGTATGTTTTAGTTACTTTTTATTATATTTTTATTATTTTTTATGCAAAAATCACATTTCTGGACTTTACTGTGAGTTTGTGTGTCTTTCTGTAATTTCAAGTATTTTCTGGCTGAAATTGAGGGATCTGAGCAAAAGTCTGATTCAGAGGCTGAGAAAGGACTGCAGATACTATTGGATTCTGACCCTCCTGCACTCGAAGCGGATTCTCCAGAGCTACAGAAGCCCAATTGGCGCGCTCTCAATTGCGTTGGAAAGTAGACATCTTGGGCTTTCCAGAAATATATAATAGTCCATACTTTGTCCGAGATTTGATGGCCCAAATTGGCGTTCAAATGCCCACCAGAGACCCTTTTCTGGCATAAAACGCCAGAACTGGCACCAGAACTGGAGTTAAACGCCCAAACTGGCATCCAAGTTGGCGTTAACTCTAGAAAAGACCTATGCATGTGTAAAGCTCAATGCTCAGCCCAAGCACACACCAAGTTGGCCCCGAAAGTAGATTTTTGCACTATCTACACTTAGTTACTTATTTTCTGTAAACCCTAGTAACTAGTTTAGTATAAATAGCACTTTTTACTACTGTATTCGCATCTTTTAATCGACATTTGGAATCTCTTAGAGACTTTTATGTTACATTTGGGAGGCTGGCCATTCGGCCATGCCTAGACCTTTTTCTCTTATGTATTTTCTACGGTGGAGTTTCTACACCTCATAGATTAAGGTGCGGAGCTCTGCTGTTCTTCATGAATTAATGCAAGTACTATTGTTTTCCTTTCAATTCATGCTTACTTCTTCTCCAAGATATACTCTCATACTTAATTCAGTTAAGTCAGAATGAATGGGTGACCCGTGACAATCACCCACTATCTTTGTTACTCGCTTAGCCAAGATCCGTGTGCCTGACAACCACAAGCGGTCTACATGATGTTTAACGTAGTTATTGGACGACAGCCGGAGTATATTCTCTTGGGTCTCTAATCCACAGACCGAGTCCGTGAGATTAGTACCTTCGTGGTATAGGCTAGAACCAATTGGTAGCATTCCTGAGATCCAGAAAGTCTAAACCTTGTCTGTGGTATTCCGAGTAGGATCTGGGAAGGAATGACTATGGCGAGCTTTAAACTCGCGAATGTTGGGCGCAGTGACAGTGTGCAAAAGGATAGAGGGATCCTATTCCGACACTAGTGAGAACCGACAGATGATTAGCCGTGTGGTAGCTGTACCTGGTATTTTTCATCTGAGACGAGAAATCTGACAGTTGATTAGCCGTTGGTGGACGAAATTGTGATCACATTAATGTAGTACTCTTTGTTATTGTATGGAATCATTATTATGGCTCTTTACTATGTGTGGACACAACTCCGTTCAACTAACCAGCAAGTGTACTGGGTCGTCCAAGTAATAAACCTTACGTGAGTAAGGGTCGATCCCACAGAGATTGTTGGTATGAAGCAAGCTATGGTCACCTTGCAAATCTCAGTTAGGCGGATTTAAACATGATATTTTATTAGATTAAAATAAACAATAAAAGGGATAGAGATACTTATGTAGATTTATTGGCAGGAATTTCAGATAAGCGAATGGAGATGCTTTTCGTTCCTCTGAACCTCTGCTTTCCTGCTATCTTCATCCAATCATTCTTACTCCTTTCTATGGCTGGCTTTATGTGATACATCACCACTGTCAATGGCTACTTTCGGTCATCTCTCGGGAAAATGATCCAATGCCCTGTCACGGCACGGCTAATCGTCTGGAGGCATCACCTTTGTCAATGGCTTCATCTTATCCTCTCAGTGAATAATCTGCTCACGCACCCTGTCACGGCACGGCTATTCATCTGTCGGTTCTCGATCATGCTGGAATAGGATTTACTATCCTTTTGCGTTTGTCACTAACGCCCTGCAATCGCGAGTTCGGAGCTCGTCACAGTCATTCAATCATTGAATCCTACTCGGAATACCACAGACAAGGTTTAGACCTTCCGGATTCTCTTGAATGCCGCCATCATTCTAGCTTACGCCACGAAGATTCTGGTTAGGAGATCTAAGAGATACTCATTCTAGCTTAATTCATGTAGAACAGAAGTGTTTGTCAGGCACGCGTTCATAAAGGAGAAGGATGATGAGCGTCACACATAATCATCACCTTCATCACGTTCTTGGGTGCGAATGGATATCTTAGAAGAGAAATAAGAAGAATTGAATAGAAAACAGTAGTACTTTGCATTAATCTTTGAGGAACAGCAGAGCTCCACACCTTAATCTATAGAGTGTAGAAACTCTACCGTATGAAAATACATAAGTGAAGGTCCAGGCATGGCCGAGATGGCCAGCCCCCTAAAACGTGATCAATAGCCTCCTAAGATGAACAATGGAATAAAACTGAGACCAAAGATGTCTAATACAATAGTAAGAGGCCCTATTTATAATAAACTAGCTACTAGGGTTTACATGAGTAAGTAATTGATGCATAAATTCACTTCCGGGGCCCACTTGGTGTGTGTTTGGGCTGAGCCTGAGTGTTGCACGTGCAGAGGCCATTTGTGGAGTTGAACTCCAGTTTCTGTGCCAGTTTGGGCGTTCAACTCTGGTTTTGGATCCTTTTCTGGCGCTGGACGCCAGATTTGGGCAGAAGGCTGGCGTTGAACGCCAGTTTACGTCGTCTATTCTTGGCCAAAGTATGGACTATTATATATTGCTGGAAAGCCCTGGATGTCTACTTTCCAACGCAATTGGAAGCGCGCCATTTCGAGTTCTGTAGCTCCAGAAAATCCACTTTGAGTGCAGGGAGGTCAGAATCCAACAGCATCAGCAGTCCTTTTTCAACCTCTGAATCTGATTTCTGCTCAAGTCCCTCAATTTCAGCCAGAAAATACCTGAAATCACAGAAAAACACACAAACTCATAGTAAAGTCCAGAAATGTGAATTTAACACAAAATCTATTAAAAACATCCCTAAAAGTAACCAGATTCTACTTAAAAACATACTAAAAACAATGCCAAAAAGCGTATAAATTATCCGCTCATCACAACACCAAACTTAAATTGTTGCTTGTCCCCAAGCAACTGAGAATCAAAATAGGATAAAAAGAATAGAATATACTATAAATTCCAAACTATCAATGAAACATAGCTCCAATCAAATGAGCGGGACTTATAGCTTTTTGCCTCTTGAATAGTTTTGGCATCTCACTTTATCCATTGAGGTTCAGAATGATTGGCATCTATAGGAACTCAGAGTTCAGATAGTGTTATTGATTCTCCTAGTTCAGTATGATGATTCTTGAACACAGCTATTTTATGAGTCTTGGCCGTGGCCCTAAGCACTTTGTTTTCCAGTATTACCACCGGATACATAAATGCCACAGACACATAACTGGGTGAACCTTTTCAGATTGTGACTCAGCTTTGCTAAAGTCCCCAATTAGAGGTGTCCAGGGTTCTTAAGCACACTCTCTTTTTTTTTTGCTTTGGACCTTGACTTTAACCGCTCAGTCTCAAGTTTTCACTTGACACCTACACGCCACAAGCACATGGTTAGGGACAGCTTGGTTTAGCCGCTTAGACCAGGATTTTATTCCTTTAGGCCCTCCTATCCACTGATGCTCAAAGCCTTGGGATCCTTTTTATTTGCCCTTGCCTTTTGGTTTTAAGGGTTATTGGCTTTTTCTGCTTGCTTTTTCTTTTTCTCTTTTTTTTTTTGCCTAATATTTTTTTTTTCTGCAAGCTTTGTTCTTTGCTGCTTTTTCTTGCTTCAAGAATCATTTTTATGATTTTTCAGATTATCAAATAACATGTCTCCTAGTCATCATTCTTTCAAGAGCCAACATATTTAACATTCTTAAACAATAACTTTAAAAGACATATGCACTGTTCAAGCATACATTCAGAAAACAAGAAGCATTGTCACCACATCAATATAATTAAACTAAGTTCAAGGATAAATTTGAAACTCATGTACTTCTTGTTCTTTTGAATTAAAACATTTTTCATTTAAGAGAGGTGATGGATTCATAGGACATTTATAACTTTAAGACAAAGTTACTAACTACTAATGATCATGTAATGAAGACACAAACATAGATAAGCACATAACATAGAAAACGAAAAACAGAGAAAGTAAGAACAAGGAATGAGTCCACCTTAGTGATGTCCTTGAGCTCTTCTATGTCTCTTCCTTGCCTTGGTTGCTCCTCCTTCATTGCTTTTAGATCTTCTCTGATTTCATGAAGGATGATGGAGTGCTCTTGATGTTCCACCCTTAGTTGCTTCCAATAATTGTGTGGAAGAAAATGTATCCCCTGAGGTATCTCAGGGATCTCTTGATTTGCAGTCAAATGTTCTACCACTGAGCTATAGACCCTTGATGGAAGCTTTTATCTTCCCTTTCCTTCTTTCTAGAGGCTTCTCTGGCCTTAGGTGCCATCAATGGTTATGGAAAAAAAACAAAAAAGCTATGCTTTTTACCACACCAAACTTAGAATGTTGCTCGCCCTCGAGCAAAAGAAGAAAGAATGAAGAAGATATGGAGGAGATGGATGGGTGTGTGTATTCGGCCATATGGGTGGGATTGGGTGGGAGAGAGAGAGATGTTGAATTTTGAAGGTAGTGGGTGTATGGATGTGAGTGGTAAATGGATAACAGAAGGGATGATCATGAATGGGAAGAGAGATGATGAGGTAGGTGGGGATCCTGTGGGGTCCATAGATCCTGAGGTGATCCTGTGAGGTCCACAGATCTTGAGGTGTCAAGGCATTTACATCCCTGCACCAATTTAGGCATGCAAAATGCCCTTGCACACAACTCTTGGGCGTTCAGCGCCAGGTTGGTGCCCATTTTGGGCGTTCAACGCCCAATTGCTACCATTTCTGGCGTTGAACGCCAGAACCATGCTTGTTCTGGGCGTTCAGCGCCAGGATGCTCCCATTCTGGGTGTTCAGCGCCAGAACTATGCTCTGTTCTGGCGTTTGAACGCCAGACAGATGCTCCTCCAGGGTGTGATTTTTCTTCTGCTATTTTTGATTCCGTTTTCAATTTTTATATTTATTTTGTGACTCCACATGATCATGAACCTAAGAAAACAATAAAAATAAGAATTAGATAAACATTGGGTTGCCTCCCAACAAGCGCTTCTTTAATGTCAATAGCTTGACAGTGGGCTGCCTCACAGATGTGCAGAGCTTTGTTGAGACTCTCTAACACCAAACTTAGAGTTTGGATATGGGAATTCAACACCAAACTTAGAGTTTGGTTGTGGCCTCCCAACACCAAACTTAGAGTTTGACTGTGAGGGCTCTGGTTGACTCTGCTTGGAGAGAAGCTTTTTCTGCTTCCTCCCCATGGTTGCAGAGGGAGATCCTTGAGTTTTGAATACAAGGGAGTTCTCATTCCATTGAAGGAATATTTCACCTCTGTCAACATCAATCACAGCTCTTGCTGTGGCCAGGAAAGGTCTTCCTAGGATGATGGATTCATCCTCTTCCTTTCCAGTATCCAGGACTATGAAATCAGTAGGTATGTAAAGGCCCTCAACCTTTACTAATACATCTTCTACTTGTCCATAAGCCTATCTTCTTGAGCTGTCTGCCATCTCTAGTGAGATTTTAGCAGCTTGCACCCCATAGATTCCCAGTTTCTCTATCACAGAGAGGGGCATGAGGTTTACTCCTGAACCAAGGTCACACAGAGCTTTAAAGATCATAGTGCCTATGGTACAAGGTAATATGAACTTTCCAGGATCCTGTCTCTTCTGAGGCAATGTCAGTTGATCCAGATCACTTAGTTCATTGATGAACAAGGGAGGTTCAACTTCCCAAGTATTAATGCCAAATAATTTGGCATTCAGCTTCATGATTGCACCAAGAAACTTGGCAGTTTGCTCTTCAGTGACATCCTCATTCTCTTCAGAAGAGGAATACTCATCAGAGCTCATGAAGGGCATAAGGAGGTTCAATGGAAGCTCTATGGTCTCTAGATGAGCCTCAGAGTCCCTTGGTTCCCCAGAGGGAAGCTCCTTATTGATCACTGGACGTCCCAGGAGGTCTTCCTCCTTGGGATTCACGTCCTCTCCTCTCCTCATAGGTTCGGCCATGGCGCTTATGTCAATGGCCTTGCACTCTCCTTTTGGATTCTCTTCTGTATTGCTTGGGAGAGTACTAGGAGGGATTTCAGTGATCCTTTTACTCAGCTGGCCCACTTGTGCTTCCAGATTTCTAATGGAAGACCTTGTTTCATTCATGAAACTTACAGTGGCCTTAGATAGATCAGAGACTAGATTTGCTAAATTAGAAGCATTTTGTTCAGAGTTCTCTGTCTGTTGCTGAGTTGATGATGGAAAAGGCTTGCTATTGCTAAACCTGTTTCTTCCACCATTATTAAAGCCTTGTTGAGACTTTTGATCCTTCCATGAGAAATTTGGATGATTTCTCCATGTTGAGTTATAGGTGTTTCCATAAGGTTCACCTAAGTAATTTACCTCTGCTATTGCAGGGTTCTCAGGATCATAGGCTTCTTCTTCAGAAGATGCCTCTTGAGTACTGTTGGATGCAGCTTGCATTCCATGCAGACTCTGAGAAATCATATTGACTTGCTGAGTCAATATTTTATTCTGAGCCAATATGGCATTCAGAGTATCAACCTCAAGAACTCCCTTCTTCATAGGCGTCCCATTACTCACAGGATTCCTTTCAGAAGTGTACATGAACTGGTTATTAGCAACCATGTCAATGAGTTCTTGAGCTTCTGCAGGCATTTTCTTTAGGTGAATGGATCCACCTGCAGAAGTGTTCAGTGACATCTTTGATAGCTCAGACAGACCATCATAGAATATATCCAGGATGGTCCATTCTGAAAGCATGTCAGAAGGACACTTTTTGGTCAACTGTTTGTATCTTTCCCAAGCTTCATAGAGAGATTCACCTTCTTTCTGTCTGAAGGTTTGAACATCCGCTCTAAGCTTGCTCAGCTTTTGAGGAGGAAAGTACTTGGCTAAGAAAGCCGTGACCAGCTTATCCCAAGAGTTTAGGCTGTCTTTGGGTTGAGAATCCAACCATAATCTAGCTCTGTCTCTTACAGCAAAAGGGAAAAGCATGAGCCTGTAGACTTCAGGATCTATTCCATTAGTCTTAACAGTATCACATATCTGCAAGAATTCAGTTAAAAACTGAAAAGGATCTTCAGATGGAAGTCCATGAAACTTGCAGTTCTGCTGCATCAGAGAAACTAATTGAGGTTTCAGCTCAAAATTGTTTGCTCCAATGGCAGGAATGGAGATGCTTCTTCCATGTAAATTGGAATTAGGTGCAGTGAAGTCACCAAGCATCCTCCTTTCATTATTATTATTTTCGCCTGCCATCTCCTCTGCCTGTTCGAAAATTTCTGAAAGGTTATCTCTGGATTGTTGTATTTTAGCTTCTCTTAATTTTCTCTTCAGAGTTCTTTCAGGTTCTGGATCTGCTTCCACAAGAATGTTCTTATCCTTGCTCCTGCTCATATGACAAGGAAGAATGGCCAGAAAAATGTTAATAATGATAGAGATCCTTTATACCACAGTATGGGGATCCCTTTGTAAGTAGAAGAAGAGGGGGGAGATAAAGGATGTGATGTAAAGGAAGAAACACAACTGTGAGGATTGGAATGTGAGATGAGATGTTAGGACATGAATGAATAAATAGAATGAGATGGGGGAGGAATAATTTTCGAAAATTATTTTGAAAAAGAGTTAGTGATTTTTGAAAATTGGTTTTTGAAAATTAGTTAGTATTTTTCGAAAATTTTTGAATTCAAAAATAAAAAATAAAAATAATTAGTTAATTAAAAAGAAATTTTTGAAAAAGGGAGAGATATTTTCGAAAATTAGAGAGAGAGAGAGAGTTAGTTAGGTAGTTTTGAAAAAGTTAAGAAACAAACAAAAAGTTAGTTAGTTAGTTGAAACAAATTTTGAAAAGATAAGAAGTTAGGAAGTTAGAAAAGATATTTTGAGAAGATATTTTTGAAAAAGATAAGATAAGAAGATATTTTTGAAAAGATATGATTGAAATTAGTTTTTGAAAAAGATTTGATTTTTAAAATCTCAATTAATGACTTGGTTCATAAGAAATCACAAGATATGATTCTAGAACTTAAAGTTTGAATCTTTCTTAACAAGCAAGTAACAAACTTCAAATTTTTGAATCAAAACATTAATTGATTAGTTATTTTCGAAAATTTTATATAAAAATAAGAAAAAGATTTTTGAAAAATATTTTTGAAATTTTCGAAAATAGCTAATAATTTTGAAAAAGATTTGATTTTTGAAAAAGATAAGATTTTCAAATTGAAAATTTGATTTGACTCATTGGCAACAACTTTGATTTTTAAAAATTTTTGAAAAAGTCAATCCAAATTTTCGAATTTGATGAGAGAAAAAGGGAAAGATATTTTTTTTTTTTTGTTGATTTTTGAAATTTTTATGATGCAAGAGAAAAACACAAAAAAAATGCAATGCATGAAATTTTTAGATCAAAACATGTGATGCATGCAAGAATGCTATGAATGTCAAGATGAACACCAAGAACACTTTGAATGTCATGATGAACATCAAGAACATATTTTTGAAAAATTTTTAATGCAAAGAAAACATGCAAGACACCAAACTTAGAATTCTTTAATGCTTAGACACTAAGAATTCAAGAATGCATATGATAAACATGAAAAGACACAAAACAAAAATTCATCAAGATCAAACAAGAGGACTTACCAAGAACAACTTGAAGATCATGAAGAACACTTATGAATGCATGAAATTTTCGAAAAAATGCAAGATGCATATGCAAGTGACACCAAACTTATAATGTGACTCAAGACTCAAACAAGAAACACAAAATATTTTTGATTTTCTAATTTTTTTGGATTTTTATTTTATATTTTTCGAAAATTATATGAAAAAGAAAGGATTCCAAAATTTTTAATATGAATTCCAGGAATCTTGCCATGTTAGTCTAAAGCTCCAGTCTAGGAATTAGACATGGCTTTACAGCCAGCCAGGCTGCAACATATAATTACATGGGCTGGAGTGATTAGTTGAATACTAATCCCAAAGTAGTTTGGGTATGGCTTTACAGCCAGATATGATTCAACATATTTCATGAAACACTAGAATTCATTCTTAAAAATTTTTGAAGCCATAGAATAATTTATTTTTGAAAACATTTTTATAAATTTTCGAAAACAGATGAGAAAATTTTAGAAATTTTTTTTTTGAAAAAATTTTTTGAAAATAAAATAAAAATTACCTAATCTGAGCAACAAGATGAACCGTCAGTTGTCCAAACTCAAACAATCCCCGGCAACGGCGCCAAAAACTTGGTGGACGAAATTGTGATCACATTAATGTAGTACTCTTTGTTATTGTATGGAATCATTATTATGGCTCTTTACTATGTGTGGACACAACTCCGTTCAACTAACCAGCAAGTGTACTGGGTCGTCCAAGTAATAAACCTTACGTGAGTAAGGGTCGATCCCACAGAGATTGTTGGTATGAAGCAAGCTATGGTCACCTTGCAAATCTCAGTCAGGCGGATTTAAACATGATATTTTATTAGATTAAAATAAACAATAAAAAGGATAGAGATACTTATGTAGATTTATTGGCAGGAATTTCAGATAAGCGAATGGAGATGCTTTTCGTTCCTCTGAACCTCTGCATTCCTGCTATCTTCATCCAATCAGTCTTACTCCTTTCTATGGCTGGCTTTATGTGATACATCACCACTGTCAATGGCTACTTTCGGTCATCTCTCGGGAAAATGATCCAATGCCCTGTCACGGCACGGCTAATCGTCTGGAGGCATCACCTTTGTCAATGGCTTCATCTTATCCTCTCAGTGAATAATCTGCTCACGCACCCTGTCACGGCACGGCTATTCATCTGTCGGTTCTCGATCATGCTGGAATAGGATTTACTATCCTTTTGCGTTTGTCACTAACGCCTTGCAATCGCGAGTTCGGAGCTCGTCACAGTCATTCAATCATTGAATCCTACTCGGAATACCACAGACAAGGTTTAGACCTTCCGGATTCTCTTGAATGCCGCCATCATTCTAGCTTACGCCACGAAGATTCTGGTTAGGAGATCTAAGAGATACTCATTCTAGCTTAATTCATGTAGAACAGAAGTGTTTGTCAGGCACGCGTTCATAAAGGAGAAGGATGATGAGCGTCACACATAATCATCACCTTCATCACGTTCTTGGGTGCGAATGGATATCTTAGAAGAGAAATAAGAAGAATTGAATAGAAAACAGTAGTACTTTGCATTAATCTTTGAGGAACAGCAGAGCTCCACACCTTAATCTATAGAGTGTAGAAACTCTACCGTATGAAAATACATAAGTGAAGGTCCAGGCATGGCCGAGATGGCCAGCCCCCTAAAACGTGATCAATAGCCTCCTAAGATGAACAATGGAATAAAACTGAGACCAAAGATGTCTAATACAATAGTAAGAGGCCCTATTTATAATAAACTAGCTACTAGGGTTTACATGAGTAAGTAATTGATGCATAAATCCACTTCCGGGGCCCACTTGGTGTGTGTTTGGGCTGAGCCTGAGTGTTGCACGTGCAGAGGCCATTTGTGGAGTTGAACGCCAGTTTCTGTGCCAGTTTGGGCGTTCAACTCTGGTTTTGGATCCTTTTCTGGCGCTGGACGCCAGATTTGGGCAGAAGGCTGGCGTTGAACGCCAGTTTACGTCGTCTATTCTTGGCCAAAGTATGGACTATTATATATTGCTGGAAAGCCCTGGATGTCTACTTTCCTACACAATTGGAAGCGCGCCATTTCGAGTTCTGTAGCTCCAGAAAATCCACTTTGCGTGCAGGAAGGTCAGAATCCAACAGCATCAGCAGTCCTTTTTCAACCTCTGAATCTGATTTCTGCTCAAGTCCCTCAATTTCAGCCAGAAAATACCTAAAATCATAGAAAAACACACAAACTCATAGTAAAGTCTAGAAATGTGAATTTAACACAAAATCTATTAAAAACATCCCTAAAAGTAACCAGATTCTACTTAAAAACATACTAAAAACAATGCCAAAAAGCGTATAAATTATCCGCTCATCAGCCGTGTAGAAACCGTACCTGGTATTTTTCATCCGAGAGGATCATACAGCTTGCCATGGAAGGAAGCACGCATGATTGGATGAAGACAATAGGAAAGCAAAGGTTCAGAAGCAACAAAGCATCTCCAAACGCTTATTTGAAATTCCCACCAATGAATTACATAAGTATCTTTATTTTAATTTATGTTTTATTTATCTTTTAATTATCAAAACCTCATAACCATTTGAATTCGCCTGACTAAGATTTACAGGATGACCATAGCTTGCTTCAAGCTGACAATCTCCGTGGGATCGACCCTTACTCACGTAAGGTATTACTTGGATGACCCAGTGCACTTGCTGGTTAGTTGTGCGGAGTTGTGAAAAGTGTGATCACAATTTCGTGCACCAAGTTTTTGGCGCCGTTATCGAGTTTGAACAACTGACGGTTCATCTTGTTGCTTAGATTAGGTAATTTTATTTTATGTTTAAGCTTTTTATTTTTATTTTCGAAAAAAAAATGTGTTTTCGAAAAAATCATTCAAAAATTTTTAAGAATGAATTCTAGAGCTTCATGAGATATGTTGAAACCTGGCTGGCTTTTAAGCCATGTCTAATCTTTTGGACTGAGGTTTCCACTTTCCATTCTAGAAAGGACATGTCTGTATTTGTTATGCTAAAGCTTGCCTGGCCATTTGGCCATGTCTAATTCTTTTGGACCGAAGCTTTAGATTAACATTACATGAATCCTGGAATTCTTATTAAAAATTTTGAATTTCTTTATTTTCTACTTCCAAAAATTTTTCGAAAAATACAAAAAAATACAAAAAAAATTTAATAAAATCATAAAAAACCAAAAAATTTTGTATTTCTTATTTGAGTCTAGTGTCAAATTTTAAGTTTAGTGTCAATTGCATATTTTTAATTCTTCTTAAATTTTTGAAAATTCATCATGTGTTCTTTCTTGATCTTCAAGTTGTTCTTGATGATTTTCTTTGTTTAATCTTGTGATTTTCTTGTTTTGTGTTTTTTGTTGTTTTTCATATGCATTTTCAAATTCATAATGTCAAAACATTAAAAATGTTTAAGTTTGGTGTCTTGCATGTCTTTCTTTTCTTAAAAATTTTCAAAAATATGTTCTTGATGTTCATCTTGATCTTCAAAGTGTTCTTGGTGTTCATCTTGATATTCAAAGTGTTTTTACATATTTTTCTTGTTTTGATCTTAAATTTTTATGTCATGTGTTATTTTGTTGTTTTTCTCTTCATTAATTCAGAAAAATAAAAAATAATATCTTTTCCTTTTTTTTACTCATAAATTTCGAAATTTTGGGTTGACTTGGTCAAAAAATTTTAAAATTTAGTTGTTTCTTGTTAGTCAAGTCAAAATTTTAATTTAAAAATTTTATCTTTTCAAATATTTTTCAAAAATCAAATCTTTTTCATTTTTCTTCTTAATATTTTCGAACTTCTTAAACAAATTTTCAAAATCCTTTTTCTTATTTTTATTTTATATTTTCGAAAACTTTACTAACAATTAATGTTTTGATTCAAAAATTTCAAGTTTGTTACTTTCCTGTTAAGAAAAGTTCAATCTTTAAATTCTAGAATCATATCTTTTAGTTTCTTGTTAGTCAAGTCATCAACTTTAATTTTAAAAATCAAATCTTTTTAGTTTCCTTTTCAATCTTTTTCAAAATAAATTTAAAATCGTATCTTTTTCAAAATTTTAATTTCAAAATCTTTTTCTAACTTCTTACCTTTTCAAAATTTATTTTCAAATCTTTTTCAACCAACTACTTGACTTGTTTGTTTTAAGTTTAAAAAGTTTACTATTTCTTATCTTTTTCAAAATCACCTAACTACTTCTCTCTCTCATTAATTTTGAAAACTAACTAACAAATTTTTCAAAAATCTTTTTAATTAATTAATTCATTTAGTTTTCAATTTGCCTATGTTTCTCTTCTTAAATTTCGAATTCTAACTTAATTAATTAAATAAAAATAAAAATATTTTTCTTTTTCCTCTTCTTAAAATTCGAATACTCTCTCTCTCATCTCTTTCTATTTATTTATTTATTTACTAACACTTCTCTTCTACTCATAATTCGAATCCTCTCCTTCTCTCTGTGTTCGAATTCTTCCTATTCTCTCTCTACTTCATTCTTCTATTCTTCTATTCTTATACTCACATAAAGGAATCTCTATACTGTGACATAGAGGATTCCCATTCTCTCTTTGTTGTCTTTTTTTTCATATGAGCAGGAACAAGGATAAGGACATTCTTGTTGAAGCTGATCCTGAACCTAAAAGGACTTTGAAGAGGAAGCTAAGAGAAGCTAAAACACAACACTCCGGAGAGGACCTTACAGAAATTTTCAAAAAAGAAGCAGACATGGTAGCCGAACCCAACAACAATGCTAGAGATGCAAGGAAGATGCTTGGTGACTTTACTGCACCAACTTCCGGCTTCTATGGAAGAAGCATCTCAATTCCTGCAATTGGAGCAAACAACTTTGAGCTTAAGCCTCAATTAGTTTCTCCAATACGGCAGAATTGCAAGTTTCATGGACTTCTGATGAGCGGATAATTTATACGCTTTTTGGCATTATTTTTACTTAGTTTTTAGTATGATTTAGTTAGTTTTTAGTATATTTTTATTAGTTTTTAATTAAAAATCACATTTCTGGACTTTACTATGAGTTTGTGTATTTTTATGTGATTTCAGGTATTTTCTGGCTGAAATTGAGGGAGCTGAGCAAAAATCTGATTCAGGCTGAAAAAGGACTGCTGATGCTGTTGGATTCTGACCTTTCTGCACTCAAGGTGGATTTTCTGGAGCTACAAAATTCCAAATGGCGCGCTCTCAATTGCGTTGGAAAGTAGACATCCAGGGCTTTCTAGAAATATATAATAGTCCATACTTTGCTCAAGGATAGACGACGTAAACTGGCGTTCAACGCCAGTTTCATGTTGTAGTCTGGCGTCCAGCGCCAGAAACAAGTTACAAGTTGGAGTTCAACGCCAGAAACAGGTTACAACCTGGCGTTGAACGCCCAAAACAGCCCAGGCACGTGAGAAGCTTAAGTCTCAGCCCCAGCACACACCAAGTGGGCCCCAGAAGTGGATTTCTGCACTATCTATCATAGTTTACTCATTTTCTGTAAACCTAGGTTACTAGTTTAGTATTTAAACAACTTTTAGAGATTTATTTTATATCTCATGACATTTTAGATCTGAATTTGGTAATCTCTGACGGCATGAGCCTCTAAACTCCATTGTTGGGGGTGAGGAGCTCTGCTGTGTTTCGATGAATTAATGCAACTATTTCTGTTTTCTATTCAAACACGCTTGTTTCTATCTAAGATGTTCATTCGCACTTCAATATGATGGATGTGATGATCCGTGACAGTCATCACCATTCTCAACCTATGAACGCGTGCCTGACAACCATCTCCGTTCTACTTTCGACTGAATGAATATCTCTTGGATTCCTTAATCAGAATCTTCGTGGTATAAGCTAGAATCCATTGGCAGCATTCTTGAGAATCCGGAAAGTCTAAACCTTGTCTGTGGTATTCCAAGTAGGATTCAGGGATTGAATGACTCTGACGAGCTTTAAACTCGCGAGTGTTGGGCGTAGTGACAGACGCAAAAGGATCAATGGATCCTATTCTGACATGATCGAGAACCGACAGATGATTAGCTGTGCGGTGACAGCGCACCTGGACTTTTTTCACTGAGAGGATGGATGGTAACCATTGACAACGGTGATCCACCAACACACAGCTTGCCATAGGAGGAACCTTGCGTGCGTGAAGAAGAAGACAGAGAGAAAGCAGAGATTCAGAAGACAAAGCATCTCCAAAACTCCAACATATTCTCCATTACTGCATACCAAGTATTTATTTTATGTTCCCTTGTTCATTTGCAAGTCAACTGATAATTATAATTGACCTCCTAACTGAGATTTACAAAAATAACCAGAGATTGCTTCAAACCAACAATCTCCGTGGGATTCGACCCTTACTCACGTAAGGTATTACTTGGACGACCCAGTGCACTTGCTGGTTAGTGGTACGAATTGTGAAAAGTGTGATTCACAATTCGTGCACCAAGTTTTTGGCGCCGTTGCCGGGGATTGTTCATGTTTGAACAACTGACAGTTTATTTTGTTGCTTAGATTAGGAAAAATTTTTCTTTTTGGTTTAGAGTCTCTTATTATTGTTTTTGGTTAAAATTTTAGAATCCTTATTTTCTCTTTCAAAACTTTTTTTTCGAAAGTTATTTTTTTTATTTTATTGACTTTTTCTTGTTTGATCTCTGGTTTTTCTTGTTTTGTGATTTTTCTTGTTTTCCTGTGCCTTTTCAAAACATTAGTTTTCAAAAAAAAAAAATTTCTTTCATTCTTAGTTATAAAAAAAATACTTCTTCAAAACAAGTGTTACATTTACTGCCCAATTGGCTAGAGCGTTGGTCTAAGTTCGTGGCAATTTGGTATACTCTTTTCAAAATCTTCTTTTTTTTAAAAAAAATAATTTCTCTATTAAATTTTGTGCCAAACTTTAAGTTTGGTGTTTTCTTGTTGATTTCCCTTTGGTTTTTGAAAATTTCAGTTTGGTTTTCTAAAAATTTTAAGTTTGGTGTTCTTTCTTCATGTTCTTGTGTTCTTGTGAGTCTTCAAAGTGTTCTTGAGTTTTCCTTGTGTCTTGATCTTAAAATTTTTAAGTTTAGTGTTCCTTGGTATTTTCCCACCAAAATTTTCAAAAACAAGGAGCATTAGATCTAAAAATTTTAAATCTTGTGCTATCTTATTGTTTTCCTCTCTCCTCTTTAAATTCAAAAATATCTTTTCTCTCTATTTTAAAGCAAATTTTTGAAATTTACCTTTAAAATTCAGATTTTTATTTCAAAATTTAAAACCTTTTTCAAAAATCATCATATCCTTTTCAAAACTTCCTAACCACTTTCTCTCTCCTCATTTTTTCGAAAATTTTCAACCATTTTTATTTTTTTTATTTTAATTTATTTCATTTTCGAAATAAATAAATAAATAAATAAATAAAAATAATTTTTTTTTTATTTTACATCATCTCCCTTTCTCCATCATGGATCTAAGTGGAAATGAACAGTCCAAAAGGACTCTGGGGTCATATGCTAACCCCTCTACTGCTTCATATGGGAGTAGTATCTGTATATCCTCCATTGGAGTCAGTAGCTTTGAGTTGAATCCTCAGCTCATTATCATGGTGCAGCAAAGTTGCCAGTATTCCGGTCTTCCACAGGAAGAACCTACAGAGTTTCTGGCACAGTTTTTACAAATTGCTGACACAGTACATGATAAGAAAGTAGATCAGGATGTCTACAAATTATTATTGTTTCCATTTGCTGTAAAAGACCAAGCCAAGAGGTGGTTAAATAACCAACCTAAGGCTAGCATAAGGACATGGAAACAGCTGACAGAAAAATTCCTGAATCAGTATTTTCCTCCAAAACGGATGACACAGCTAAGGCTGAACATCCAAGGCTTTAAACAAGGAGATAATGAATTTCTTTATGATGCCTGGGAGAGATACAGAGAGATGCTACGAAAATGCCCCTCTGAAATATTTTCAGAGTGGGTTCAGTTAGACATCTTCTATTATGGGCTTACAGAAAGAGCTCAGATTTCTCTAGATTACTCAGCTGGTGGATCTATCCACATGAGAAAGACAATTGAAGAAGCTCAAGAGCTCATTGATACAGTTGCCAGAAATCAGCATCTGTACCTAAGCAGTGACCCTTCCATGAAAGAAGAGGTTAAAACAGTAACTGCTGAACTCAGTCCTGTAAAACAAGCTGCTGAATTCAATCAGCAATTGAATTTTCTAACAAAACAGTTAGCCGAATTCAAGGAGAGACTACAAGAGACAAGGATGGCTAATATAAATATGGAAGAACAATTAAAGCAAACAAAGCAGCAGCTGTCAAAACAAATATCAGAAGAATGCCAAGCAGTTCAATTAAGAAGTGGGAAAACATTAAATACCCCACCTCAAGGCAGCAGGAAGCCAAGAAATGAGCAAACTACCCAAATTCCATCTGAGGACAGTAAGAGCCCGGGGAAAAATAATTTCGGCATTAAAACGCCAGAAATTGGGTGGAAGGCTGGCGCTGAACGCCCAGACCATGCTCAGGACTGGCGTTCAACGCCAGAAACAAGCAAGGAACTGGCGTTGAACGCCCAAAAGAAGCACAGTTCTGGCGTTCAGACGCCAAGAACAGAGGAGGAGTTGGCGTCTAACGTCACTCCAGCTTCTAACTCTGGCACTCAATTGCTAGCGAGGGATCAGACACACACAAGTGCTGATGACAACCCCTCTAAAAAGGCTTCTTCAATCACCATTGTAGGAAATAAACCTGCAGCGTCTAAGGTTGAGGAATACAAAGCCAAGCTGCCTTATCCTCAAAAACTCCACAAAAAGGAGCAGGATAAGCAGTTTGCCCACTTTGCAGACTATCTCAGGACTCTTGAAATAAAGATTCCGTTTGCAGAGGCACTTGAGCAAATACCCTCTTATGCCAAGTTCATGAAAGATATCTTGAGTCATAAGAAGGATTGGAAAGAAACTGAAAGAGTTCTCCTCACTGAAGAATGCAGTGCAGTTATTCTGAAAAGCTTCCCAGAAAAGCTTAAAGATCCTGGGAGCTTTATGATACCATGCATATTAGAGAGTAACTGCACCAAGACAGCTCTATGTGATCTTGGGGCAAGCATCAACCTAATCATTTCATCCACTATCAGAAAGCTTGGCTTGACTGAAGAGGTCAAACCAACCCGGATCTATCTTCAACTTGCTGATGGCTCCATTAAATACCCATCAGGCATAATTGAGGACATGATTGTCAAGGTTGGGCCATTTGCCTTCCCTACTGACTTTGTAGTGCTGGAAATGGAGGAGCACAAGAGTGCAACTCTCATTCTAGAAAGACCATTCCTAGCAACTGGACGAACCCTCATTGACGTCCAAAAAGGGGAGATAACCCTGAGAGTCAATGAGGATGAGTTTAAGTTGAATGTTGTCAAAGCTATGCAACATCCAGACACATCAGACGACTTCCAGGGCGTTGATATTATTGACTCCCTGGTGGAAGAGGTCCATATGACTGAGAGTCTCGAATCAGAGCTTGAGAACATTTTTAAAGATGTTCAGCCTGATCTGGAGGAACTAGAGGAAATAAAAGAACCTCTGAAAACTCCTCAGGAAGAGGAGAAACCTCTTAAATCCGAGCTTAAACCACTACCACCATCCCTGAAATATGCATTTTTGGGAGAAGGTGACACTTTTCCTGTAATCATAAGCTCTGCTTTAGAGCCACAGGAAGAGAAAGCACTAATTCAGGTGCTAAGAACACACAAGACAGCTCTTGGGTGGTCCATAAGTGATCTTAAGGGCATTAGCCCAGCCAGATGCATGCACAAGATCCTATTGGAGGATGATGCTAAGTCAGTGGTTCAACGACAGAGGCGGCTAAATCCTGCCATGAAGGAGGTGGTGCAAAAAGAGGTCACTAAGTTACTAGAGGCTGGGATTATCAATCCTATTTCTGATAGCCCCTGGGTGAGCCCTGTCCATGTTGTCCCTAAGAAGGGAGGAATGACAGTGGTTCATAATGAAAAGAATGAACTGGTTCCTACAAGAACAGTTACAGGGTGGCGTATGTGTATTGACTACAGAAGGCTCAATACAGCCACCAGGAAGGATCATTTTCCTCTACCATTCATAGACCAGATGCTAGAGAGACTAGCAGGTCATGAATATTACTGCTTTTTGGATGGCTATTCAGGTTACAACCAAATTGCAGTAGATCCGCAGGACCAAGAGAAAACAGCATTCACATGTCCTTCTGGAGTGTTTGCCTACAGAAGGATGCCTTTTGGTCTGTGTAATGCACCTGCAACCTTTCAGAGGTGCATGCTCTCTATCTTCTCTGATATGGTAGAGAAGTTTCTGGAAGTCTTCATGGATGACTTTTCAGTATTTGGAGACTCATTCAGCTCCTGCCTTAACCATTTAGCACTTGTTCTGAAAAGATGCCAAGAGACCAACCTAGTTTTAAACTGGGAAAAATGTCACTTTATGGTGACTGAAGGGATTGTCCTTGGGCATAAAATTTCAAACAAGGGAATAGAGGTGGATCAAGCTAAAGTTGAAGTAATTGAAAAATTACCACCACCTGCCAATGTTAAGGCAATCAGAAGCTTTCTGGGGCATGCAGGATTCTATAGGAGGTTTATAAAGGATTTTTCAAAAATTGCAAAATCTCTGAGCAATCTGCTAGCTGCTGACATGCCATTTGTGTTTGACACAAAGTGTCTGCAGGCGTTTGAGACCCTAAAAGCTAAGCTGGTCACAGCACCAGTTATTTTTGCACCAAACTGGACATTACCATTCGAACTAATGTGTGATGCCAGTGACCATACCATTGGTGCAGTATTGGGACAGAGGCATAACAAGCTTCTGCATGTCATTTATTATGCTAGCAGTGTTTTAAATGATACCCAGAAAAATTACACAACCACAGAAAAAGAATTACTTGCAGTGGTTTATGCCATTGACAAGTTTAGATCCTACTTAGTAGGATCAAAAGTGATTGTGTACACTGACCATGCTGCTCTTAAATATCTACTCACAAAGCAGGATTCAAAGCCCAGGCTCATAAGATGGGTGTTACTTCTGCAAGAGTTTGATATAGAAATAAGAGACAGAAAAGGAACAGAGAATCAAGTAGCTGATCACCTGTCCCGGATAGAACCAGTAGCAGGAGCATCCCTCCCTCCTACTAAGATCTCTGAAACCTTTCCGGATGAGCAATTATTTGCTATTCAGGAAGCTCTGTGGTTTGCAGACATTGCAAACTATAAGACACAAGGTTCTCCTTCTGTAACCATGGAGAGGAAGCATGAAAAGCTTCTCTCACTGCAGAGTCAACCAAAGGCCCCACAGTCAAACTCTAAGTTTGGTGTTGGGAGGCCACAACCAAACTCTAAGTTTGGTGTTGGGAGGTCCCAACCTTGCTCTGATTATCTGTGAGGCTCCATGAGAGCTCACTGTCAAGCTATTGACATTAAAGAAGCACTTGTTGGAAGGCAACCCAATGTTATTTAATTATATCTATCTATTTTCCATTGCTATTTTATGTTTTCTTTAGGTTGATGATCATGTGAAGTCACAAAAATAAATGAAAAATCAAAAAATAGAATGAAAAACAGCATGAAAAACAGCACACCCTGGAGGAAGATCATTCTGGCGTTTAAACGTCAGAAACAAGCATCTGTCTGGCGTTTAACGCCAGAAACAAGCACCAAGCTGGCGTTAAACGCCAGAAACAGGCTACATTTGGGCGTTTAACGCCAGAAACAGGTAGCAGTCTGGCGTTAAACGCCAGGATTGCACAGTAAAGGAATTTTGTACGCCTAATTGAAGCAGGGATGCTAAATCCTTGACCCCACTGGATCTGTGGACCCCACAGGATCCCCACCTACCTCACCATTCAAATTCAAACCATTTCCCTCCCAAACCCACCCATTCACACTCTTCCATCTCCTTCATCTTCTCCACTTCTTTCTTCTTTTGCTCGAGGACGAGCAAACCTTTTAAGTTTGGTGTGGTAAACGCATTGCTTTTGTTTTTCCATAATTCAGTGGTAGAGAAATTGACTGCAGATCAAAGAGCTATGAGGAAAGAGCAACAAAGGCAAGAAAGAGACATAGAGGAGTTCAAGAGCTCCATTGGTTCTTCAAGAAGAGGAAGACGCCACCCTCATTAAGGTGGACCCATTCCTTAATCTCCTTGTTCTTATTTTCCTGTTTTTCGTTTACTATGCTTCATGTTTAATTATGTTTGTGTCTTTACTATATGATCACTAGTATCTAAGTGTCTATGTCTTAAAGATATGAATGTCCTATGAATCCATCACCTTTCTTAAATGAAAATTGTTTTCTGAAAAAGAAAAAGAAATACATGAATTTTGAATTTTAAAATAGTTTAATTATTTTGATGTGGTGGCAGTACTTTTTGTTTTCTGAATGAATGCTTGAACAGTGCATATGTCTTTTGAATTTGTTGCTTATGAATGTTAAAATTTTTGGCTCTTGAAAGAATGATGAAAAAGGAGAAATGTTATTTGATAATCTGAAAAATCATAAAAATGATTCTTGAAGCAAGAAAAAGCAGTGAAGAACAAAGCTTGCAAAAAAAATGCGAAAAAAAAAGAGAGCAAGAAAAAGAAAAAAAAGCAAGCAGAAAAAGCCAAAAGCTCTTTAAACCAAAAGGCAAGAGCAAAAAGCCAATAGCCCTTAAAATCAAAAGGCAAGGGTAATAAAAAGGATCCAAGGCTTTGAGCATCAGTGGATAGGAGGGCCTAAAGGAATAAAATCCTGGCCTTAGCGGCTAAACCAAGCTGTCCCTAACCATGTGCTTGTGGCGTGAAGGTGTCAAGTGAAAACTTGAGACTGAGCGGTTAAAGTCGAGGTCCAAAGCAAAAAATAGAGTGTGCTTAAGAACCCTGGACACCTCTAATTGGGGACTTTAGCAAAGCTGAGTCACAATCTGAAAAGGTTCACCCAGTTATGTGTCTGTGGCATATATGTATCCGGTGGTAATACTGGAAAACAGAGTGCTTAGGGCCACGGCCAAGACTCATAAAGTAACTGTGTTCAAGAATCAACATACTGAACTAGGAGAATCAATAACACTATCTGAATTCTGAGTTCCTATAGATACCAACATTCTGAACTTCAAAGGATAAAGTGAGATGCCAAAACTGTTCAGAAGCAAAAAGCTAATAGCCCCGCTCATCTAATTAAGACTGATCTTCATAGATATTTTTGGAATTCATTGTATATTCTCTTCCTTTTATCCTACTTTATTTTTAGTTGCTTGGGGACAAGCAACGATTTAAGTTTGGTGTTGTGATGAGCGGATAATTTATACGCTTTTTGGCATTGTTTTTACTTAGTTTTTAGTATGATTTAGTTGGTTTTTAGTATATTTTTATTAGTTTTTAATTAAAAATCACATTTCTGGACTTTACTATGAGTTTGTGTGTTTTTCTGTGATTTCAGGTATTTTCTGGCTGAAATTGAGGGAGCTGAGCAAAAATCTGATTCAGGCTGAAAAAGGACTGCTGATGCTGTTGGATTCTGACCTCCCTGCACTCAAAGTGGATTTTCTGGAGCTACAAAACTCCAAATGGTGCGCTTTCAATTGCGCTGGAAAGTAGACATCTAGGGCTTTCCAGAAATATATAATAGTTCATACTTTGCTCAAGGATAGACGACGTAAATCGGCGTTCAACTCCAGTTTCATGTTGCCGTTTGGCGTCCAGCGCCAGAAACAAGTTACAAGTTGGAGTTCAACGCCAGAAACAGGTTACAACCTGGCGTTGAACGCCCAAAACAGCCCAGGCACGTGAGAAGCTTAAGTCTTAGCCCCAGCACACACCAAGTGGGCCCCAGAAGTGGATTTCTGCACTATCTATCATAGTTTACTCATTTTCTGTAAACCTAGGTTACTAGTTTAGTATTTAAACAACTTTTAGAGATTTATTTTATATCTCATGACATTTTAGATCTGAACTTGTTAATCTCTGACGGCATAAGTCTCTAAACTCCATTGTTGGGGGTGAGGAGCTCTGCTGTGTTTCGATGAATTAATGCAACTATTTCTGTTTTCTATTCAAACACGCTTGTTTCTATCTAAGATGTTTATTCGCACTTCAATATGATGGATGTGATGATCCGTGATAGTCATCACCATTCTCAACCTATGAACGCGTGCCTAACAACCACCTCCGTTCTACTTTCGACTGAATGAATATCTCTTGGATTTATTAATCAGAATCTTCGTGGTATAAGCTAGAATCCATTGGCAGCATTCTTGAGAATCCGGAAAGTCTAAACCTTGTCTGTGGTATTCCGAGTAGGATTCATGGATTGAATGACTGTGACGAGCTTCAAACTCGCGAGTGTTGGGCGTAGTGATAGACGCAAAAGGATCAATGGATCCTATTCTAACATGATCGAGAACCGACAGATGATTAGCCATGCGGTGACAGCGCACCCGGACTTTTTTCACTGAGAGGATGGATGGTAACCATTGACAACGGTGATCCACCAACACACAGCTTGCCATAGGAGGAACCTTGCGTGCGTGAAGAAGAAGACAGAGAGAAAGCAGAGATTCAGAAGACAAAGCATCTCCAAAACTCCAACATATTATCCATTACTGCATACCAAGTATTTATTTTATGTTCCCTTGTTCATTTACAAGTCAACTGATAATTATAATTGACCTCCTAACTAAGATTTACAAAATAGCCAGAGATTGCTTCAAACCAACAATCTCCGTGGGATTCGACCCTTACTCACGTAAGGTATTACTTGGACAACTCAGTGCACTTGCTGGTTAGTGGTACGAATTGTGAAAAGTGTGATTCACAATTCGTGCACCAACTTCCATTGGAAGATCCTCATCAGTTCTTAGCTGAATTCTTGCAAATCTGTGACACTGTTAAGACCAATGGGGTTAATCCCGAGGTCTACAGACTTATGATTTTTTCCTTTGCTGTAAGAGACAGAGCTAGGATATGGTTGGACTCACAACCTAAAGAAAGCCTGAACTCTTGGAAAAAGTTGGTCAATGCTTTCTTGGCCAAATTCTTTCCACCTCAAAAGATGAGCAAGCTTAGGGTGGAAGTCCAAACCTTCAGACAGAAGGAAGGTGAATCCCTCTATGAAGCTTGAGAAAGATACAAGCAATTGATCAGAAGGTGTCCTTCTGACATGCTTTAAGAATGGAGCATCTTATGTATATTCTATGATGGTCTATCTGAATTGTCCAAGATGTCATTAGATCACTCTGCTGGTGGATCTCTTCATCTGAAGAAAACGCCTGCAGAAGCTCAGGAACTCATTGAAATGGTTGCAAATAACCAGTTCATGTACACTTCTGAAAGAAATTATGTGAATAATGGGATGACTCAGAAGAAAGGAGTTCTTGAGATTGATACTCTGAATGCCATATTGGCTCAGAATAAAATATTGACTCAGCAGGTCATTCTGATTTCTCGGAATTTGACTGGAATACAAGCTGCATTCGGCAGTACTAAAGAAGCCTCCTATGAAGGAGAAGCTTATGACCCTGAGAATCCTGCAATAGAAGAGGTGAATTACATGGGAGAATCCTATGGAAACACTTACAATCCTTCATGGAGGAATCATCCTAATTTCTCATGGAAGGATCAGCAGAAGCCTAATCAAGGCTTCAATAATAATAATGGTGGGAGAAATAAGTTTGGCAATAGCAAGCCTTTTCCATCATCTTCTCAGTAATAGATAGAGAATTCTAAGCAGAGCCTCTCTGACTTAGCAACCATAGTCTCTGATCTATCTAAGACCACTCTCAATTTCATGACTGAAACAAAGTCCTCCATCAGAAATTTAGAGGCACAAGTGGGTCAGCTGAGTAAAAGAGTTACTGAAATCCCTCCAAGTACTCTCCCAAGCAATACAGAAGAGAATCCAAAGAGAGAGTGCAAGGCCATCAATATACCCAAAGTGGCCGAACCTATAGAGGAGGAAGATGCAGTGATTTCCAGTGAGGAAGACCTCAATGGACGTCCACTGACCACTAAGGAGTTCCCTAATGAGGTACCAAGGGAATCTGAGGCTCATATAGAGACCATAGAGATTTCATAGAACTTAATGCTGCAGTTCATGAGCTCTGATGAAGATTCTTCCTCTTATGAGGATGAAGATATTGTTGAAGAGCAAGTGAGCAATCATGAAGCTGAATGCCAAGTTATTTGGTAATGAGACTTGGGAGGATGAACCTCCATTGCTCATCAACGAACTGAATGCCTTGGTTCAGCAGATATTACCTCAGAAGAAATCGGATCCCGGAAGGTTTTACTACCTTGTACCATAGGCACCATGACCTTTGAGAAGGCTCTGTGTGACTTGGGGTCAGGAATAAACCTCATGCCACTCTCTATAATGGAGAAACTAGGGATCTTTGAGGTACAAGCTACAAAAATCTCTCTAGAGATGGCAGACAAATCAATGAAACAGGCTTATGAACTTGTAGAGGATGTCTTAGTGAAGGTTGAAGGCCTGTACATCCCTGCTGACTTCATAATCCTAGACATTGGGAAGGATGAGGATGAATCCATTATCCTTGGAAGGCTCTTCCTAGCCACAGCAAGAGATGTGATTGATGTGGACAGAGGAGAGTTAGTCCTTCAATTGAATGAGGACTACCTTATGTTTAAGGCTCAAGGATCTTCTTCTGTAACCATGGAGAGGAAGCATGAAAAGCTTCTCTCAATACAGAGTCTAGCAGAGCCCCCATATTCAAACTCTAAGTTTGGTGTTGGGAGGTCACCATCATACTCTGAGTCTCTGTGAAGCTCTCTAAGAGCTCACTGTCAAGCTATTAACATTATAGAAGCGCTTATTGGGAGGCAACCCAATGTTATTTAATTATATTTATTTTTATAGAAATTTGTTTTCCATTGCCATGTTATGTTTTCTTTAGGTTGATGATCATGTGGAGTCATAAAAATAGCTCCAGAATTAAAGCGGAATAAAAAATAGCACACTCTGGAGGACAGGCTTACAGGCGCTTAAACGCCAGTAAGGATAGCAGAATAGGCGTTTAACGCCCAGTCTGGCAGCATTCTGGGCGTTAAACGCCAGAATTGGCAGACAGACTGGCGTTTAATGCCAGAAAAGGGTGTCTGGCTGGCGTTAAATGCCAGAATTGGTAGACAGACTGGTGTTTAACGTCCAAAAAGGGTGTCTGGATGGCGTTAAACGCCAGAAAAGGGCATCAGCCTGGTGTTTAACGCCAGGAAAGGTAGTAGAGATGGCGGTAAATGCCAGAAATGGCACACAGAGGGTGTTTAAACGCCAGAAAGGTGTAGGGACCCGAATTCCTTGACACCTCAGGATCTGTAGACCCCACAGGATCCCTAACTATCCCAACTCTCTTTCTCTCCTCTTCACACCTTTCCATAACACTCTTCCCCAAATACCCTTGACCAATAACATCAACCCCTATTTCCCAAACACCATTCACCTATCAAGTCCTACCCTCTTCCCCATAATCTCTTCACCACTCACATCCATCCATTATTCCCCAAAAACCCATCATAAAATCCCACCTACCTCACTATCCAAATTCAAAATATTTCCCTCCCAAACCCAACCCCTTCTTACACGAATTCCCTATCTCTTCCCTATAAATACCCCTCCTTACCACCTTCAATTTCACACATCATAAACACTTAAACCCCCTTGGCCGAATTCAAAACACCCCTCTATCTCCTACATTTCTTCTTCTTCTCCTCCTTTCTTTCTTCTTTTGCTCGAGGACGAGCAAACCTTTTACATTTGGTGTGGGAAAAAGCTCTGCTTTTTGTTTTTCCATAACCATTAATGGCACCTAAGGCCGGAGAAACCTCTAGAAAGAGGAAAGGAAAGGCAGTTGCTTCCACCTCCGAGTCATGAGAGATGGAAAGATTCATCTCAAAGGTTCATCAAGACCACTTCTATGAAGTTGTGGCCAAGAAAAAGGTGATCCCCGAGGTCCCCTTCATGCTCAAAAAGAGTGAATGTTCGGAGATCCGACGTGAGGTTCGGAGAAGAGGTTGGGAACTTCTCATCAATCCCATCTAACAAGACAGAATCTTAATGGTTCAAGAGTTCTATGCTAATGCATGGATCACTAAGAACCATGATCAAAGTGTGAACCTGAACCCAAAGAATTGGCTCACAATGGTTCAGGGAAAATACTTGGATTTCAGTCTGAAAACTGTAAGGTTGGCATTCAACTTGCCAATAATGAGAGGAGATTCTCATCCTTTCATTAGAAGAGTCAACTTTGATCAAAGGTTGGACCAAGTCCTCACATGAATCTGTGTGGAAGGAGCACAATGGAAGAGAGACTCAAAAGGTAAGCCGGTTCAATTGAGAAGGCTTGACCTTAAACCCGTGGCTAGGGGATGGTTGGAGTTCATCCAACGCTCTATCATTCCTACTAGCAACCGGTCTGAAGTAACTGTGGATCGGGCTATCATGATCTATAGTATCATGATTGGTCCAAAGTAACTGTGAGATCATACCTCTAGAACTATACAAGGTGGCTGACAAGCCCTCCACTTTGGCGAGGTTAGCCTTTCCTCATCTCATCTGTCACCTATGCAATTCAGCCAAAATTGTCATAGAAGAAGACATTCTCATTGAAGAGGACAAACCCATCACTAAAAAGAGGACGGAGCAAACAAGAGAGCCCACTCATGGACCTCAACAAGAGCATGAGGAAGTCCCTCATCAAGAAATCCCTGAGATGCCTCAAGGGATGCATTTCCCTCTACACAACTATTGGGAGCAACTCAACACCTCTTTAGGAGAATTGAGTTCCAACATAAAGCAACTAAGAGTGGAGCACCAAGAGCACTCCATCATCCTCTATGAAATCAGAGAGGACCAAAAGGCCATGAGAGAGGAGAAACAAAGGCAAGGAAGAGACATAGAGGAGCTCAAGCACTCCATAGGATCTTTAAGAGGAAGAACTAGCCCTCGTCACTAAGGTGGACCCGTTCTTTAATTTTCTTATTCTTATTTTTCTGTTTTTCGTTTCTATGCTTTATGTTTTGTCTATGTTTGTGTCTTCATTACATGATCATTAGTGTTTAGTGTCTATGTCTTAAAGCTATGAATGATTCCATGAATCCCTCACCTTTCTTAAATGAAAAATGTTTTTATTTGCAAAAGAACAAGAAGTGCATAATTTTGAAAATTATCTTGAAATTAGCTTAATTATTTTGATGTGGTGGCAATACTTATTGTTTTCTGAATGAATGCTTGAACAGTGCATATTTTTTATAGTGAAGTTTATGAATGTTAAAATTGTTGGCTCTTGAAAGAATAATGAAAAAAAAGAGAAATGTTATTGATAATCTAAAAAATCATAAAATTGATTCTTGAAGCAAGAAAAAGCAGTGAAAAACACAAAGCTTGCGAAAAAAATGGCAAAAAATAAAGAAAAAGAAAGAAAAAAAGAAAAGAAAAAGCAAGCAGAAAAAGCCAATAGCTCTTTAAACCAAAAGGCAAGAGCAAAAAGCCAATAACCCTTTAAACTAAAAGGAAAGGGTAAAAAGGATCCAAGGCTTTGAGCATTAATGGATAGGAGGGCCCAAAGGAATAAAATCCTGGCCTAAGCAGCTATCAAGCTGTCCCTAACCATGTGCTTGTGTCATGAAGGTCTAAGTGAAAGCTTGAGACTGAGTGGTTAAAGTCGTGATCCAAAGCAAAAAGAGTGTGCTTAAGAACTCTAGGCACCTCTAACTGGGGACTTTAGCAAAGCTGAGTCACAATCTGAAAAGGTTCACCCAGTTATGTGTCTGTGGCATTTATGTATCCGGTGGTAATACTGGAAAACAAAATGCTTAGGGTCACGGCCAAGACTCATAAAGTAGCTGTGTTCAAGAATCAACATACTAAACTAGGAGAATCAATAACACTATCTGAATTCTGAGTTCCTATGGATGCCAATCATTCTGAACTTCAAAGGATAAAGTGAGATGCCAAAACTGTTCAGAAGCAAAAAATCTACTAGTCCCTCTCATCTAATTGTGATGAGCGGATAATTTATACGCTTTTTGGCATTGTTTTTACATAGTTTTTAGTATGTTTTAGTTACTTTTTATTATATTTTTATTAGTTTTTATGCAAAAATCACATTTCTAGACTTTATTATGAGTTTGTGTGTTTTTCTGTAATTTCAAGTATTTTCTGGCTGAAATTGAGGGATCTGAGTAAAAGTCTGATTTAGAGGCTGAGAAAGGACTGCAGATGTTGTTGGATTCTGACCCTCCTGCACTCGAAGCAGATTCTCTGGAGCTACAGAAGCCCAATTGGCGCGTTCTCAATTGCATTGGAAAGTAGACATCTTGAACTTTCCAGCAATATATAATAGTGCATTTTCCTGATATTTGATGGCCCAAACTGGCATTCAAACGCCCACCAGAGACCCTTTTCTGGCGTAAAATGCCAGAACTGGCACCAGAACTGGAGTTAAACGCCCAAACTGGCATCCAAGCTGGCGTTTAACTCTAGAAAAGACCTATGCACGTGTAAAGCTCAATGCTCAGCCCAAGCACATACCAAGTGAGCCCCGAAAGTAGATTTCTGCACTATCTGCACTTAGTTACTTATTTTCTATAAACCCTAGTAACTAGTTTAATATAAATAGCACTTTTTACAACTGTATTCGCATCTTTTAATCGACTTTTGGAATCTCTTAGAGATTTTTATGTTACATTTGGGAGGCTGGCCATTCGGCCATGCCTAGACCTTTTTCTCTTATGTATTTTCTACGGTGGAGTTTCTACACCTCATAGATTAAGGTGCGGAGCTCTGCTATTCTTTATGAATTAATGCAAGTACTATTGTTTTTCTTTTAATTCATGCTTACTTCTTCTCCAAGATATACTCTCGTACTTAATTCAGTTAAGTCAGAATGAATGGGTGACCCGTGACAATCACCCACTATCTTTGTTACTCGCTTAGCCAAGATCCGTGTGCCTGACAACCACAAGCGGTCTACATGATGTTTAACGTAGTTATTGGACGACAGCCGAAGTATATTCTCTTGGGTCTCTAATCCACAGACCGAGTCCGTGAGATTAGTACCTTCGTGGTATAGGCTAGAACCAATTGGTAGCATTCCTGAGATCCAGAAAGTCTAAACCTTGTCTGTGGTATTCCGAGTAGGATCTGGGAAGGAATGACTATGGCGAGCTTCAAACTTGCGAATGTTGGGCGCAATGACAGTGTGCAAAAGGATAGAGAGATCCTATTCCGACACTAGTGAGAACCGACAGATGATTAGCCGTGTGGTAGCTGTACCTGGTATTTTTCATCTGAGACGAGAAATCTGACAGTTGATTAGCCGTGTAGAAACCGTACCTGGTATTTTTCATCCGAGAGGATCATACAGCTTGCCATGGAAGGAAGCACACATGATTGGATGAAGACAATAGGAAAGCAAAGGTTCAGAAGCAACAAAGCATCTCCAAACGCTTATTTGAAATTCCCACCAATGAATTACATAAGTATCTTTATTTTAATTTATGTTTTATTTATCTTTTAATTATCAAAACCTCATAACCATTTGAATTCGCCTGACTAAGATTTACAGGATGACCATAGCTTGCTTCAAGCTGACAATCTCTGTGGGATCGACCCTTACTCACGTAAGGTATTACTTGGATGACCCAGTGCACTTGCTGGTTAGTTGTGCGGAGTTGTGAAAAGTGTGATCACAATTTCCTCCCTTGGCATTCAATGCCAAGAATGCTGCTCCCTTTTGGGTGTTGAATGTCCACACTGCTCCTTATGTGGCGTTCAACGCTAGCTTTCGGGTGTGTTTGTGAAACACGTTGGAGAGGATAAAAGTGTGTTTCAATGCTTTGAACGCTGTTCTTTGATGTTTGGCAACTTTTTTTCTCTAAACGCCAACGTGATTCTGCATCCCAAAAGCTCGTTCACTAGAAGCAAGAAATTATAGCTTCTGCGTTCACTCAAAAGCACGTTTAGGTTGTTGCTAATTATTATTGGTTTTTTCTTAACTTTTTCTAAATAAATACTGAGAATATTAAAATAATTATTCTAATTTTTGTGCACTGTTTATTATTTTAATTTTTTATAATATATATTATTGTTTTTATTAAAAATGATAAATTAAATAAAAAATTAATTATAAATAATAATAAAAATATAACTTGTAAAAAATTAGAATTTAAAATAATAATAAAAATAAAATTATTAAGAGTACTTAAAAAGAGTACTAAAATATGTTATTTTATATATTATTTTTAATTTAATAAATAAATATTAATTTTTACTATAAAAAAATACTTAAAATATTGTCCATTTTTAATTTTATAAATAAATATTAATTTTATTATAATAATAAAAAATTATAATATACTAAAATAGAGTACTATAAAAAAAATATTATATACAAAATACTAAAAAAATATATAGAAAGATTAAATATACTTAAAAAAATAATATTATAATTTAATATTATATTTTTTTAGTAATTAATTAATTATTTATCTAGAAGTGATTTTAACTAATATTATCCAAACAATATTTATTTTATCAAAATCAATTTTAGTAAAAATTGCCAAACATAAATCATGTTGGTACAAACTCACTTTTAATCAAAATCAATTCTACAAAATCACTTCTATTCAAACTCCAGTTTGCCCAACGTAAATCCAAACACACACTTCATGTCCAGATGGGGCGTTTAACGCCCCTCTTTCCTCCTTGTTTGGCGTTCAACGCTAGCAAGGGTCTGACTCCAGGGTGTTCTGTTTCCATCTATGAATATCTCTATCTCTGTTCTGACTACTGCACATGATCATAAACTTAAAAAAGCAAAGGGGATAACTATGAAATAACTTAATATAACTTGAATAGAAATAGCTAGAAGAAAATAGAAATACTTTAATTATGGTTGGGTTGCCTCCCAACAAGTGCTTCTTTAACGTCACTAGCTTGACGGTCAGCCCCTTTACGGGGATGGATAGGGGCTCAAAACTTCGCCCCTTATAGTGAACTTCTTTCCTGTGCTCTCATAGATGAGCTCCACGTGTTCTAGAGATAGAATCCTGTTCATAGTGTGTAGAACCACTGGCCTGTTTGTGAAGACAACTCTCATGCCAGGTGAGAGGTCTTTAGTGTGGATTTTCTTATCCTTCTAGCCTCTAGGCACCTTCTTCTTAGTGCCTTCATTCTCAGTGCTTGATGATGGTTTCTCAACACCAAACTTAGATTTGGTGTCTGGGGGCTCTATAAAGCTTTGCACTAAGAGAGAGGGTTAGAACACTAAGTGTTGTACAGTTGTCTCGCCTTTAGGGAGGGAGTTAGGCTTGGGCATCTTGAATAAGATGTGATCCTCCCATAACTGCAGAACTAGCTCTCCCCTTGCCATATCAATTGTGGCATTAGCTGTAGCTAGAAAAGGTCTTCCAATGATGATAGATTCATCCTCGTCCTCCCCAGTATCTAAGATTATAAAATCTGCAGGGATGTAAAAATTCTCAACCTTGACTAAGACATCCTCTACCAGACCATATGCCTTTTTCAGTGACTTGTCTGCCATTTCTAATGAGACCTTTGCAGCTTGCACCTCAAAAATTCTCAGCCTCTCCATTACAAAGAGAGGCATGAGGTTTGTGCTTGACCCTAGGTCACATAAAGCCTTCTCAAAGGTAATTGTCCCTATAGTGCAGGAAATTAGGAAGCGTCCAGGATCTGGCAGCTTCTGAGGTAGTTTCTTCTGAACCACAGCATTGAGTTCCTTGGTGAGCATTGAAGTTTCGTCTTCTAATGTCTCTGTTCCAAATAATTTGGCATTCAGCTTCATTAGAATTTCTAGGTACCGAGCAACTTGTTCTTCCCTAGTTTCCTCTTCCTCATCAGAGGATGAGTATTCTTTAGAGTTTATAATCTGTAACCAAGCATTCAAGGAAATCTCTATAGTTTCCTCATGAGCCTTGGCTTCCTTCAGTTCTTCAATAAAGGGATCCTTAGTGGGTGTTGAACGCCCAGTTACTCTTATTATAGCGTTCAACGCCAGGATTTGTCCCTCTTTGAGCATTGAATGCACAGCTTCTTCTCCAATGCTGGAGTTCAACACCAATAACTGCTCCTCCTTGGGCGTTGAACGCCCAGCATCTACTCCCTGGCTGGCGTTCAATGCTAGCACTTCCTCTTCAGATTCGGCCTCAGTAGTCATACTGAGGGCTTTGTACTCTTCTCTTGGGTGTACTTCAGTGTTACTTGGAAGAGTGTTAGGAGGGATCTCAGGGATCCTTTTACTCAGCTGACCAATCTGAACCCCTATATTTCTAATGGAGGATCTTGTTTCAGTAATGAAACTGTGAGTGGTCTTAGAGATCTCAGAGACTATAGTAGCTAAGTCAGAGAGGCTCTGCTTAGATGTCTCCATCTGTTGTTGAGAAGGTGAGAATGGTCTGTTATTGAACCTATTCTGGTTCCTTCCACCTTGATTGTTGTTGAAGCCTTGTTGGGGCTTCTATTGATCCCTCCATAAAAAGATGGGATGATTCCTCCATGATGAGTTGTAGGTGTTCCCATAAGGTTCATTATTAGGATTCCCTGAGGGATTTCCCAAATAGTTAACCTCATCCATCATGGGTTGATCTAGATCATAGGCATCCCCTTCATAGGAGGCTTCTTGAGTGCTGCCAGCTGCAGCTTGTAATCCAGTCAAATGCTAAGAGATCATGTTGACCTGTTGAATCAGGATCTTGTTCTGAGCCAGTGTGGTATTCAAAGTGTCAACCTCTAGGACTCCTCTCTTCTGAGCTACCCTATTGTTACAGGGTTCCTCTCAGAAGTGTACATGAATTGGTTGTTAGCAACCATGTCAATGAGTTCCTGTGCCTCTCTAGGCATTTTCTTCAAGTGGAGTGATCTACCAGCAGAGTGGTCTAAAGCTATCTTGGATAATTCAGAGAGGCCATCATAGAAGATGTCTAGCATGATCCAGTCTGAAATCATGTTAGGAGGGCATCTTCTAATTAATTGTTTGTACCTCTCTCAGGCTTCATAGAGGGATTCACCTTCTTTCTGTCTGAAGGTCTGAACTTCCACCCTAAGCTTGCTCAGCTTCTGAGGTGGAAAGAAATTAGTAAAAAATGCATTGACCACCTTCTCCCAAGAGTCTAGGCTTTCCTTGGGCTGAGAATCCATCCATAACCTAGCTCTGTCCCTTACAGCAAAGGGGAAAAACATAAGCTTGTAAATTTCTGGATCTACTCTATTAGTCTTGACAGTATCACAGATCTATAAGAAATCAGAGATGAATCTGTTGGGATCTTCCTGTGAAAGTCCATGAAACTGACAGTTCTGTTGAACTAAAGTGACCAGTTGAGACTTCAGCTCAAAATTATTTGCACTGATGGCAGGTACAGAGATGCTACGCCTATAAGTAAGTTTTAAAATTTTAAAACAGAAAGATAAGATAAAGGTTTAAAAAGATTAGGAAAGATGAGATTTAAAAGTTAAAAAAAATTTGAAAATCAAACTTTAAAAGATAGTAAAGATTTAAAAAGATAAGAATTTTAAAATTTAAGATTTTAAAAGCAGATAAGATAGGAAAGATTTAAAGTAAAAAGATATGATAAATATTTGAAAATATTTTGAAAATATATATATATATATATATTTGAAATTTGAAAAGATTAGATTTTGAAATTTGAGATTAAAATGAGATAAGATTAAGTTTTTGAATTTTAAAGAAAGATAAACAAAGATAAGATAAAGATTTAAAAAAGATTTGAAAAAATAATATTTGAAATTAAAATTTTAAACTTTACTAACAAGAAAACACCAAACTTAAAATTTTTAAATCAAGACAAGAAAAGATAGTAAAGATTTCAAAAATTTGACTAAAGATAAAAGAGATATTTTTTTGTATTTTTCGAATTTTAAGGAAAAAAGAAAACAACTAAAAGACACCAAACTTAAAAATTTAAGATCAAATGACACTAATTTTCAAAATTAAAGGAAAAACAACTAAAAGACACCAAACTTAAAAATTTTAAGATCAAACAAAGAAATTAACAAGAACAATTCGAATACCAAGAAACATAAAAAAGATACCAAACTTAAAGATTGAAACAAGACTCAAACAAAAGATAAATAAAAGAAAGGGTTTGAAAAAATTTTTGAAACAAAAATTAAAAAACACAATTAAAAGAGCAACTAAACCTTAAAGAATACCTAATCTAAGCAACAAGATAGTCCGGTAGTTTGTCAAACTCAAACAATCCCCGACAACGGCGCCAAAAACTTGGTGCACAAAATTGAACTCCGCACAAATGAACCGGCAAGTGTACCGGGTCGTTCAGGTAATACCTCAGGTGAGTGAGGGTCGAATTCCACGGGGATTGTCGGATTGAGCAAGCAATGGCTATCTTGTAAATCTTAGTCAGGTGATTAGAAAAGATAGTTGTTTGTTGAAAGCATAAACGAAAAGTAAAGGAAACGAAATACCAGATTAGTGTAAAAGCAATGATAGATATTCAGTTAAGGCTTCGGAGATGCGTATTCTTTCCAGATTAACTTTTCTTACTGTCTACTCCAATAACGAATGATTCATTCAATGGCAGCCGTAATTGACTAACTCATGTAGCATCCTGGTGTGGAAAATCGTGATTCACACTTTTCACAACTCCGCACAACTATCTAGCAAGTGCACTGGGTCGTCCAAGTAATACATTACGTGAGTAAGGGGTCGATCCCACGGAGACTGTCGGCTTGAATCAAGCTATGGTCATCTTGTAAATCTCAGTCAGGCGGATTCAAATGGTTATGAGGTTTTGATAATTAAAAGATAAATAAAACATAAAATAAGATAAAGGTACTTATGTAATTCATTGGTGGGAATTTCAGATAAGCGTCTGGAGATGCTTTGTTGCTTCTAAACCTCTGCTTTCCTATTGCCATCTTCCAATCATGCGTGCTTCCTTCCATGGCAAGCTGTATGATCCTCTCGGATGAAAAATACCAGGTACGATCTCTGCACAGCTAATCAACTGTCGAATTTCTCGTCTCGGATGAAAAATACCATGTACAGCTACCACACGACTAATCATCTGTTGGTTCCCACTAGCGTCGGAATAGGATCTCTATATCTTTTTGCACACTGTCACTGCGCCCAACATTCGCATGTTTGAAGCTCATCACAGTCATCCCTTCCCAGATCCTACTCGGAATACCACAGACAAGGTTTAGACTTTTTGGATCTCAGGAATGCTGCCAATGGTTCTAGCCTATATCACGAAGATACTAATCTCACAGACTCGGTCCGTGTATTAGATACCCAAGAGAATATACTCCGGCTGTCATCCAATGACTACGTTGAACATCATGTAGACCGCTTGTGGTTGTCAGGCACGCGGATCTTGGCTAAGCGAGTAACGAAGATAGTGGGTGATTGTCACGGGTCACCCCTTCATTCTGACTTAACTGAATTAAGTACAAGATTATATCTTGGAGAAGAAGTAGGCATGAATTGAAAGAAAAATAATAGTACTTGCATTAATTCAGGAAGAACAGTAGAGCTCCACACCTTAATCTATAGGGTGTAGAAACTCCACCGTAGAAAATAAATAAGTGAAAGAAGGTCTAGGCATGGCCGTGAGGCCAGCCTCCCAAAGAGGTTCCAAGATGTATAAGGTTACATATGATCCAAAGATCTCTAAAATAAATCTCTAAAAGTAGTTTTTATACTAAACTAGTTACTAGGGTTTACAGAGAATGAGTAACTAAGTGCAGATAGTGCAGAAATCCACTTTCGGAGCCCACTTGGTGTGTGCTTGGGCTGAGCATTGAAGTTTTCACGTGCATAGGCCATCCTTGGAGTTAAACGCCAGCTTGGGTGGCAGAATGGGTGTTTTACGCCAGTTTTGGTGCATTTCTGGCGTTTTACGCCAGAAATCTCTCGTGGGCGTTTGAATGCCAGTTTGGGCCATCAAATCTCGAGTAAAGTATAAACTATTATATATTTCTGGAAAGCCCAAGATGTCTACTTTCCAACGCAATTGAGAGCGTGCCAATTGAGCTTCTATAGCTCCAAAGAATCCACTTCGAGTGCAGGAGGGTCAGAATCCAATAGCATCTGCAGTCCTTTCTCAGCCTCTGAATCAGACTTTTGCTCAGGTCCCTCAATTTCAGCCAGAAAATACCTGAAATCACAGAAAAATACACAAACTCATAGTGAAGTCCAGAAATATGTTTTTTGAATAAAAACTAATAAAATTATAATAAAAAGTAACTAAAACATACTAAAAACTATGTAAAAATAATGCCAAAAAGGGTATAAATTATCCGCTCATCACAACACCTTAAATTGTTGCTTGTCCCCAAGCAACAAAAATCAAAATAGGATAAAAAGAAGAGAAAATATAATAAATCTCAAATATCAATGAGGCTCAGTTCTAATTAGATGAGCGGGGCTAGTGGCTTTTTGCTTCTGAATAGTTTTAGCATCTCACTTTATCCTTTGAAGTTCAGAATGATTGGTATCCATAGGAACTCAGAATTCAGATAGTCTTATTGATTCTCCTAGTTTAGTATGTTGATTCTTGAACACAGCTACTTTAAGAGTCTTGGCCGTGACTCTAAGCATTTTGTTTTCCAGTATTACCACCGGATACATAAATGCCACAAATATATAACTGGGTGAACCTTTTCAGATTGTGACTCAGCTTTGCTAGAGTCCCCAGTTAGAGGTGCCCAGAGCTCTTAAGCACACTCTTTTTGCTTTGGACCATGACTTTAAGCGCTCAGTCTCAAGCTTTTCACTTAACACTTTCACGCCACAAGCACATGGTTAGGGACAGCTTGATTTAGCTGCTTAGGCCAGAATTTTATTCCTTTGGGCCCTCCTATCCATTAATGCTCAAAGCCTTGGATCTTTTTTACCCTTGCCTTTTGGTTTAAAGAGCTATTGGCTTTTTCTGCTTGCTTTTTCTTTTTCTTTCTTTTTTTTCTTTATTTTTCGCATTTTTTCGCAAGCTTTTGCTTTTCACTGCTTTTTCTTGCTTCAAGAATCAATTTTATGATTTTTCAGATTATCAATAACATTTCTCTTTTTTCATTATTCTTTCAAGAGCCAACAATTTTAACATTCATAAACAACAATATCAAAAATATGCACTGTTCAAGCATTCATTCAGAAAATAAAGAGTATTGCCACCACATCAAAATAATTAGATTATTTTCAAGATATAATTCAAAATTCATGTACTTCTCTTTCTTTTTCAGAAAACATTTTTCATTTAAGAAAGGTGAAGGATTCATAGGACATTCATAACTTTAAGACATAGATACTAAATACTAATGATCATGTAATAAAGACACAAACATGGATAAAACAATAAGCATAAAAATCGAAAAACAGAAAAATAAGAACAAGGAAATTAAATAACAGGTCCACCTTAGTGACGGCAGCTAGTTCTTCCTCTTGAAAATTTTATGGAGTGCTTGAGCTCCTCTATGTCTCTTCCTTGCCTTTGTTGCTCCTCTCTCATGGTCCTTTGGTCCTTTCTAATTTCATAGAGGATGATGGAGTGCTCTTGGTGTTCCATCCTTAGTTGCTCCATGTTGGAACTCAAATCTCCTAAAGAGGTGTTGAGTTGCTCCCAATAGTTGTGTGGAGGAAAATGCATCCCTTGAGGTATCTCAGAGATTTCTTGATGAGGAACTTACTCATGCTCTTGTTGAGGTCCATGAGTGGGCTCTCTTGTTTGCTCCATCCTCTTCTTAATGATGGGCTTGTCCCCTTCAATGAGGATGTCTTCCTCTATGACAACTCCAGCTGAATTGCATAGGTGATAGATGAGATGAGGAAATGCTAACCTTGCCAAAGTGGAGGGCTTGTCAGCCACCTTGTATAGTTCTAGAGATATGATCTCATGAACTTTTACTTCCTCTCCAATCATTATACTATGGATTATAATAGCCCGGTCTACAGTAACTTCATACCGGTTGCTAGTAGGAATGATAGAGCGTTGGATGAACTCCAACCATTCCCTAGCCACGGGTTTAAGGTCAGGCCTTCTTAATTAAACTGGCTTGCCTCTTGAGTCTCTCTTCCATTGAGCTTCTTCCACACAGATGTCCATGAGGACTTGGTCCAACCTTTGATCAAAGTTAACTCTTCTAGTGAAAGGATGAGGATCTCCTCTCATTATTGGCAAGTTGAATGCCAACCTTACAGTTTTTGGACTGAAATCCAAGTATTTCCCCCAAACCATTGTGAGCTGATTCTTTGGGTTCGGGTTCATGCTTTGATCATGGTTCTTAGTGATCCATGCATTAGCATAGAATTCTTGAACCATTAAGATCCCGACTTGTTGGATGGGGTTGGTGAGAGTTTCCCAACCTCTTCTTCGAATCCCACGTCGGATCTCTGGATATTCACTCTTTTTGAGCATGAAGGGGACCTCGGGGATCACCTTTTTCTTGGACATAACTTCATAAAAGTGGTCTTGATGGACCTTTGAGATGAATCTCTCCATCTCTCATGACTCAAAGGTGGAAGTAATTGCCTTCCCTTTCCTCTTTCTAGAGGTTTCTCTGGCCTTAAGTGCCATTAGTGGTTATGGAAAAACAAAAAGCAGAGCTTTTTCCATACTAAACTTAAAATGTTTGCTCGTCCTTGAGTAAAAAAAGAAAGAAATGAGGATAAGAAGAAGAAATGGAGGAGATGAAGGAGTGTGTTGGGTTCGGCCAAGGGGGGATAAGTGTGTATGATGTGTGAAAATGAGGGTGATAAGGAAGGGTATCTATAGGGTAAGAGAGAGAGGGAAGTCGTGTATGAGGGGTTGGGTTTGGGAGGAAAAATGGTTTGAATTTGAATGGTGAGGTAGGTGGAGTTTTATGATGGATGTGATTGGTGAAGAGAGTATGGAGAAGAGGGTAGGATTTGATAGGTGAATGGTGTTTGGGGAAGAGGTGGTGATTGGATTGGTCAAGGGTGTTTGGGGAAGAGTGTTATGGAAAGGTGTGAAGAAGAGAGAAAGAGAGGTGGGGTAGGTGGGGATCCTGTGGGGTCCACAGATCCTGAGGTGTCAAGGAATTTGGGTCCCTGCACCATTCTGGCATTTAAATGCCCATTGTGTGCCAATTCTGGCGTTTAACGCCAGCTCTGCTAACTTTTCTGGCGTTAAACGCCAAGCTGATGCCCCTTTCTGGCGTTTAACGCCCATCAGACACCCTTTTCTGGCGTTAAACGCCAGTTTGTCTGCCAATTCTGGCGTTTAATGCCCAGAATGTTGCCAGACTGACTGGGCGTTAAATGCCCATTCTGCTATCCATACTGGCGTTTAAACGCCAATAAGCCTGTCCTCCAGGGTGTGCTATTTTTTATGTTGTTTTTTATTTTGTTTTAATTCTGCAGTTATTTTTGTGACTCCACATGATCATCTACCTAAAGAAAACATAAAATGACAATGGAAAAATATAATTAAATAACATTGGATTGCCTCCCAATAAGCGCTTCTTTAATGTCAATAGTTTGACAGTGAGCTCTTAGAGAGCCTCACAGAGATTTAGAGCTTAATGATGGCCTTCCAACACCAAACTTAGAAGTTGAGTGTGGAGGCTCTGTTTGACTCTGTATTGAGAGAAGTTTTTCATGCTTCCTCTCCATGGTTACAGAAGAAGATCCTTGAGCCTTAAACACAAGGTAGTCCTCATTCAATTGAAGGACTAACTCTCCTCTGTCCACATCAATCACAGCTCTTACTGTGGCTAGGAAGGGTCTTTCAAGGATAATGGATTCATCTTCATCCTTCCCAGTGTCTAGGATTATAAAATCAGCAGGGATGTACAGGCCTTCAACCTTCACTAAGACATCCTCTACAAGTCCATAAGCCAGTTTTCTTGATTTGTCTACCAATTCTAGTGAGAATCTAGCAGCTTGTACCCCAAAGATCCCTAGTTTCTCCATTACAGAGAGTGGCATGAGGTTTATTCCTGACCCCAGGTCATACAGAGCCTTCTCAAAGGTCATGGTGCCTATGGTACAAGGTATTAAGAACTTTCCGGGATCCGGTTTCTTCTGAGATAACTTCAGTTGAACCCAAGCATTCAGTTCATTGATGAGCAATAGAGATTCATCCTCCCAAGTCTCATTACCAAATAGCTTGGCATTTAGCTTCATGATTGCTCCTAGATATTGAGCAACTTGCTCTTCAACAATATCTTCATCCTCTTCAGAAGAAGAATACTCATCAGAGCTCATGAATGGCAACAGTAAGTTCAGTGAAATCTCTATGGTCTCTACATGAGCCTCAGATTCCTTTGGTTCCTCATTAGGGAGCTCCTTATTGGTCAGTGGACGTCCATTGAGGTCTTCCTCACTGGAATTCACTGCCTTTCCCTCCTCTATAGGTTCGGCCATGTTGGACGTGTTGATGGCCTTGCACTCTCTTTTTGGATTCTCTTCTGTATTGCTTGGGAGAGTACTTGGAGGGATTTCAGTAACTCTTTTACTCAGCTGACCCACTTGTGCCTCCAAATTTTTGATGGAGGACCTTGTTTCAGTCATGAAAATGAGAGTGGTCTTAGATAGATCAGAGACTATGGTTGCTAATTCAGAGAGGCTCTGCTTAGAATTCTCTATCTGTTGCTGAGAAGATGATGGAAAAGGCTTGCTATTGCCAAACTTATTTCTCCCACCATTATTATTATTATTGAAGCCTTGATTAGGCTTCTGCTGATCTTTTCATGAGAAATTAGGATGATTCCTCCATGAAGGATTGTAAGTGTTTCCATAGGATTCTCCCATGTAATTCACCTCTTCCATTGCAGGATTATCAAGGTCATAAGCTTCTCCTTCAGAGGAGGCTTCTTTAGTACTGTCGGATGCAGCTTGTATTTCAGTCAGATTTCGAGAAATTAGATTGACCTGCTGAGTCAATATTTTATTCTGAGCCAATCTGGCATTCAGAGTATCAATCTCAAGAACTCCTTTCTTCTGAGTCATCCCATTATTCACATAATTTCTTTCAGAAGTGTACATGAACTGGTTATTTGCAACCATTTCAATGAGTTTCTGGGCTTCTGCAGGTGTTTTCTTCATATGAAGAGATCCACCAGCAGAGTGGTCCAATGACATCTTGGACAATTCAGACATACCATCATAGAATATACATAAGATGCTCCATTCTAAAAGCATGTCAGAAAGACAACTTCTGATCAATTGCTTGTATCTTTTCCAAGCTTCATAGAGGGATTTACCTTCCTTCTGTCTGAAGGTTTGGACTTTCACTCTAAGCTTACTCAACTTTTGAGGTGGAAAGAATTTGGCCAAGAAAGCATTGACCAACTTTTCCCAAGAGTTTAGGCTTTCTTTAGGTTGTGAGTCCAACCATGTCCTAACTCTGTCTCTTACAGCAAAAGGGAAAAGTATAAGTCTGTAGACCTCGAGATTAACCCCATTGGTCTTAATAATGTCACAGATTTGCAAGAATTCAGCTAAGAACTGATGAGGATCTTCCAATGGAAGTCCATAAAACTTGCAATTCTGCTGCATTAGAGAAACTAATTGAGGCTTAAGCTCAAAGTTGTTTGCTCCAATTGCAGGAATTGAGATTCTTCTTCCATAGAAGTCAGAAGAGGTGCAGTAAAGTCACCAAGCATCTTCCTTGCATCTCCACCATTGTTGTTGTTTTCGGCTGCCATGTCTTCTTTTTTTTCAAAAATTTCTGTAAGGTCTTCTCCAGAGAGTTGTGCTTTAGCTTCTCTTAGCTTCCTCTTCAGAGTCCTTTCAGTTTCAGGATCAGCTTCAACAAGAATGTCCTTATCCTTGTTCCTGCTCATATGAAAAAGAAGAGAACAGAAAAGAAGAGGAATCCTCTATGTCACAGTATAGAGATTCCTTTATGTGAGTAGAAGAATAGAAGAATGAGGTAGAGAGAGAATAAGAAAAATTCGAACACAGAGAGAGGAAGGGGGTTCGAATTTTAAGAAGAAGAGAAGTGTTAGTAATTAAATAAAATAAATAGAAAGAGATGAGAGAGAGAGAAAAAATTCAAATTTTAATTATAAGAAAAGAAAAATATTTTTGTTTTTATTTTAATTATTAGTTAGAATTCGAAATTATTAAAAGAAATAAAATAAAATTTAAAACAATTAGTTGATTAAAAAGATTTTTGAAAAAGATGTTAATTATTTTCGAAAATTAGAGAGAGAAATAGTTAGGTAGTTTTGAAAAAGATAAGAAATAGTAAACTTTTAAAACCAAACAAAAAAAATCAAGTAATTAATTGAAAAAGATTTGAAAATAAATTTTGAAAAGATAAGAAGTTAGAAAAAAGATTTTTGAAATTAAAGTTTGAAAAGATATGATTTGAAATTTTATTTTGAAAAAGATTGAAAGGGAAATTATAAAGATTTGATTTTTAAAATTAAAGTTGATGACTTGACTAACAAGAAACTAAAAGATATGGTTCTAGATTTTAAAGATTGAACCTTTCTTAATAGGCAAGCAACAAACTTGAAATTTTTTAATCAAAGCATTAATTGTTAGCAATAAATTCGAAAATATGGAGTAAAAATATGAAAAAGATTTTGAAAATCAATTTTAAAGTTTTCAAAAATGTTAAGAAAAAAATAAAAAAGATTTGATTTTTGAAAAAGATTTGAAAAGATAAAGTTTTTTAAATTGAAATTTTGACTTGACTAATAAGAAACAACTAAATTTTAAAATTTTTGACCAAGTCAACTCAAAACTTTCAAAATTTATGAGAAGAATAAGGAAAATATATATTTTTTTATTTTTTAATTTTTAATGAGGAGAGAGAAAAACAACTAAATGACTCAAGGCATAAAAATTTAAGATCAAAACAAATAATGCATGCAGGAACACTTTGAATGTCAAGATGAACACCAAAAACATATTTTTGAAAACTTTTTAAGAAAAGAAAGACATGCAAGACACCAAACTTAGAAATTTTTAGTGCTTAGACACTATGAATTCGAAAATGCACAAGAAAAATAAGAAAAGACACAAAACAAGAAAATTTAAAGATCAAACAAAGAAAATCATTAAGAACAACTTGAAGATCAATGAAGAACACAATGCATATATTTTTGAAAATTTAAGAAAGATTAAAACATGCAATTGACTCTAAACTTAAAATTTGACACTAGACTCAAACAAGAAACACAAAATTTTTTGTTTTTATGATTTTATTAAATTTTTTTGTATTTTTTGAAAATTGTGTTTGGAAAAAGAAATAAAGAAATTCAAAATTTTTAATAAAAATTCCATGATTCATGTAATGTTAGTCTAAAGCTCCAGTCCAAAAGATTAGACATGGCCAATGGCCAGCCAAGCTTCAGCACAGAATTATAAATGAGAATCCCAAGGTTGATGTAATGTTATTCTAAAGTTTCGGTCCAACAGAATTAGACATGACCAAATGGCCAGCCAAGCTTTAGCATAACAATTACATACAACAATCCAATGAATATGATAAGTTAAAGTTTCGGTCCAAAAGATTAGATATGGCTTAATAGCCAGCTAAGCTTTAATATAACATCATGAAGCTCAAAGATGGAATTCATTCTTAAAAATTTTGATGAATTTTTTGAAAATTAAATATTTTATTAAAATTTTTTTTGTATTTTTTTTCGAAAATTACTTTTGAAAACGAAAAAAAATAAAAATTTTTTGAAAGATTTTTTTTGAAAAATTTTTTAAAATAAAAATAAAGGTTGAAACAAAAAGAAAATTACCTAATCTAAGCAACAAGATGAACCGTCAGTTGTTCAAACTCGAACAATCCCCGGTAACGGCGCCAAAAACTTGGTGTGGGAAATCGTGGTTCATACTTTTCACAACTCCACACAACTAACCAGTAAGTGCACTAGGTCGTCCAAGTAATACCTTACGTGAGTAAGGGTCGATCCCACGGAGACTGTCGGCTTGAAGCAAGCTATGGTCATCTTGTAAATCTCAGTCAGGCGAATTCAAATGGTTATGAGGTTTTGATAATTAAAAGATAAATAAAACATAAAATAAGATAAAGGTACTTATGTAATTCATTGGTAGAAATTTCAGATAAGCGTCTGGAGATTCTTTGTTGCTTCTGAACCTCTGCTTTCCTATTGCCATCTTCCAATCATGCGTGCTCCCTTCCATGGCAAGCTGTATGATCCTCTCAGATGAAAAATACCAGGTACGATCTCTACACGGCTAATCAACTATCGGATTTCTCGTCTCGGATGAAAAATACCATGTACAGCTACCGCACGGCTAATCATCTGTCGGTTCCCACTAGCGTCGGAATAGGATCTCTATATCCTTTTGCACACTGTCACTACGCCCAACATTCGCAAGTTTGAAGCTCGTTACAGTCATCCCTTCCCAGATCCTACTCGGAATACCACAGACAAGGTTTAGACTTTCCGGATCTCAGGAATGCTACCAATGGTTCTAGCCTATACCACGAAGATACTAATCTCACGGAATCGGTCCGTGTATTAGATACCCAAGAGAATATACTCCAGCTGTCGTCCAATGACTACGTTGAACATCATGTAGACCGCTTGTGGTTCTCAGGCACGTGAATCTTGGCTAAGCGAGTAACGAAGATAGTGGGTGATTGTCACGGGTCACCCCTTCATTCTGACTTAACTGAATTAAGTACAAGAGTATATCTTAGAGAAGAAGTAGGCGTGAATTGAAAGAAAAACAATAGTACTTGCATTAATTCATGAAGAACAGCAGAGCTCCATACCTTAATCTATGGGGTGTAGAAACTCCACCGTAGAAAATATATAAGTGAAAGAAGGTCTAGGCATGGCCATGAGGCCAGCCTCCCAAAGAGGTTCCAAGATGTACAAGGTTACATATGATCCAAAGATCTCTAAAATAAATCTCTAAAAGTAGTTTTTATACTAAACTAGTTACTAGGGTTTATAAAGAATGAGTAACTAACTGCAAATAGTGCAAAAATCCACTTCCGGGGCCCACTTGGTGTATGCTTGGGCTGAGCATTGAAGCTTTCACGTGCATAGGCCATCCTTGGAGTTAAACGCCAGCTTGGGTGCCAGAATGGGAGTTTTACGCCAGTTTTGGTGCCATTTCTGGCGTTTTACGCCAGAAATCTCTGGTGGGCGTTTGAATGCCAGTTTGGACCATCAAATCTCGGACAAAGTATGGACTATTATATATTGCTGGAAATCCCAAGAAAATCCATTTCGAGTGCAGGAGGGTCAAAATCCAACAGTATCTGCAGTCCTTTTTCAGCCTCTGAATCAGATTTATGCTCAGGTCCCTCAATTTCAGCCAGAAAATATCTGAAATCAAAGAAAAATACACAAACTCTTAGTGAAGTCCAAAAATATGATTTTTGAATAAAAACTAATAAAATTATAATAAAAATTAACTAAAACATACTAAAAACTATGTAAAAACAATGCCAAAAAGGGTATAAATTATCTGCTCATCACATCCTCATCAAGTTAGTCTCTTCTAAACCATAACAGTCCACCATATCCGAGAAAATCATGTAGCATCCTTATTAAGTTAACTCGGGCTTCTCACCATAGCTGAAGATGAAGTCCTAAGCAATCCACTATGGGTAGGCTCCTTTGAAGAAAAGTATAGACCATAATATATTGCTGGAAAGCCCTGGAATTTAGCTTTCCAAGGCCGTTGAGAACGTGTCATTTGGACCTCTGTAGCTTCAGAAAATGCTAGTTTGAGTGCATGGAGGTCAGAATCTGACAGCATCTGCTATGCTTTCCTTGCCCCTGAATTAGACTTTTGCCAAAGCTCCTCAATTTTAGTCAGAAATTATCTGAAATCATCATAAAACACAACAACTCAAAGTAGAATCCAAAAATATGAATTTTGCACCTATGAAAATGTAATGAAACTTAAACAAAACATAACTAAAACAATATGAAAATGATGCCAAAAAGCGTATAAAATATCCGCTCATCAGATTTTAAGGGGATTCCCTTACTAAGTTGGGTGAACACTTAGTGGTTGAAAATTTAGGGAGTGAACTTGGTCAAATCTAGCTTGGGTAGAAGTGGGTTTGTCCCTGATATGATTGGATTGAATCCTAGAAAAATTGGTATTTGTAATCTTTGTGAAAAATAGTGAAAATTTATCTATTGTTGTGGAGGAGACTGGATGTAGGTCACAATGTACATGGTGGCTGAACCAGAATACATGGTTGTGTGATTTTCTCTTCTTTACTCCATTTTTCTATTTTATTTCATTAAGAGACAAAATAAAAGTGTCTCACACATTATATATTTTTCAGAAGCCACAACTATCTCAAAGTAAAGAGTTGCTCTATTCCTGAACACATCATGAAGAGACAAAATATAATTGTCTCCTAAATATCAACTTAACAGAAGCATCAAAAATAAAGTTCTTATTCCAGTTAGAAGAAAAATAGAAAAAAGAAATTAAAAAAGGAGGTCATAGATTCAACCCCTTTCTTTAGGCCATTCACAAACCTTCACATCCAAATAGCCAACTTTTCAAAACATTTTGATTTTAAAATTTCAAAACTAATTTAATAATGCTAGATATTTCTTCTTTTCAGGTTTTGGATGTTTTTTTTTATAGATTTTGGATTTTTTTTATGTTTTGGATGTTTCTTCCTTTTAGATTTTTGAAATATTCTTTTTAATAGTTTTAGATGTTTTTTCTTTATATTTTTAGATGTTTTTTTCTTATGTTTTGAAAATAATGTCCAAAAAACTTAACAAAAAATATCTAAAATCATAAAAAGAACATTTAAAACCTAACTAAAAAAAAATCAAAATCGTTGAAAAGTACATCCAAAATCGAACAGAACAAAAATCCAAAATCGCAGAAGAAAAACACACGAAACCTCTAAAATTTAAACATTCAAAATCCAAAAGTATTATTTGTTTCCATTTACTTTTTAATATACATTCCCAGAAAAAAAATATGAAATCTCTAAAATTTAAACATCCGAAATTTAAGTGTAAGAAATGTCTTAAAGTAATGCGTTCTTTTTTTTATTATAATTAAAAGAGTTTTTATTGTGTTCAGATTTTAGACTTTTTTTAGTTAGGTTTTGGGAATTCTTTTATAATAATTTTAGATTTTTTTGTTAGATTTTAAATATTTTTTTACAATGATTTTTGTAAGAACCCGATTTTTAGTAAAAAGATTTTTCTGGCTATTTTAAATTTTATTTCGCAAAATTTCGAATCACGGCCCGATAAGAAATACTGAAATAGTGAGACTGGCCCAATGGTAAAAAAATTAAATTTAAAGAAAAAAAGAGAAAAGAGAGAAAAAATAAAAAAGTAAATAGAAAAAGTCCATTAATAAGGTCAAAATTGACTTTATGAAGATAATTAATCCCCAAAGTCAATTTTGACTAGTAAATAATAATTATTAGCTTACTATTGATTTATTTTTTTCATTAGAGACTTTTTGAGCCAGAAATTCACTTTTAGTGACAGTTTTACGTGCACTAAGAAAAATTCTTGTAACCGAAAACTTCGAAATCAGTGGTAAAAAAAATTTCTACCTTGGTAATTGTGTCCCAAGATTAATATTAGTCATCCATTCATGATTTATTTCTTTAAAAATAAATATTAGCCATTAATTATTTTACCACGGTAAAATTTACTCCGAACCGAATTTCTGACTAGTATTCCACAAACAACTCTTAAAGACCCCAAATCTTCTTACTTGCGACCCAAGTAACTTGTCTCTCTTTCTCCGCCTCTAGGTCGAGACTATCTCATCCTTTCACCCCCTATCTGCTGTGTTTTTAACCTCAAGTAACTAACTGCGGTTAACTGTGGATAAGCTCGAGACACAGGCGCTAATCAAGTTTCCTCGTTTTCACGCCACTTATTCATTGAAGCCAGCCCTTGACCACAAAATTTCAGCCACTTTTACCGTCATAAATTCAGCAAGACTTTGATTTTTTATTTAAGGAAGTATTGGCTACAAAATTCACAAAATACTTTACACATTTTTACACTCTTTTGACTGAATTCTTAAGAGAGAAAGAGAGAAAATTATTGTATTTATTCTCTACGTCCCAGCCCATATTTCAACTCTTCTTCTATTATTATTCATGTGTTCTTCAAGGACTCAAACCATACAAGCACAAACTCTTACTCATTTTCGCTAATCCTTGCGTTTATATCGAAATTTTAGCTAGGTAAACACTTATTCTTTCTTATTTTCTTTTCTTTTTAAAAATAGTAGCCATGATGAATTTTTACTCTCCTCCATGTATAGAGAAATTCTCTTGAATCACCCATGGAGCACGCCTAAGGAGTTAGAGAGATTCGAATCAAAGTGATTGAATTTTGACGTTTTTGCGACACTTTCGGCCAAAACAAAACTGCACCATCACCAGCTGTGCTTTTGCCCTTGTGTGAATATTTTCTAGTGTGTGAAAGGTTTAATAAATGAATTACATAAGAGGTAAGGGTCAAGATTAGTTAGAGTATATTTGTGCTTATTTTTTGTGTTCATATGAGTCGCTTTGTGGTGATTTTGTACTTGATTCTTAATTTTGAAAATTCAGTGATGCTTCTCTGTTTTTGGACTGCTATTTAAGTGATATATGAAGCTTATTTACCTCTAAAAGTTGTATGAAACCACTGAAATTATTTAGAGCACTTGGAGTTTAAGTTTCAAGCCTTAAAAGTAATTAAAAGTGGATAAAAATAAAAAATTGCACCCCTTAAAATCCATCCACTAAATAATTATGAAAGCCACGTGTATAAGGGTTAAAAAGAGGTTAGAAAACTGATTTTAATCCAATAGAACAAAGGTGTAAAAGTAAAAAGTGTGTTATGGTCGTTTTTGGGTAAAAAGAGGGTTAAAAATATAATTTACTTGAAAGATAAGTGAAATTCTGAACTTTGTAACATCCTACCACACAAAGATTTACGCTTAAGCCGTAAAACAGAGGTGATGTAGTATTACGACTCTAAAATAAAAAGTATACATATAATAGCAGAAAGAATATAATAGACTAGGAGCCTTGAAGAACAGAAGAAATAAAAATCGCAAAATAAAAACGCAACGCTCAGAGAACGAGTTAACTTGTGTACTAAGAAAACTACAGCTATCAGTTATAAGGTAACAAAAGTAAGAATAGAGGGCCAAAGATACAAAATAACGAGCTCCTAACTCAGTCTGCGAAGTCGAGACTGGCCGGAGAATATATACACACACACACACACAGATATATATATATATATATATACATACCCTAAACCCAAATTTACATAAACAAAAATCCTGTTTCTCCATAAGCCTCTAAGAGGATAAAAAAAACAAGTAATTCGGAGAAAAAACTAAGTACATGTATAAGTATGACTATACAATCCAAAAAGCAACCCGACAACCACTTCGGCTCAGAAGCTCAGACGCCTAAGGAGGTGCCTCTCGACCTGCATCTGAAAAAGAACAACATAGTATGGGGTGAGAACCAGAGGTTCTTAATATGGTAAAGGTGCCATACATATAAGATATAAGGTCTTGGGAATGCCAGAGGCAATCCTAGAACACCGACACTCAGATTATAAAGCTTAAAGTATTAAACAGAAGCCATAAAAGGTGGTTCACTAAGAGTAGCTAAGCCTATCTTAACCTAATCTTGAATCTAAGTCCCATTACCTTTCCTCTATACCTCCATCTCCGATAACATATCACAGACAAATAAGCAGATAAAGGCAAACACAAGAAGGTTACAAATACTGCAGATAGCAAATATACATTTAACATAGAAAATACACTTAGGCACACCCAGTTAATGCACAAAAAAGTAATTCAAGTAATATGCACATGATGCATGCCTGTCCTATGCCTGATGAGTCTCATCTGTCGGTTATCAAGCCAACCCGATAAGTCCGGTTTGCTAAACCTTTGTACTGTCCCCCGACGTGCATCCCCATGAGTCTATGCATAGCTTTTTCTCATATATATATCAAATCGTTCAATGGGGGTACCATTCCCGGGAATTTATAAGTGTCCGGTCACCCTTACGTCATAGGGTCAACATAGTATCGAGTTTTTGACCTGGTACACGTGGTGGCAAGCCACGGTACTTTACCCAAGGAATCTCGTATCTCAGATCATTTGATTATTCAAGCCAAGTATCATACATAATCTTTCGTTTGATCATTCAAGCCAAGTATCATACATGATCATCCGTAACATTTCATAACCAATCCATCACTTTTCAGCTTTACTTCATCTCCAAGTTATCCCCATTTCCTAACTTCATCTGGTTATCAGGTTTAATACTATTATTTATGACCAAAGGAATGAAAATAGAGGTTTAGAAGTTTGGAATAGAGTTTAAAACTCAGAAAAATCATGTTTGCTGAAAAGGGGCCATGCGTACGCGTGAGAGTGTAAAAATGCAGCTCGCGCACGCGTCCCCTTGCCATGCGTACGCGTAGGAGAATACTTCATGTCATGCGTACGCGTGGGTTATGCGTACGCGTGGACATGCATGCTGGTCCATTACGCGTACACATAGGGCTACTCGCGTACGCACAGTTGAAAATTTCATACCACGCGTACGCATGGACGTACGTTCTCCAAAAGAAAACAGATCAACCAGAGAGCTGCATAATCATGAAATATCACCTGCATAACTACATATTTCACACCAAAACTTCCGACGAGCATAACTCAATCGTTTTAGATCGGTTTTCTTTCGTTCTTCGAATGGCATAAACTTCACGAATTCAATTTTTATTTAAAATAAGTTGGAATCAATTTGGGGTTCCGAAAGCCAAGTTACAGCCCGCCAAAGTTCGGCCCAAAACTAAAGTTCCACAAACCTCCTAAACCTCATTTCATTCAAAATTCTCATTTCCATTCATTACCATACCTACAATTATCAACATGACATATCTGTTTTTATCATCAAAAGAACCACCATAACAATCTATTCCTTGAATCAACAATAATACACATACATTACCCAAAATCCATCAAGCATCACCAACCAACCAACAAGCATCAAACCACAATACTTCATCAAATCACCCTATCCAACAAGCATCAAATCAAACATGTCCGTCATCAAGATACTAAGCATTAAATATACACATGCATTCCAACTTATCCTATGGTCAATTAGCCTAAGTTTTCACAGAACATTATATATTAAATGCAAGAAACCTAAACCATACATTGGCCGATTTCCTCGTAGTGATCAAGGCAACTTATTAACACAAGCACAGCCCCAAAAACCTCAATAAAACACCAGTATTTAGCTTCCTCCAAGTTCCAATGTCCATCATTTGAAGCTCCAATTATTTATTCACAACCTAATACGCATTTATAACACATATATACCCAATTTAATATCCAAAGCTCAAATTCAATAAAATTAAAATAGAATTATGGTATCCTCACCTTACCCAAGCCTCACATAAGCAAGAGTGAACGTTTTTCTCAAGCTAATTGGATCCTAAGACATCAAAAAACAAAGAAATTCAATACCTCCACTTAATTTTTCAAAAATTGGGGAAGAAGAGGCTGAGAGTGAATAAGCAAGTTACCAATGAAATTGTTCCGGTAGAAACATAGAGCTCGACATGGTGGTCGCGTGGCCGCAAACATTTCAGCGATCGGAGCTCAGATGGAGGAGTTACGTGGGTTGGAATTTACCGTAATGGTTATGGAAATGTTCTCCTTTCTTTCCTCCCCTGTTTGCTTTCAGCATCACTTCTACTGAATTGGGGAGGAGAAGGGCTTTGGTTTACTTAAATGATGGGCCGTTTGGGACCACAGGCTCGGTTTGGCCCGGTTCAACCGGTTCGCTCCTTTCGGTCCAATCTTGGGCCGAATTCTTCGAAATTAGTGTCAAAATTATTGTTTCGATGAGATCTATCCTAATTTAATATAATATTCACATTTCTATTTTTTTTATTAAAAACTAATTTATTGACTAATTATTTACTAATTTAACGAGGTTTACATCCTACTCACCTAACAAAGAATTTTGCTCTCAAAATTCAATTTTGGTTACCTGAAAAGTGATGTGGGTAGTCCTTCCGCATATCCGATTCAAGTTCCCAAGTATGTTCCTGAATACTAGATCGACTCCAAGCTACTTTTACTAATGATACTTTCTTCCCACGTAATCGTTTAACGCTAGTGTCATCAATTCTCACCGGGATCACTGGAAGTGTTAGATCTTCTCTCACTTGAATCGGTTCCAGTTCCAGGACATGACTTGCGTCAGGAGTATACTTCCGAAGCTGTGATACATGAAACACATCGTGCAAGTTCCAAAGATACGACGATAAAGCAATTCTATAAGCCACCGGCCCAATTCTCTTCAGGATCTCAAACGGTCCAATATAACAGGGATTCAGTTTCTTAGTCTTAATAGCTCTTCCCACTCCAGTAGTTGGTGTAACCTTCAGAAAGACATGCTCCACTTCTTCAAATTCCAAAGGCTTTCACCTTTGATCAGCATAATTTTTTTGACAGCTCTGGGCTATATGCATTCGGCTACGAATCTTCTTTATCTGCTCAGTAGTCTCAGCTATCATCTCAGGCCCTAACAAACTTCTTTCTCTAGTTTCATACCAACATAAGAAATATTGACATTTTCTGCCATACAGAGCCTTATATGGAGCCATTTCGATGCTCGCATGGTAGCTATTGTTATAAGCAAATTTCACTAATGGCATATATCGATCCCAGCTCGCCGGCTAGTCCAAAACACAAGCCCTTAGCATATCCTCCAAGGTCTGAATAGTTCTCTTTGACTGACCATCTGTCTGAGGGTGATATGCAGTACTCAAACTTAACTGAGTCCTAAATGCACGCTGAAAGGCTCCCTAGAACTTTGATGTGAAATGAGGATCCCTGTCAGATATAATGGTAGAAGGCACGCCATGCAATCTGAAAATTTCTTTGATGTACATTCGAGCCAATTTTTCCATTGTGCAACTTATTCAGATGGGGAGAAAGTGAGCTAATTTTGTCAGTCGGTCCACATCCACCCAAATAGCGTCTAACCAGTCCGGGTCCTAGGCAAACCTGTCACGAAATCCATTTCGATACTTTCCCATTTCTATTGTGGAATTTCCAAAGGCTGAAGGGTTCCTGATGGTCTCTGATGCTCAATTTTAACTTTCTGACATGTTAAACATTTGGATACATGCAATGCCACATCATTCTTCATTCCTGGCAACCAAAACATTGATTTTAGATCTTTATACATTTTGGTACTTCTTGGATGGATTGAAAATCCACTCTTATGTGCTTCTTTCAAGATACTTTGTCGCAGGTCTCCGACATTTGGCACAATAATCTAGTTCTTGAACCTCCATAAACCATCCTTACCTTATGACACTCTCCACTGTCTTCCCTGTTCCATTGCTGGCAATACCTTACGTAATGCTTCACCATCTTAGTGAGCCTTCAGAAGTCCTGATTTAAAGTCACTTGAAATTTGCAACTGACTCAAACACAGAATTCTAGATTCTTCTCTAACTCCAAGTTTCAAACCTTGAAATGCCTTTAGTAACTCTTCTTCTTGTAGCATCATCCAAGCTATATATAAAGATTTCTGACTTAAGGGGTCTGCCACAACGTTCGCTTTTCCAGGATGGTAATTTAATTCGAAATCATAATCTTTCAGAAGCTCCATCCACCTCCTCTGGCGCATATTCAACTCTTTCTGCTCAAAGAGATACTTCAAACTCTTATGGTCTGAGAAGATGTAAACTTAACGCCATAGAGACAGTGTCTCCAGATTTTTAAAGCAAACACAATAGCAGAAAGTTCTAAGCCGTGAGTCGAGTAGTTTATTTTATGCGGCCTTAACTACCGTGAGGCGTACGCTACAACATTTCGGTGTTACATCAGAACGCACCCCAAACCCTTTAATGATGCATCACAGTACACTTTAAACGGTTCACTTGGCTCAAGCAATACCAACATGGGTGCAGTAGTTAAAACTCTCCTCACACTCTGAAGTCCAGATAAAAGACATATCTTTTCTAGTTAACTTAGTTAAAGGTAAGGCTAGCTGTGAAAATCCCTTAATGAATCTCCGATAATACCTTGCCAAATCTAGGAAACTCCTGATCTCTGTCACTGAACTTAGTCGCTCCTATTTCATCACTGCTTCTACCTTAGCAGGATCCACAGCTATTCCTTTCTTGCTTACTACATGACCAAGAAACTTCACCTCACTCTTCCAGAACTCGCATTTAGATAACTTAGCATATAACTTCCTGTCTCTCAGAATTTGCAGCACAGTTCGCAAGTGATCAGCATGCTCCTCCTCAGTCTTAGAGTAAACAAGTATATCATCAATAAAGACAATAACAAACTTGTCCAGGTACGGCTGGAAAATCCTGTTCATATAATCAATGAATACTACTGGAGCATTGGTTAATCTGAAATACATCACTGTATACTCATAATGACCATAATATGTCCAAAAGGTAGTTTTCGGAATATCTTCATCTTTAACCCTTATCTGATGATACCCAAATCGCAGATCAATTTTAGAAAACACACCAGCACCCTGTAACTGATCCATTAGGTCGTCAATTCTAGGTAGTGGATATTTATTCTTCACAATAATCTTATTCAATTGACGATAATCGACACACAAGCGCATACTTCCATCCTTCTTCTTTACCAGTAACACTGGCACTCCCCACGGAGAAACACTTGGTCGAATGAAATACTTACCCAACAGATCTTCTAGTTGAGCCTTCAATTCAGCCATTTCTAAAGGTGACATCCTGTAAGGAGTAATCGAAATCGGACCGGCTCCAGGCACCAACTCAATTGCAAATTCAACCTCTCGGTTAGGTGAAAATTCATTAATATCATCCGGAAATACATTTGAAAATTCACATACAACCAGAATCTGCTCTAAACTCTGATCATCACCTGACACTCCGGAAGTTAATAACATAATACCCTGACATTCAGTGCCAGAACAATTTACTATCATAGAGTTCAAATAGTAACTATTTACCACAACCGGCACTTCCGACCCTTCTGACATAAATTGTACTGACTTTTCAGAACAATTAAGCAAAACATGATTCTTAGATAACCAATTCAATCCAAAGATAAGATCTAGATCAGTCATCGGCAAACAAATCAAATTATGCACAAATTCACGTTGTTGCACTCGAATTGGAACTTGTGGACAGCCTAACCTAGTCACCATAGCTTCATGAGTAGCATTATGCACTTTCAAATCATAACTTAAAACCACCATTCTCAACCCTAATTCATTATCCTTTTCAAATGCAATAAATGAATGAGTTTCTCTTGAATCAAATAAAGTATTTAAGATTTTACTAGCCATTTCACAATTACCTCTAATTAGTGTCTCAGATCCCTCGGCACCAGTTATAGAAGTGGTATACACTCTCCCTGGCTGCTGTACCCTACCAGTCTCATACTTCCTCTTCTCTGAACAATTATTGGAGAAGTGCCCGGGCTGTCCACAAAAATAACATACCCCAAGTTCTGATCTACACAGAACTCCAGGATGATACTTTTCGCACCTCTGACAGTTCAAATCCTACTGTGGCTGCTTTCCAAACCTTCTTCCTTGATTAACATTAGTATTCAGCCTTTTGTAATTGCTCTGGCCTTGATACTACTGCGGGACAAAGCCTCCACACTAGAAATTTCTACCTCTCGGAGCAAAGTTTGTCCCTGAAGTTCGTTGAAAAGGCACCCTCAAACTTCCTTTCTCTACTGCCGCCTTCCTCACACATTCCTCAGCCACCCTACTCATATTCACCAATTCAAAAAATACTCTGATCTCCATTAGTGCAACGAAGCTCAGAATATCGCTCTGAAGACCTTCCTCATATTTAATACACTTCCACTTAGCAAAATCTTCAGGCGCACCTTGACAGATACGAGAAAAGTGACATAACTCCTCAAACCTGCTAGTATACTCAGTAACAGTCATTTGCCCTGCTTTAATTGCATCAATTCAAGCTCCTTGGCATTTCTGACTGAGTTAGGGAAGTATTTCTTATAGAACTCTGTTCGAAAGACCTCCCAAGGAATCACAGCGCCATCTAGCTACAAGATACGTCGCGTTTCCTGCCACCAATATTGAGCCTCGCCTTGCAGTTGATAAGTTCCAAACTCAACCCATTACTCTTCAGGAACCTGTTGAGCCTGCAGTGCCCGTTCCATAGCCTGAATCCAATTGTCTGCATAAGTGGGATTTGAGGTTCCTAATGAGCGGATAATTTATACGCTTTTTGGCATTATTTTTAGTATCTTTTTAGTATATTTTAGTTAGTTTTTATTATGTTTTTATTAGTTTTTAAATAAAAATCACATTTCTGAACTTTACTATGAGTTTGTGTATTTTTCTATGATTTCAGATATTTTCTGGCTGAAATTGAGGGACCTGAGCAAAATCTGATTCAGAGGCTGAAAAAGGACTGCAGATGCTGTTATATTCTGACCTCCCTGCACTCGAAGTGGATTTTCTAGAGCTACAGAAGCCCAATTGGCGCGCTCTCAATTACTTTGGAAAGTAGACATCCTGGGCTTTCCAGCAATATATAATCGTTCATACTTTACTCGAGATTTGATGGCCCAAACTGGCATTCCAAGTCAGCATAGAAATTCTGACGTCAAAACGCCAGAACTGGCATAAAAGCTGGAGTTAAACGCCCAAATTGGCACAAAAGCTGGAGTTTAACTCCAAGAAAAGCCTCTACATGTGAAAGCTTCAACGCTCAGTCCAAGCACACACCAAGTGGGCCCGGAAGTGGATTCTGCATCATTTACTCATTTCTGTAAACCCTAGGTTACTAGTTTTCTACAAATAGGACCTTTTGCTATTGTATTTGAGATACTTTTTGCACACTTGATCATACTGGGATCTTGGCTCTTCTAGTTCCCTCTCTGGGGGACGAAGCCAATGACCACCATTATCACTTTTGTATTTTCAACGGTGGAGTTTCTACTAGGGGTGTTCAAATCCAAACTGATCCAAATTAAACCGCTCATCCAATTCGATCCAAACCGAAAACCGATTAAAACCGCACTAATTCGGATTTGATTGGATTTTATTTTTTGCAAACCACTGGATTGGATCGGATTTTGGATCTACTTTTCATAACCGATCTAATCCAATCCAAACCGTACAATGTGCTATAATATTATTATTTTATTATTATATTTACAATTATACTTATAACATGTTCAATTTGTTATACATTTTTCTATTATTCATGTATTATTATTATTTAATAAATATTTTATGTTCAAAATGTTATTTATTTATTTATTTTAACTAACCTATAATTTTATTTCTATTATTATGTTATCGTTGGCTTTTTAAGATATTGTTAAGACTTGTTATGTCATTGTTGATTATTTAAAATTTGATATTGAGACTTGTTATATGTATTTAATTTTTTTATTTAAAAAACCGCAAATCCAAACCGATCCAAACCGCTTGTAATTGGATCGGATCGGATCGGATTTCCAAAAAAAATTTATCCAATCCAAACCGCATCGCACATAGATTAAGCGTTCGGATCGAATGACTTTTTTCCTTAAAACCGAACCAAACCGCACCGCGAACACCCCTAGTTTCTACACACCATAGATTAAGGTGTGGAGCTCTGCTGTTCTTCATGAATTAATGCAATTACTACTGTTTTTCTATTCAATTCATGCCTACTTCTTCTCCAAGATATACTCTCGTTCTTAATTCAGTTAAGTCAGAATGAAGGGGTGACCTGTGACAATCACCCAATCTTCGTTACTCGCTTAGCCAAGGTCGCGTGCTTGACAACCACAAAGCGATCTACATGATGTTCAACGTAGTCATTGGACGACAGCTGGAGTATATTCTCTTGGGTTTCTAATCTCAAATTAGAACCTTCGTGGTATAGGCTAGAATTATTGGTGGCCATTCCTGAGATCCGAAAAGTCTAAACCTTGTCTGTGGTATTCTGAGTAAGATCTGGGAAGGGATGACTGTGACGAGCTTCAAACTCGCAAGTGTTGGGCGTAATGACAGACGCAAAAGGATCAATGGATCCTATTCCAACATGGTTGAGAACCGACAGATGATTAGCCGTGCGGTGACAGCGCATTTGGACCATTTTCACTGAGAGGACGGGAAGTAGCCATTGACAACGGTGATGCCCAATATAAAGCTTTCCATGGAAAGGAGTATGAATGATTGGAAGAAGGCAATAGGAAAGCATAAGTTTAGGAGGAACAAAGCATCTTCATACGCTTGTCTGAAATTCTCACCAATGAATTACATAAGTATCTCTATCTCTATTTTATGTTTTATTCATATTTTAATTATCAATTCTCCATAACCATTTGAATTCGCCTGACTGAGATTTACAAGATGACCATAGCTTGCTTCAAGCCAACAGTCTCCATGGGATCGACCCTTACTCACGTAAGGTTTATTACTTGGACAACCCAGTGCACTTGCTGGTTAGTTGTGCGAAGTTGTGACAAAGAACTAAGATTATGAACATGAATACCAAGTTTTTGGCGCCGTTACCAAGGAATGAACGATCATGATTTCGTGCACCAAGTTTTTGGCGCCGTTGTCGGGGATTGTTTGAGTTTGGACAACTGACGGTTCATCTTGTTGCTTAGATTAGGTAATTTTATTTTATGTTTAGGCTTTTTACTTTCTATTTTCAAAAAACATTTTCAAAAATACAAAAAAAATTTTCTATTATGTTCTTCAGAGTTTTTAAGAATGAATTCTAGAGTTTCATGATGATCTGTTGAAGTTTGGCTGGCTGTGAAGCCATGTCTAATCTTTTGGACCGAGGTTTCAACTTATCATCACAAGAGCTTGTTGATTTCTATCAATTTTGCTGTTGAGAGTAATGATCTGCTAAAGCTTGGCTGGCCATTGGCCATGTCTAGTGTTTTGGACTGAAGCTTTCATTGAAGGCTGATGAGCGGATATTTTATACGCTTTTTGGGGTTAATTTCATATAGTTTTGAGTATGTTCTAGTTAGTTTTTAGTCTATTTTCATTAGCTTTTAGGAAAAATTCATATTTCTGGACTTTACTATGAGTTGTGTGTTTTTCTGTAATTTCAGGTATTTTTCTGGCTGAAATTGAAGGAGCTGAGCAAAAATCTGATTCAGGCTGAAAAAGGACTGCTGATGCTGTTGGATTCTGACCTCCCTGCACTCAAAATGGATTTTCTGGAGCTACAGAACTCGAATTGGCATGCTTCCAATTGTGTTGGAAAGTAGACATCCAGGGCTTTCCAGAAATATATAATAGTCCATACTTTGCACAAGGATAGATGACGTAAACTGGCGTTCAACGCCAGTTCTCTGCCCAATTCTGGCGTCCAGCGCCAGAAAAGGATCAAAAGCTGGAGTTGAACGCCCAAACTGGCATAAAAACTGGCGTTCAACTCCACAAATGGCCTCTGCACGTGAATTGCTTAAGTCTCAGCCCAGCACACACCAAGTGGGCCCCAGAAGTGGATCTCTGCATCATCCATCATAGTTTACTCATATTTTGTAACCCTAGGCTACTAGTTTAGTATTTAAACAACTTTTAGAGACTTATTTTGCATCTCATGACATTTTAGATCTAAACTTTGTATTCTCTGATGGCATGAGTCTCTAAACCCCATTGTTGGGGGTGAGGAGCTCTGCTGTGTCTCGATGAATTAATGCAAGTATTTCTGTTTTCCATTCAAACACGCTTGTTCCTATCTAAGATGTTCATTCGCGCTTAACTATGATGGAGGTGATGATCTGTGACACTCATCACCTTCCTCAAATCATGAACGTGTGCCTGACAACAACCTCCATTCTATATACGATTGAATGAGTATCTCTTAGATTCCTTAATCAGAATCTTCGTGGTATAAGCTAGAACTGATGGCGGCATTCATGAGAATCCGGAAAGTCTAAACCTTGTCTGTGGTATTCCGAGTAGGATTCAAGGATTGAATGACTGTGACGAGCTTCAAACTCCTGAAGCCTGGGCGTTAGTGACAGACGCAAAAGGATAGTAAATCCTATTCCAACCGGATCGAGAACCAACCGGTGATTAGCCGTGCTGTGACAGAGCGCGTGAGCGTAGTTTTCACTGGAAGGATGGAAGGTAGCCATTGACAACGGTGATCCACCAACACACCGCTTGCCATAGGAGGACGTGCGTGCGTGAACAAGAAGACAGAGGAAAGCAGAGATTCAGAAGACAAAGCATCTCCAAAACTCCAACATATTCTCCATTACTGCATAACAAGTAACCTTTAATCCATGCTCTATTGTTTATTTGCAATTCAACTGATAAACATAATTGACTTCCTGACTAAGATTTACAAGATAACCATAGATTGCTTCAAACCAACAATCTCCGTGGGATTCGACCCTTACTCACGTAAGGTATTACTTGGACGACCCAGTGCACTTGCTGGTCAGTGGTACGAGTTGTGAAAAGTGTGATTCATAATTCGTGCACAAAGTTTTTGGCGCCGTTGCCGGGGATTGTTCGTTTTTGGACAACTAACGGTTTATTTTGTTGCTTAGATTAGGAAAAATTTCTCTTTTTTTTGGTTTAGAGTCTTTTATTATTTATCCCTTGTTAAAACACTTTAAATTTATAGCTCAGTTAGTTAGAACGTGGTGTTTATGTTCATGGTAATTGGCTATCATATTTTTTAAAACCTTTTTCAAAAATAATTTTTCTATTAAATCCTGTGCCAAACTTTAAGTTTGGTGTTTTCTTGTTGATTTTTCTTAAAATTTTCAAAAATTTTCATAACTCATTTGGCTAGAGCGTTAATCTGTGTTCTTGGTAATTGGGTTAGAGTCTTTTATATTCTTTTCAAAACCTTCTTTTTCATAAATAATATTTTCTCTATTAAATTTTGTGCCAAACTTTAAGTTTGGTGTTTTCTTGTTGATTTCCCTTTGGTTTTCGAAAATTTTGGTGGTTTTCAAAAAATTTTAAGTTTGGTGTTCCTTGGTGCTTTCCCTCCAAAATTTTCAAAAACAAGGAGCATTAGATCTAAAAATTTTAAATCTTGTGCTATCTTATTGTTTTTCTCTTTCCTCACTAAATTTAAAATTATCTTTTCTCTCCTTTTTTAAAATAAATTTTCGAAAATTATATAAAAAAAAATATTTCAGATTTTTTTAAAAAAAATTTTTTCCAAATCATATCTTTTTCAAAACCTCCTAACCACTTTTTCTCTCCTCACTTTTTCGAAAATCATAATTTTTGTTATTTTTATTTTTGGTTAAGTTGTCCTCTTTCTATAAAATAAAATAAATAAAAAGGTAAATCAATCCAAGTTATATCCCTTTATCCATCATGGACATAAGTGGAAATGAACAGTCCAGGAGGACTCTGGGGTCATATTCTAACCCCTCTACTGCTTCATATGGGAGTAGCATCTGCATACCCTCCATTGGAGCTAGTAGCTTTGAGTTGAATCCTCAGCTCATTATCATGGTGCAGCAAAGTTGCCAGTATTCCGGTCTTCCACAGGAAGAACCTACAGAGTTTCTGGCACAATTTTTACAAATTGTTGACACAGTACATGATAAAGAAATAGATCAGGATGTCTACAGACTATTGCTATTTCCATTTGCTGTAAAAGATCAAGCTAAGAGGTGGTTGAATAACCAACCTAAGGCCAGCATAAGGACATGGAAACAGCTGACAGAAAAATTCCTGAATCAATATTTCCCTCCAAAAAGGATGACACAGCTAAGGCTGGACATCCAAGGCTTTAAACAGGGAGATAATGAATCCCTTTATGATGCCTGGGAGAGATACAGAGAGATGCTACGAAAATGCCCCTCTGAAATGTTTTCAGAATGGGTCCAGTTAGACATCTTCTACTATGGGCTTGCAGAAGGAGCTCAGATGTCTCTAGATTACTCAGCTGGTGGATCTATCCACATGAGAAAGACAATTGAAGAGGCTCAAGAGCTCATTGATACAGTTGCCAGGAATCAGCATCTGTATCTAAGCAGCAACCCTTCCATGAATGAAGAGGTTAAAACAGCAACTGCTGAACTCAGTCCTGTAGAACAAGCTGCTGAATTCAATCAGCAATTGGACTTCCTAACAAGGCAGTTAGCCGAATTCAAAGATAGATTACAAGAGACAAGGATGGCTAATATACATATGGAAGAACAGTTTAAGCAAACAAAGCAGCAGCTGTCAAGGCAAATAACAGAAGAATGCCAAGCAGTTCAATTAAGAAGTGGGAAAACATTAAATACCCCACCTCAAGGCATCAAAAAGTCAAGAAATGAGCAACCCACCAAAGATTCACCTGAGGACAGTAAGAGCCCAGGGAAAAATAAGTCTGGCGCTAAAACGACAGAGAATTGGTGGAAGGCTGGCGCTGAACGCCCAGACCATGCCCAAAACTGGCGTTCAACGCCAGTTTCAAAGCAAGATTGGCGTTCAACGCCAGAAATGGGCAAGAATCTGGCGTTGAACGCCCAAATAGAGCAGAATCCAGCGTTGAACGCCCAAAATGGGCACAGTTCTGGCGTTCAGACGTCAGAAGCAGACAAGGAGCTGGCGTCCAGTTTCACTCCAGCTTCTGACTCTAGCACTCAATTGCCAGTGAGAGATCAGACACACACAAGTGCTGATAACAACCCCTCTAAAAAGGCTTCTTTAACCACTAAGGTTGAAGAATATAAAGCCAAGATACCTTATCCTCAAAAACTCCGGAAAGAGGAGCAGGATAAGCAATTTGCTCGCTTTGCAGATTACCTCAAGACTCTTGAGATAAAGATTCCATTTGCAGAGGCACTTGAGCAAATACCTTCTTATGCCAAGTTCATGAAAGAGATCTTGAGTCATAAAAAGGATTGGAGAGAAACAGAAAGAGTTCTCCTCACTGAAGAATGCAGTGCAGTCATTCTAGAGAGCTTTCCTGAAAAGCTTAAAGACCCTGGGAGTTTTCTGATACCATGCATATTAGAAGGTAATTGCACCAAGACAGCTTTATGCGATCTTGGGGCAAGCATCAACCTAATACCTGCATCCACTATCAGGAAGCTTGGCTTAACTGAAGAAGTTAAACCAACCCGGATATGTCTCCAACTTGCTGATGGTTCCACTAAATACCCATCAGGCGTGATTGAGGACATGATTGTCAGAGTTGGGCCATTCGCCTTTCCCACTGACTTTGTTGTGCTGGAGATGGAGGAGCACAAGAGTGCTACTCTCATTCTAGGAAGATCCTTCCTAGCAACTGGACGATCCCTCATTGACGTCCAACAGGGGGAAATAACCCTGAGAGTCAACGATGATGAGTTCAAGTTGAACGCTGTCAAAGCCATGCAGCATCCAGACACATCAACAGACTGCATGAAAGTTGATCTCATTGACTCTTTGGTAGAAGAGATAAACATGGCTGAGAGTCTCGAATCAGAGTTGGAAGACATCTTTAAAGATGTTCAGCCTGATTTGGAGGATTCAGGGGACATGAAAGAGCCTCTGAACTTTTTTCTGAAAGAGGAAAAACCCCCTAAACCCGAGCTCAAGCCACTACCACCATCCTTGAAATATGCATTTCTGGGAGAAGGTGACACTTTTCCAGTGATCATAAGCTCTGCTTTAAATTCACAGGAAGAGGAAGCACTTATTCAAGTGCTAAGGACACACAAGACAGCTCTTGGGTGGTCCATAGGTGACCTTAAGGGCATAAGCCCAGCTAGATGCATGCACAAAATCCTATTGGAGGACAATGCCAAACCAGTGGTTCAACCACAGAGGCGGCTAAATCCAGCCATGAAGGAAGTGGTGCAGAAAGAGGTCACCAAGTTACTAGAGGCTGGGATTATTTATCCTATTTCTGATAGCCCCTGGGTGAGCCCTGTTCAAGTCGTCCCAAAAAAGGGAGGCATGACAGTGATTCATAATGAAAAAAATGAACTGGTTCCTATAAGAACAGTTACAGGGTGGCGCATGTGTATTGACTACAGAAGGCTCAATACAGCCACCAGAAAGGATCATTTTCCTTTACCATTCATAGACCAGATGCTAGAAAGACTAGCAGGTCATGATTATTACTGCTTTCTGGATGGCTACTCAGGCTACAACCAGATTGCAGTGGATCCCCAGGATCAAGAGAAAACAGCATTCACATGTCCATCTGGAGTGTTTGCTTATAGAAGGATGCCATTTGGGCTATGTAATGCGCCTGCAACCTTCCAGAGATGCATGCTCTCTATTTTCTCTGACATGGTGGAAAAATTTCTGGAATTCTTCATGGATGACTTCTCAGTATATGGAGACTCATTCAGCTCCTGTCTTGATCACCTGAAACTTGTTCTGAAAAGATGCCAAGAGACCAACCTAGTTTTAAACTGGGAAAAGTGTCACTTCATGGTGACTGAAGGAATTGTTCTTGGGCATAAAATCTCAAACAAGGGAATAGAGGTGGATCAAGCAAAAATAGAGGTAATTGAAAAATTACCACCACCTGCCAATGTTAAGGCAATCAGAAGCTTTCTGGGGCATGCAGGATTCTATAGGAGGTTTATAAAGGATTTTTCAAAAATCGCAAAACCTCTAAGCAATCTGCTAGCTGCTGACACGCCATTTGTGTTTGACACAAAGTGCCTGCAGGCGTTTGAAACGCTGAAAGCTAAGCTGGTCACAGCACCAGTCATTTCTGCACCAGACTGGACATTACCATTTGAGCTAATGTGTGATGCCAGTGATCATGCCATTGGTGCAGTATTGGGACAGAGGCATGACAAGCTTCTGCATATCATTTATTATGCCAGTCGCGTTCTAAATGATGCCCAGAAAAATTACACAACCACAGAAAAAGAACTACTTGCAGTGGTTTACGCCATTGACAAGTTCAGATCATACTTAGTAGGATCAAAAGTGATTGTGTATACTGACCATGCTGCTCTTAAATATCTACTCACAAAGCAGGATTCAAAACCCAGGCTCATCAGATGGGTATTGCTTCTGCAAGAGTTTGATATAGAAATAAGAGACAGAAAAGGGACAGAGAACCAAGTGGCTGATCATCTGTCCCGGATAGAGCCAGTGGAAGGGACGCCCCTCCCTTCTCTTGAGATCTCTGAAACGTTTCTTGATGAGCATTTATTCGCCATTCAGGAAGCACCATGGTTTGCCGATATTGCAAACTATAAAGCTGCAAGGTTCATACCCAAGGAGTACAACAGGACACAAAAGAAGAAATTAATTACTGATGCAAAGTACTACTTGTGGGATGAACCTTATCTCTTTAAGAGATGTGCAGACGGAATTATCCGTAGGTCTGTGCCTAGAGAAGAAGCACAGAGGATCCTGTGGCATTGCCACGGATCTCAATATGGAGGCCATTTCGGAGGTGAGCGAACAGCCACCAAGGTCCTCCAATGTGGCTTCTATTGGCCCACACTCTATAAAGATTCCCGAGAGTTTGTACGTAATTGTGACAGTTGCCAAAGAGCTGGTAATCTGCCTCATGGTTACGCCATGCCTCAACAAGGAATCTTGGAAATTGAGATGTTTGACGTATGGGGAATTGACTTCATGGGACCTTTCCCACCATCATACTCAAACACTTATATTCTGGTGGCAGTTGACTATGTATCAAAATGGGTTGAGGCTATTGCCACACCCACCAATGATACTAAAACAGTGCTGAAGTTCCTCCAGAAACATATTTTTAGCAGGTTTGGTGTCCCTAGAGTACTAATCAGTGATGGGGGCACTCACTTCTGCAATAAACAGCTTTACTCTGCCATGGTTCGGTATGGAATTCGCCACAAGGTGGCCACTCCATATCATCCACAAACCAATGGGCAGGCTGAAGTCTCTAACAGAGAATTAAAGAGAATCCTGGAACGGACAGTAAATACCCGTAGAAAGGATTGGGCAAGGAGCTTGGATGATGCTCTGTGGGCTTACAGAACAGCATTCAAGACCCCTATAGGGACCTCTCCATACCAACTGGTGTATGGTAAGGCATGTCACCTGCCCGTGGAACTGGAACATAAGGCCTACTGGGCAACCAGATTCCTAAACTTTGATGCCAAATTAGCAGGAGAAAAAAGATTGCTCCAGCTAAATGAGCTAGAGGAGTTCAGATTCACAGCTTTCGAAAATGCCAAGCTATATAAAGAAAAATAAAAAAAGTGGCATGATAGAAAGCTGTCATCTAGAATCTTTGAACCAGGACAGAAGGTTCTGTTGTTTAACTCTAGACTCAGGCTATTCCCCGGGAAACTGAAATCCCGGTGGAGGGGACCATACGTGATTACAAGTGTATCACCATATGGTTATGTGGAGCTTCAAGATATTGATTCTGATAAGAAGTTCATTGTCAATGGACAGAGAATCAAGCATTATCTAGAAGGCAACATTGAGCAAGAATGCTCAAGGCTGAAGCTAGATTAAAAGCTCAGCAAGGTCCAGCTAAGGACATTAAAGAAGCGCTTGTTGGGAGGCAACCCAATTTTTATTTACTTTCATGGTTTTTCATGTTTTATTAGGTTCATGATCATGTGGAGTCACAAAACAAATATTAAAAATTGAAAACGGAATCAAAAACAGCAGAAGAAAAATCACACCCTGGAGGAAGCACCTGTCTGTCGTTCAACGCCAGAACAGAGCATGGTTCTGGCGCTGAACGCCCAAAATGGGCACCAACCTGGCGCTGAACGCCCAGAGTTGTGTGCAAGGGCATTTTGCATGCCCAAATTGGTGCAGGGATGTAAATGCCTTGACACCTCAAGATCTGTGGACCTCACAGGATCATTTCAAGATCTGTGGACCCCACAGGATCCCCTCCTTCCCTCCTCATAATCCTAGTTTTTTTTTCCACATCTTCTTCTTCATCTATTCCTTCTTCTTTTGCTCGAGGGCGAGCAACATTCTAAGTTTGGTGTGGTAAAACAATTATGTGAAGGATCTATAGCTCAGTGGTAGAACATGTGGCTGCAAATCAAGAGATCCCTGAGATACCTCAGGGGATGCACTTCCCTCCACATAATTATTGGAAGCAACTGAGGATAGAAATACCAAAAATCACTAGGAATCAAGCCACAAAGGCAAGGAAGAGACATAAAAGAGCTCAAGAACATCATTGGTTCCTCAAGAAGGAAATGCCATCATCATTAAGGTGGACTCGTTCCTTGTTCTTACTTTCTCTGTTTTTCGTTTTCTCTACGTTAAGTGCTTATCTATGTTTGTGTCTTCATTACATGATCATTAGTAGTGATTAGTGTCTATTTTGATTTTATCCCCAATTAAGTTATAGTATATTTTTCTCATCATCAGCAAACATGAATAAAATAGTAGATCTTTTGAATAAGAGGCAATAAAATTTCGAGTTTTTAATAAGAAAAATTCTAATTAGTAACATGTGGTGGCAATGCTTTATGTCTTCTGAATGAATGCTTGAAAAGTGCATATGTCTTTTGAATTTGTTGTTTAAGACTGTTAAATATGTTGGCTCTTGAAAGAATGATGAACATGAGACATGTTATTGATAATCTGAAAAATCATAAAAATGATTCTTGAAGCAAGAAAAAGCAGCAAAGAACAAAGCTTGCAGAAAAAAATATATATATAATAAAATAGGCGAAAAAAAAAATTTGAAAGAAAAAGAAAAAGCAAGCAGAAAAAGCCAAAAGCTCTTAAAACCAAGAGGCAAGAGCAAAAAGCCAATAACCCTTAAAACCAAAAGGCAAGGGCAAATAAAAAGGATCCCAAGGCTTTGAGCATCAGTGGATAGGAGGGCCTAAAGGAATAAAATCCTGGTCTAAGCGGCTAAACTAAGCTGTCCCTAACCATGTGCTTGTGGCGTGTAGGTGTCAAGTGAGAACTTGAGACTGAGCGGTTAAAGTCAAGGTCCAAAGCAAAAAGAAGAGTGTGCTTAAGAACCCTGGACACCTCTAATTGGGGGCTTTAGCAAAGCTGAGCCACAATCTGAAAAGGTTCACCCAATTATGTGTCTGTGGCATTTATGTATCCAGTGGTAATACTGGAAAACAAAGTGCTTAGGGCCACGGCCAAGACTCATAAAATAGTTGTGTTCAAGAATCATCACACTGAAATAGGAGAATCAATAACACTATCTGAATTCTAAGTTCCTACAGATGCCAATCACTCTGAGCTTCAATGGATAAAGTGAGATGCCAAAACTGTTCAGAAGCAAAAAGCTACTAGTCCCGCTCATCTAATTAGAATCTGAGCTTCAATCAAAAACTCTGAGATATTATTGCTTCTCAACCTATTAGTCTTCTATTTTATTTGTCTAGTTGCTTGAGGACAAGCAACAGTTTAAGTTTGGTGTTGTGATGAGCGGATATTTTATACGCTTTTTGGGGTTAATTTCATATAGTTTTGAGTATGTTCTAGTTAGTTTTTAGTCTATTTTCATTAGTTTTTAGGAAAAATTAATATTTCTGGACTTTACTATGAGTTGTGTGTTTTTCTGTAATTTCAGGTATTTTTCTGGCTGAAATTGAAGGAGCTGAGCAAAAATCTGATTCAGGCTGAAAAAGGACTGCTGATGCTGTTGGATTCTGACCTCCCTGCACTCAAAGTGGATTTTCTGGAGCTACAGAACTCGAAATGGCATGCTTCCAAATGCGTTGGAAAGTAGACATCCAGGGCTTTCCAGCAATATATAATAGTCCATACTTTGCACAAGGATAGACGATGTAAACTGGCGTTCAACGCCAGTTCTCTGCCCAATTCTGGCGTCCAGCGCCAAAAAAGGATCAAAAGCTGGAGTTGAACGCCCAAACTGGCATAAAAACTGGCGTTCAACTCCACAAATGGCCTCTGCACGTGAATTGCTTAAGTCTCAGCCCAGCACACACCAAGTGGGCCCCAGAAGTGGATCTCTGCATCATCCATCATAGTTTACTCATATTTTGTAACCCTAGGCTACTAGTTTAGTATTTAAACAACTTTTAGAGACTTATTTTGCATCTCATGACATTTTAGATCTAAACTTTGTATTCTCTGACGGCATGAGTCTCTAAACCCCATTGTTGGGGGTGAGGAGCTCTGCTGTGTCTCGATGAATTAATGCAAGTATTTCTGTTTTCCATTCAAACACACTTGTTCCTATCTAAGATGTTCATTCGCGCTTAACTGTGATGGAGGTGATGATCTGTGACACTCATCACCTTCCTCAAATCATGAACGTGTGCCTGACAACCACCTCCGTTCTATATACGATTGAATGAGTATCTCTTAGATTCCTTAATCAGAATCTCCGTGGTATAAGCTAGAACTGATGGCGGCATTCATGAGAATCCGGAAAGTCTAAACCTTGTCTGTGGTATTCCGAGTAGGATTCAAGGATTGAATGACTGTGACGAGCTTCAAACTCCTGAAGCCTGGGCGTTAGTGACAGACGCAAAAGGATAGTAAATCCTATTCCAACCGGATCGAGAACCAACCGGTGATTAGCCGTGCTGTGACAGAGCGCGTGAGCGTAGTTTTCACTGGAAGGATGGAAGGTAGCCATTGACAACGGTGATCCACCAACACACCGCTTGCCATAGGAGGACGTGCGTGCGTGAACAAGAAGACAGAGGAAAGCAGAGATTCAGAAGACAAAGCATCTCCAAAACTCCAACATATTCTCCATTACTGCATAACAAGTAACCTTTAATCCATGCTCTATTGTTTATTTGCAATTCAACTGATAAACATAATTGACTTCCTGACTAAGATTTACAAGATAACCATAGATTGCTTCAAACCAACAATCTCCGTGGGATTCGACCCTTACTCACGTAAGGTATTACTTGGACGACCCAGTGCACTTGCTGGTCAGTGGTACGAGTTGTGAAAAGTGTGATTCATAATTCGTGCACCAAAGGCTTGGCTGGCTAGTAAGCCATGTCTAATTCCTGGACCGAAGTTTTAGACTAACATTGCAATGATTCCTGGAATTCTCATTAAAAATTTTGAATCTCTTTATTTTCTTTTCCATATACTTTTCAAAAAAATCACAAAAAAAATTTATAAAATCATAAAAATCAAAAATATTTTATGTTTCTTGTTTGAGTCTAGTGTCAATTTTTAAGTTTGATGTCAATTGCATGTCTTTATTCTTCTTGCATTTTTCGAATATATGCAATATGTTCTTCATTGATCTTCAAGTTGTTCTTGATGAGTCCATTGCTCTGATCTTTAATTTCTCTTATTTTGTGTCTTTTGTTGTTTCTTACATGCATTTTTAAATTGTTATAGTCCTTAGTATACAAACTTCTGAGTTTGGTGTCTTGAATGCCTTGTTTATTTTATCTTAGTTGCATTTTTTATTGTTTCTCATCATTAAAAATTCAAAAAAAAATTTTAAATTGTGTATTTTCAAGTCAATAACACAGAGAATTGAAGATTCAGAACATTCAGCAGAGGAATTACACAGAAAAAGCTGGGCGTTCAAAACACCCAGTGAAGAAGGAAAACTGGCGTTTAAACGCCAGCCAGGGTACCTGGCTGGGCGTTAAACGCCCAAAAAGGTAGCATTTTGGGTGTTAAACGCCAGAATGGATGCCATTCTGGGTGTTTACCGCCAGGAGGACACTAGAGGGAAGATTTTGTTTTAATTCAAATCTTTTTCAAATTTTCATAATTTTTCAAAATCAAATCTTTTTCAAATCATATTTTTTCAATCATATCTTTTCAAAATCCATTTCTTTCCATTTTCTATTTTTTTTACTATTTTCAAAAATCCTTGCTACAATTAATGATTTAATTCAAAATTTTCAAGTTGTTGCTTGCCTATTAAGAAAGGATCAAATTTTAATCCTAGAATCATATCTTTTAATTTCATGTTGTCAAGTAATCAACTTTAATTTTAAAAATTTCTCTTTTTAATTTGATTCTCAATCATATCTTCTCAATCATATCTTTTCAATCACATATTTTTCAAAATTAATTTTCAATCATATCTTTTTGATTTCTAATTTCAAAATCTTTTCCAAAAATCACTTAATTTCTTCCCCAATCTTAGTTTTTGAAAATCATTTACCAAATTTTCAAAATTTCTTTTAATTATTTCAAAATATTTTTACTTTGATTTTGAAAATTCTTCCCCTCTTCTCAAATCCTTCTATTTAAAGGACTAACACTTCTCCATTATCAGCAATTCGAATTCTGTCCCTCTTGATAAGTTCGAATTCTCTCTTCTCTACCTCATCCTTCTATTTTTATTTTCCTCTGACACTTCAAGGAATCTCTATACTGTGACATAGAGGATTCCATATTTTCTTCTCCTCTCTTTTCATATGAGCAGGAGCAAGGACAAGGGCATTCTTGTTGAAGCTGATCCTGAACCTGAAAGGACCTTGAAGAGAAAGCTAAGAGAAGCTAAAGTACAACTCTCTGTAGAGGACCTAACAGAGCTTTTCAAACAAGAAGAAGCCATGGCAGCCGAAAACAACAACAACGCAAGGAAGGTGCTTGGTGACTTTACTGCACCTACTCCCGACTTCTATGGGAGAAGCATCTCAATCCCTGCCATTGGAGCAAACAACTTTGAGCTTAAGCCTCAATTAGTTTCTCTGATGCAACAGAATTGCAAGTTTCATGGACTTCCATTGGAAGATCCTCATCAGTTCTTAGCTGAATTCTTGCAAATCTGTGACACTGTCAAGATCAATGGGGTTGATCCCGAGGTCTACAAGCTTATGCTCTTTCCCTTTGCTATAAGAGACAGAGCTAGAACATGGTTGGATTCACAACCTAAAGAAAGCCTGAACTCTTGGAAAAACCTAGTCAATGCCTTCTTGGCAAAGTTCTTTCCACCTCAAAAATTGAGCAAGCTTAGAGTGGAAGTCCAAACCTTCAGACAGAAGGAAGATGAATCCCTTTATGAAGCTTGGGAAAGATACAAGCAATTGATCAGAAGGTGTCATTCTGACATGCTTTCAGAATGGAGCATCATAGGTATCTTCTATGATGGTCTGTCTGAACTGTCCAAGATGTCATTGGACAGCTCTGCTGGAGGATCTCTTCATCTGAAGAAGACGCCTGCAGAAGCTCAGGAACTCATTGAAATGGTTGAAAATAACCAATTCATGTACACTTTTGAAAGAAATCCTGTGAATAATGGGACGAATCAGAAGAACGGAGTTCTTGAGATTGATACTATGAATGCCATATTGGCTCAGAACAAAATATTGACTTAGTAAGTCAATATGATTTCTCAGAGTCTGTCTGGAATACAAGCAGCAACAGTCAGTACCAAAGAAGCTTCATCTGAAGAAGAAGCTTATGATCCTGAGAACCCAGCAATGAAAGAGGTGAATTACATGGGAGAACCCTATAGAAACACCTATAATCCTTCATGGAGAAATCATCCAAACCTCTCATGGAAGGATCAACAGAGGCCTCAACAAGGCTTCAACAACAGTAATGGTGGAAGAAATAGGTTTAGCAATGGCAAACCTTTTCCATCATCTTCTTAGCAACAGACAGAGAATTCTAAGCAGAGCCATTCTGACTTAGCAACTGTAGTCTCTGATTTAATTAAAACCACTCAAAGTTTCATAACTGAAACAAGGTCCTCCATTAGAAATTTGGAGGCACAAGTTGGTCAACTGAGTAAGAAAGTTACTGAACTCCCTCCTAGTACTCTTCCAAGCAATACAGAAGAGAATCCAAAAAGAGAGTGTAAGTCCATCAACATAACCCACACGGCCAAACCTGGAGAGGAGAAAGAGGCAATGATCTCCACTGAGGAAGAGCTCAATGGACGTCCACTGGCCTCCAAAGAGTTTCCTAATGAGGAACCATGGAAATCTGAGGCTCACTCTGAGACCATAGAGATTCCATTGAATTTACTTTTGCCATTCATGAGCTCTGATGAGTATTCTTCCTCTGAAGAGGATGAAGATGTTACTGAAGAACAAGTTGCTAAGTACCTTGGAGCAATCATGAAGCTAAACGCCAAGCTATTTGGTAATGAGACTTGGGAGGATGAACCCCCCTTGCTCTCCAAAGAACTGGATGACCTGACTAGGTAGAAATTACCTCTGAAGAGACAGGATCCTGGAAAGTTCTCAATACCTTGTACCATAGGCACAATGACTTTTGAGAAGGCTCTGTGTGACCTAGGGTCAAGCATAAACCTCATGCCTCTCTCTGTAATGGAGAAGCTAGGAATCCTTGAGATACAAGCTACAAGAATCTCACCAGAAATGGCAGACAATTCAAGAAAACAGGCTTATGGACTTGTAGAGGATGTCTTGGTAAAGGTTGAAGGCCACTACATCCCTGCTGATTTCATAATCCTAGATATTGGGAAGTGTATGGATGAATCAATCATCCTTGGTAGACCCTTCCTAGCCACAGCAAGAGCTGTGATTGATGTTGACAGAAGAGAATTGGTTCTTCAAGTGAATGAGGACTCCCTTGTGTTTAAGGCTCATGGATCTCCCTCTGTAACCATGGAGAAGAAGCATGAAAAGCTTCTCTCAATGCAGAGTCAAGCAAAATCCCCACATTCAAACTCTAAGTTTGGTGTTGGGGGGCCACAACCAAACTCTAAGTTTGGTGTTTAGAGGCCATCATCATGCTCTGAGTATCTGTGAGGCTCCATGAGAGCCCACTATCAAGCTACTGACATTAAAGAAGCGCTTGTTGGGAGGTAACCCAATTTTACTTATCTATGTTAAATTTCTATTGTTATTTTATGTTTTCTGTAGGTTGATGATCATGTGAAGCCACAAAAATAATTGAAAAAAGCAAAAACAAACTGAAAAATAGAATAAAAAATAGCACACCCTGGAGGAGAAGCCTACTGGCGTTTAAATGCCAGTAAGGGCAATAGAATGGGAGTTAAACGCCCAGTCTGGCACCATTCTGGGCGTTTAACGCCAGAAATAGGCACCAGACTGGCGTTTAACGCCAGAAAAGGGCAAGAAGCTGGCGTTAAACGCCAAAAATGGGCAGCAACCTGGCGTTTAACGCCAGGATTTGCAGCAAAGGGCATTTTGTAAGCCTAATTGGTGCAGGGATGAGAAATCCTTGACACCTCAAGATCTGTGGACCCCACAGGATCCCACCAACCTCAACTTACTCTCTCTCTTCTTCACACCTTTTCATAAAACTCTTCTCCAAATACCCTTCACCAATCACCTCAATACCTCTTCCGTAAAACCCCTCACCTATCAAATCCTACCCTCTTCTCCATAAACCCTTCACCAATCCACATCCATCCATCATAAACCCCACATACCTCACCATTCAAATTCAAACCACTTACCCTCTCCCCACTCCTATATAAACCCATCTTCACCCCTTCATTTTCACACATCTTAAACACTACTTTTCCCCCTTGGCCGAAACACTACCCCCCCCTCCATCTCCTCTATTTCTTCTTCCTCTACTCTCTTCCTTCTTCTTTTGCTCGAGGACGAGCAATCCTTCTAAGTTTAGTGTGGTAAAAGCGTTGCTTTTTATTTTTCCATAACCATTTATGGCACCAAAGGCCGGAGAAACCTCTAGAAAGAGGAAAGGGAAGGCAAAAGCTTCCACCTCCGAGTCATGGGAGATGGAGAGATTCATCTCAAAGGTGCATCAAGACCACTTCTATGAAGTTGTGGCCAAGAAGAAAGTGATCCCCGAGGTCCCTTTCAAGCTCAAAAAGGGTGATCCAACATGAGATTCGAAGAAGAGGTTGGAAAGTTCTCACCAACCCCATTCAACAAGTCAGAATCTTAATGGTTCAAGAGTTCTATGCCAATGCATGGATCACCAAGAACCATGATCAAAGTGTGAACCCGGACCCCAAGAATTGGCTTACAATGGGTCGGGGGAAATGCTTAGATTTCAGTCCGAAAAATGTAAGGTTGGCATTCAACTTGCCAATGATGCAAGGAGATACACACCCCTACACTAGAAGGAACTTTGATCAAAGGTTGGACCAAGTCCTCATAGACATTTGTGAAGAGGGCGCTCAATGGAAGAGAGATTCAAGAGGGAAGCCGATTCAACTAAGAAGGCATGACCTCAAGCCTGTGGCTAGGGGATGGTTGGAGTTCATCCAACGCTCAATCATTCCCACTAGCAACCGGTCTGAAGTTACTATAGACCGGGCTATCATGATCCATAGCATCATGATTGGAGAGGAAGTAGAAGTTCATGAGGTTATATCCCTAGAACTCTACAAGGTGGCGGACAAGTCTTCTACTTTGTCAAGGTTAGCCTTCCCTCATCTCATTTGTCACCTTTGCAATTCAACTGGAATTGACATAGAGGAAGACATCCTCATTGATGAGGACAAGCCCATCACTAAGAAAAGGATGGAGCAAACAAGAGATCCCACTCATGGACAAGAGCATGAGAAAATTTCTCATCATGAAATCCCTGAGATGCCTCAAGGGATGCATTTTCCTCCACAAAATTATTGGGAGCAAATTAACACCTCCCTAGGAGAATTAAGTTCCAATATGGGACAACTAAGGGTGGAGCACCAAGAGCATTCCATCCTCCTTCATGAAATTAGAGAAGATCAAAGAGTCATGAGAGAGGAGCAACAAAGGCAAGAAAGAGACATTGAGGAACTCAAGCACTCCATAAGATCTTCAAGAGGAAGGACAAGCCGCCATCACTAAGGTGGACCCGTTCTTTAATTTCCTTGTTCTTTATTTTCTGTTTTTTGATTTTTTATGCTTTATGTTAATCTATGTTTGTGTCTTTATTACATGATCACTAGTGTCCAAGTGTCTATGCCTTAAAGCCATGAATATGAATCCATCACCTTTCTTAAATAAAAAATATTTTTAATTAAAAAAGAAAAAGAAGTACATGAATTTCGAATTTTAAAACAGATTAATTATTTTGATGTGGTGGCAATACTTTATGTTTTTCTGAATGAATGCTTGAACAGTGCATATTTTTGAATTTGTTGTTCATGAATGTTAAAATTGTTGGCTCTTCAAAGAATAATGGGAAAGGATAAATGTTATTGATAATCTGAAAAATCATAAAAATGATTCTTGAAGCAAGAAAAAGCAGTGAAAAGCTTGCAGAAAAAAATATGCGAAAAAAAAGAGAAGAAAAAGAAAAAGTAAGCAGAAAAAGCCAATAGACCTTTAAACCAAAAGGCAAGGGTAAAATAAAAAGGATCCAAGGCTTTGAGCATCAGTGGATAGGAGGGCCAACAGGAATAAAATCCTGGCCTAAGCGGCTAAACCCAGCTGTCCCTAACCATGTGCTTGTGGCGTGAAGGTGTCAAGTAAAAACTTGAGACTGAGCGGTTAAAGTCGTGGTCCAAAGCAAAAAGAGTGTGGTTAAGAGCTTTGGACACCTCTAATTGGGGACTCTAGCAAAGTTGAGTCACAATCTGAAAAGGTTCACCCAGTTATGTGTCTGTGCCATTTATGTATCCGGTGATAATATTGGAAAACAAAATGCTTAGGGTCACGGCCAAGACTCATAAAGTAACTGTGTTCAAGAATCAACATACTGAACTAGGAGAATCAATAACACTATCTGAATTCTGAGTTCCTATAGATGTCAATCATTCTGAACTTCAAGGGATAAAGTGAGATGCCAAAACTGTTCAGAAGCAAAAAGCTAATAGCCCCGCTCATCTAATTAAGACTGATCTTCATAGATGTTTTTGGAATTCATAGTATGTTCTCTTCTTTTTATCCTATTTGATTTTCAGTTGCTTGGGGACAAGCAATAATTTAAGTTTGGTGTTGTGATGAGCGGATAATTTATACGCTTTCTGGCATTGTTTTTAGTATGTTTTTAGTATATTTTAGTTAGTTTTTATTATGTTTTTATTAGTTTTTAAATAAAAATCACATTTCTGGAATTTACTATAACTTTGTGTGTTTTTCTATGATTTTAGATATTTTCTGGCTAAAATTGAGGGACCTGAGCAAAAATCTGATTCAAATGCTGAAAAAGGATTGTAGATGCTGTTTGATTCTGACCTCCCTGCACTCGAAGTGGATTTTCTGGAGCTACAGAAGCCCAATTGGTGCGTTCTTAATTTCGTTGGAAATTAGACATCCTGGGCTTTCTTGGAATATATAATAGTCCATACTTTACCTGAGATTTGATAGCCCAAACCGGCATTCCAAGTCAGCATAGAAATTCTGGCGTCAAAACGCCCAAACTGGCACAAAAGCTGGCGTTTAACTCCAAGAAAAGCCTCTACACGCGAAAGCTTCAACGCTCAGCCAAAGCACACACCAAGTGGGCTCGGAAGTGGATTCTGCATCATTTACTCATTTCTGTAAACCCTAGGTTACTAGTTTTCTACAAATAGGACCTTTTGCTATTGTATTTGAGATACTTTTTACACACTTGATCATACTGGGATCTTGGTTCTTCTGGTTCCCTCTCTGGGGGTCTAAGCCAATGACCACCATTATCACTTTTGTATTTTCAACGGTGGAATTTCTACACACCATAGATTAAGGTGTGGAGCTCTGCTGTTCTTCATGAATTAATGCAATTACTACTATTTTTCTATTCAATTCACGCCTACTTCTTCTCCAAGATATACTCTCGTTCTTAATTCAGTTAAGTCAGAATGAAGGGGTGACCCGTGACAATCACCCAATCTTCATTACCCGCTTAGCCAAGGTCGCGTGCTTGACAACCACAAAGCGATCTACATGATGTTCAACGTAGTCATTGGACGACAACTGGAGTATATTCTCTTGGGTTTCTAATCTCAGATTAGAACCTTCGTGGTATAGGCTAGAATTATTGGCGGCCATTCTTGAGATCTGAAAAGTCTAAACCTTGTCTGTGGTATTCCGAGTAGGATCTGGGAAGGGATGACTGTGACGAGCTTCAAACTCGCGAGTGTTGGGCATAGTGACAGACGCAAAAGGATCAATGGATCTATTCCAACATGGTCGAGAACCGACAGATGATTAGCCGTGCGGTGATAGCGCATTTGGACCATTTTTACTGAGAGGACGGGAAGTAGCCATTGACAATGGTGATGTCCAACATAAAGCTTGCCATGGAAAGGAGTATGAATGATTGGAAGAAGGCAATAGGAAAGCAGAAGTTTAGGAGGAACAAAGCATCTTCATACGCTTATCTGAAATTCTCACCAATGAATTACATAAGTATCTCTATCTCTATTTTATGTTTTATTCATATTTTAATTATCAATTCTCCATAACCATTTGAATCCACCTGACTGAGATTTACAAGATGACCATAGCTTGCTTCAAGCCGACAGTCTCCGTGGGATCGACCCTTACTCACGTAAGGTTTATTACTTGGACGACCCAGTGCACTTGCTGGTTAGTTATGCAAAGTTGTGACAAAGAACTAAGATTATGAACGTGCGTACCAAGTTTTTGGTGCCGTTACCAAGGAATGAACGATCACGATTTCGTGCACTAGTTCCTCTGAAGGTCGGAGGGTGAACTTTCAGAAATATCGCAAGTGTCATAGGGCCTTCTTCGTCATTATTATTTTTGTGATTACCCTGGTTTATCTGATTACTCAGTGCCTCAGCTGTCGCCTGCATAGATGCAGCCATATTTCCCAAAGCAGCCATAAAGTCTACTGGATTATTCCCTGTCAGGCCAGGAGTAACGGTACCTATCCTACCTCTACCTCGCCCGCGACCGCGTTCGCGAGTCGACATATGGTCCCTATACACACCAAACAAGTGAAATTAAGTTGATCAGTCTCAATATCGCAGGTCTAATGCTTTAAGTTCCAAATGCATGCTCACAAACGTTTATGCCATGTATATCAGTCAGATATCCTAATAGCACATAAACACATATACAGAGAATGCACAGAAGCATAGTCAGTCCATCTTTCAGGCTCTATAGGAACGAATTGCTCTGATACCATAATGTAACACCCTACCACACAGAGCTTTACGCTTATGCCGTAAAATAGAGGTGATGTGGTATTACGACTCTAAAATAAAAAAGTATACATATAATACTATAATAGCAGAAAGAATATAATAGATTAGGAGCCTTGAAGAACAGAAGAAATAAAAATTACAAAATAAAAATGCAATGCTCAGAGAACAAGTTAACTTGCGTACTAAGAAAACTACAGCTATCAGTTATAAGGTAACAAAAGTAAGAATAGAGGGCCAAAGATACAAAATAACGAGCTCCTAACTCAGCCTACGAAGTCGAGACTGGCCGGAGAATATATACACATATATATATACATACCCTAAACCCAAATTTACATAAACAAAAATTCTGTTTCTCCATAAGCCTCTAAGAGGATAAAAAAGAACAAGTAATGTGAAGAGAAAACTAAGTACATGTATAAGTATGACTATACAATCCAAAAAGCAACCCGACAACCACTTCGCCTCAAAAGCTCAGACGCCTAAGGAGGTGCCTCTCGACCTGCATCAGAAAAACAACAACATAGTATGGGATGTGAACCAGAGGTTCTCAGTATGGTAAAGGTGCCATACATATAAGATATAAGGTCCTGGGAATGCCAGAGGCAATCTTAGAACACCGACACTCAGATTATAAAGCTTAAAGTATTAAACAGAAGGCATAAAAGGTGGTTCACTAAGAGTAGCTAAGTCTATCTAAACCTAATCTTGAATCTAAGTCCCATTGCCTTTCCTCCATACCTTCATCTCCGATAATATATCACAGACAAATAAGCAGATAAAGGCAAACACAAAATGGTTACAAATACTGCAGATAGCAAATATACACTTAACATAGCAAATACACTTAGGCACACCCAGTTAATGCACAAACAAGTAATTCAAGTAATATTCACATGATGCATGCATGTCCTATGGCTGATGAGTCTCATCTGTTGGTTATCAAGCCAACCTGACAAGTTTGGTTTACTAAACCTTTGCACTGTCCCTCGACGTGCATCCTCATGAGTCTATGCATAGATTTTTCTCATATATATATATATATATATCAAATCGCTCAATGGGGCTACCATTCCTGGGAATTTATAAGTGCCCGGTCACCCTTACGTTGTAGTGTCAATAGAGTATCAACTTTTCGACCTGGTACACGTGGTGGCAAGCCACGGTACTTTACCCAGGGAATCTCGTATCTCAGATAATTTGATTATTCAAGCCAAGTACCATACATAATCTTTCATTTGATCATTCAAGCCAAGTATCATACATGATCATTCGTAACATTTCATAACCAATTCATCACTTTTCAGCTTTACTTCACCTCCAAGTTATCCCCATTTCCTAACTTCATCTAGTTATCAGGTTTAATACTATTATTTATGACTAAAGAAATGAAAATAGAGGTTTAGAAGTTTGGAATAGAATTTAAAACATAGAAAAATCATGTTTCATGAAAAAGGGGCCACGCGTACACGTGACTCATGTGTACGCATGGGAGTGTAAAAATGCAGCTCGCGCACGCGTCCCCTTGTCATGTGTACGCGTAGGAAAATATTTCATGTCACGCGTACGCATGGACATGCATGCTGGTCCATTATGCGTACGCATAGGGCTACTCACATACGCACAGTTGAAAATTTCACTTGCATAATCATGAAATATCACTTGCATAACTACATATTTCACACCAAAACTTTTGATGAGCATAACTCAATCATTTTAAATTGTTTTTCTTCCATTTTTCGAAAGGCATAAACTTCATGAATTCAATTTTCATTTAAAACAAGTTGGAATCAATTTGGGGTTCCGAAAGCTAAGTTACAGCCCGCCAAAGTTCGGCCCAAAACCAAAGTTCCACAAACCTCCTAAACCTCATTTCATTCAAAAATCTCATTTTCATTCATTACCATACCTACAATTATCAACATGACACATCCGTCTTTATCATCAAAATAACCACCATAACAATCTATTCCTTAAATCAACAATAATACACATACATTACCCAAAATCCATCAAGCATCACCAACCAACCAACAAGCATCAAACCACAATACTTCATCAAATCACCAATTATCCAACAAGCACCAAATAAAACATGTCCGTCATCAAGATACTAAGCATTAAATATACACCTGCATTCCAACTTATCCTATGGTCAACTAGCCTAAGTTTTCACAGAACATTATATATTAAATGCAAGAAACCTAAACCATACCTTGGCCGATTTTCTCGTAGTGATCAAGGCAGCTTATTAACATAAGCATAGACCCAAAAACCTCAACAAAACACTAGTATTTAGCTTCCTCCAAGTTCCAATATCCACAATTTCAAGTTCCAATTATTTATTCACAATCTAATACGCATTTATAACACATATATACCCAATTTAATACCCAAATTTCAAATTCAGTAAAATTAAAATAGAATTATGGTATCATCACCTTACCCAAGCCTCACATAAGCAAGAATGAACATTTTTCTCAAGCTAATTGGATCCTAAAACATCAAAGAACAAAAAAATTTAATACCTCCACTTAATTTTTTGAAAATTGGGGAAGAAGAGGCTGAGAGTGAATAAGCAAGTTACCAATGAAATTATTCCAGTAGAAACGTAGAGCTCAACATGGTGATCACGTGGCCACAAACGATGCGGCGATCGGAGCTCGGACGGAGGAGTTACGTGGGTTGGAATTTATCGTAAGGGTTATGGAACTGTTCTCCTTTCTTTCCTCCCCTATTTGCTTTCAGCGTCACTTCTACTGAATTGGAGAGGAGAAGGGCTTCAGTTTACTTAAATGCTGGGCCGGTTGGGCCCACGGGCCCAGTTTGGATCCGGTTCAACCGGTTCGGCCCGTTGGTCACTCTTGGGCCGATTTCTTCAAAATTAGTGTCAAAATTCTTATTTTGATGAGCTCTATCCTAATTTAATATAATATTTACAATTCTAATTTTTTTATTAAAAACTAATTTATTGACTAATTATTTACTAATTTAACAGGGTTTACAAACTTAGAATCTTCAAGGATAAATTAATTGGGTCAATATTATAATTACAATAAAGTTCTAGGCCTAAATAAAAGTTTTAGTAAAAGGTAGAAGCAAAACGGTAAAAAGTGGTAATTAGAATAAGTAAATAAATTAATATATGGTCTAAAGTCTCTAAGAAAAGCCATGAAGTAACGCCTCGAGACTAGTATCGATCATGACATACTAGAAGTTGGGTAGTTATAATTTTGGATGTTTTTTATTTAATTTTAGATATTTTTATTTCTTTTGACTTTGGATATTCTTTATTTAGATTTTGAATGCTTTTTTCAATTGATTTTAGAGGATTTTTTTTAGTTTATTTTCAATTCAACTAATAATTAAATATTGTTGGCTAATATTTTAGTTGATTATCTAATATGATTATACTTAAAAATATTGTGAATTCTAGGTGTATATATATATTCTCTCAAAAGCATAACAAACACACCTTGTCCAGACAACAGGAATTGACGACTGTGTGGAGCAATCATTCTCATGTGCTATAGAATGGTGTCGTAAATAACTCATGTTGTTGATGGCTATGTCGGAGATGACATAGGAGTTGTTAAGACTTTATCGTTCGTGTCTTCATCTTACAATGCTCCACTTAAGTGTTGAGCTCTTATTTCAAAAAAAAAATACACCTTGCCTAAAACTCTAAAAATTGTATATCTGATTTGGGTTTTTTTTTATTGCCCACAATTTATTAGAATTAAAACTAACAATTTTTATTCTCATACTTCACTCTGATTAATAGGGTGGCTGGCTGGTAGTCAAAGTTCTGAAAATAGGTTCGAATCGACCAGTTGAATTGTGAACCAATAGAAATATCGGTTTAGATAAATACTAAAACAACAAAATATAAAAAAAACCGTCGTTGGACTGTTGACGAACAAACTTTTGATGGTTTAGAATTCACAAATGAATGAGTTCTCGTTGTAAAGTATAGTTTCTAAACCAAACAAGAGTCCGTTCATGCAAAAATAAATTTGAGTGAGTTGTCACGAATAACAAACCCCAAATAAAAATTAACCAAAGTATTTGGACTCTGGGTTGTCTCCCTAGGATGCAATGGAGTGCATGTGTATTGGCTATGATGGGGTAAAAAGAGGGGTTTTGTTTATGAGATGGCAAGAAAGTAATTTGAGCGAGTAAGTAAAGAAAGCAAAATAAGGAACTCTTGGCTAAGACTTGGGTACTTGAGGTCACCATCCCAGTTAACAAACCGACTATTGATAATTATGAAAGGCCAACCCATTAAGTATACTTCTCGAAGCCTTAAGTACGTAACATTTACTCCTAGACCGGAAGTATGTCAAATAGGCCTAATCACATCCACCCATAAGTCCTAACCTATCTACTAATTAGCTTAGTAGTGGGTTAGCGTCAAAGAGCTTCAAATTGACCACACAGGGTTCTCAAATTACCAAATCCATTACGTCCAAAAACTCAAGATCACTCAAGTCCCTTGGCTTAGGCCAAGAGTTGATAAAACTACTCAAGAACTAAAGAGGACATTTCATCGAACACTTGGAGTGCAATAAAAATCAACATCATAAAATGCAAGAATATCAAAGTCTATCACTATTGATTGCAAGAAAAGTGAGATCACAACTCAATTCATCAAGTAGGGAAATATCAACATCAAATTGCATTAAATTTAAACAAATCCAACATGAGTCATCATCACAAAAGAGAGCAAAATGAGGAATTGGCATAAAAAAAACTAAGAGGGTCAAGATGTAGAATTAAGAAATTATCAAAGAACAAGATGAAACCTAGCATTCAAACATGAAATTGAAATAATCTAACCTAATCCTAACCTAATTCTAGAGAGAAGAGGGAGCTTCTCTCTCTAGAAACTAACTAAAGGCTCATGTTGGCTAAAACTAATTGCTCCCCTTTGCTTGGACTTCAATTCTGCATGAAATACACTTAGAAACAAGTTAGATTTGGGCCTGGGCAACTCAGAAATCGCCCCCAGCGTTTTGCCTTCAAGTGGGCCACGTGAGGATATCGGCGCGTGCGCGCCATGTGCGCGTGCGCGTCGATGTCAAATTCTCAATCTGCGCGGACGCGATATGTACGCGTGCGCGTCCCTTGGTGAAATCACTTCTGCGCGTGCGCGCCTGGTGCGCGTGCGCGTCCTTTGGTGAAATTCCAATCCTTGTTTCTCCATGCATTCCCCCTTTGTGTATGCTTTTCTCCTCATTTCTTCCATCCATTACTTGCCTTATGGACCTGAAATCACTCACCAAACACATCAAGGCATCGAATGGAATTAAAGTGAAATAAAAATCACCAATTTAGGGCCTAAAAAGCATGTTTTTACACTTAAGCAAAATTAAAGGAGGAAATTACAAAATCATGCTATTTCATTGAATAAATGTGAGAAAAAGTGACAAAATCCCCCAAAATAAGCACAAGATAAATCACGAAATCGGGGTTTATCAAATCTCCCCACGCTTAAACTAAGCATGTCCTCATGCTAAAATCAAGAAGAAGCAAAAGAGTATTAACATTTATACATGATGCAATGGCTTAATCAAAATAAATCAACTTCCAAGAATACGCATATAAGCACAAGGGCTAAAGTATTAGCAATCAAACAAACCACAATTGGATTGAATTATTGAAAAAGTTCATAAACTTGCAAGAAAAGATGATCACGGGTGGAAACATGTAATTGAGAGATCGAACCCTCGCCGGATGTGTATCCACTCTAAGCACTCAAGTATATGGGGTTGATTCACTCAATTCTCTCCTAATCATGCTTTCTAAGATTTTTTTTTCATCTAACAATCAACAATTACTTTATGCATGCACACAAATATTATGAGGGCTTTTCCGTAGGTTGTAATGGGGCTAGGGTCAAGGTAGGATGCATATGGTCAAGTGAGCTTGAAATTTGAATCTTTGATTAACTTGAACTTCCCGCCTAACCTATGACAACATAAACAATTCTAAACAAACCTAGCTATCCATTCTTCACTTTTCACACACTCATGCATTCTCTTTTTGATCACCACTCATATGCATTGACTTTTATTGAACCTTGTTTTGGGGCATTCTTTTGTCCCCTTTTTATTGTAAAAATATTTTTTTGGACTAAAATATATACAAGAACATCAATGCATATGGTTTACACATGATTAATACATGAGTATGTTCCTAATTCACAAATACAAAAACGCACTTTTATCTCTACCTAATATTCCCAACTCTCCCAAAATCAAATGATGTACACTCTCACTAGCCTAAACTAATCAAAGATCCAAATTAAGGGATATTTATTGTTTTTCACTTAGGCTTGTAATGTGCTACAATTAAGAACAAGTGGGTTAAGCATAGGCTCAAAATCGGCTAACAATGGAAGATAAAAGGTAGGCTATTTGGGTAAGTGAGCTATTTGAACAATGGCCTCAATCATACAAATGCATGTATACACAAAATAATGGACATATAGACTTAAACAAATCAAAGATTACAATCATAGGAGGAGAATAATGCACACAGGAATGAAAATAAGTGGTTATATATGATGTAACCACACAATTAGGCTCAAATCTCACATGCTTGTGTTCTTTGCTCAAAACATGATCCACAACGTGTATAACTCAAGCAAGTTCTAAAAAAAATTTTCAACCAATTGGGGTAGTGTTTTAAAAATGAGTTTCTTGGAAATTTTCATCATATTGATTAAGCTTATTCTAATGCAATATTGTGATTAAAAAAAAATTCTCCTAGTTTACCCCTTTTTCAATCAAAACACATTCCTCATAGAAAGGGTTAACTAGATTTTTAGTAATCCATTAATTTTCTAATCACAATCAACAACTAGGATGCAAAACACAACCAAGATGCAAAATATATATGTACTAAGAGTATGCAACAACCAAAATAAGAGTATCTACAATGGCACAAATATGTACAGTAATCCCAAAATGATCTAAAACATAAAGTGCGGAATAAAACAAAATAAAGTAGTAGCGAGTAGAAATAAAAATCTGAAAATTCACCACATGAATGCAAACACCGGTCACGAGCGGTGACCTCCCCACACTTTAGAATTAGGCATCGTCCTCGATGCTGCTACTGAAGCTCGGGATGGGGGTCAACAATCGCACCAGGCTATGGCTCATGCTCAGGCTTGGGCTGTGGAACTGGAGGTGGCACTGGCTGTGGCTCAGGAATGTCATGCTGGACCTCAGGAGGCTGCTGGACCTCAGCGGTGGTCTGTGTCTCTGGTGGTGCCTCCTGATGTACCGGCTCCTCAGTATGCTCCTCCTCCTGGTCCTGCTCGTCAGAGGCGGGAGAGTCTGGGAGTGGAGGAAGCTCAATACCCTGTGACGCAAACACCTGGTCTAGGCAATCAAGACGTCGCATGACATGACACTCGAAGCGCACCATAAAGCGAAGCAGGTGCTGCACCAACAGATAAGTCGGCTCAGGTGCTGGTGGTGGTGGTGGTAAGGATACTGCTGCTGTGGAGGAAGAAGGTCCGGCTGCCTCAACTGTCGCTCTAGCCCGAGAGCGACGTCTGGTCGAGGGCTTCTCGTGCACCTATCCACCCCATGGAATAGTAACTTCCTTTTCATCATCATCTGGGGGTGGTGGTGTCGCGTCATCATCCTCCCACGGGACATCAGCCAGCTCAGCCAAGCTGGTAACCAGCGTAGGAAACGGTAGCAAGCCGCGGATATGAGCTCTCCATATGCTATGCCTAATCAGCCGTGGGAAATACACCTCTTTCCTTTCCATGACACACCCAATCAGAGTCAGCATATCCATCGGGATCTCTGAGAAGTGAGTGGTAGGCAGGACGTAGTAGGCGAAGATCTGCTGCCAGGTCCTAGCCTCTCTAGACAGATATGCAGATAGCATCCCCTTGGGCTTCTTGTTGTTCGCATCCATCACCTAGGGAGCATCTGGTGTAGCAATCACGCGTTTAAGCGCCTCATAGTCAAAGGTCATGGAAAGGATAGCCACATCTGCCTGCTGATAGGCACAAGTCTCAGGAGTACCAACTCTGCAAAGCAGTGCATCTGCTATAGCCTCTTCAGTGATCATAATTTCTCTACCCCTTACGTGCACTGATTCCAAGTTTACTCGGAAGAAGTTACAGTAAAACTCTTTAACCCATGAAACGTTAATCCTTCCAAGGTCCCTATCAACGAAGTACAATCCCAACTCTGAAATACGGGCGTTTATGGCACGCCTCACGTCATTGGGAAGATTCAGCTTCTTCTCAATGTTCAGGTTTTTCTTTGTATAACGAGAGAAGCGTAGATCGCAGTAGAGGTTGGGGAATTTGATTGAATCAGTGGATGGAAGTGACTGATTTTCTATATCTTCATCATTCAGCGGGTTTTTTGCATAGTTAGCATATATTGAGGGGGTAGAGGTCTTGGAGCGCTTCCTCTTTTTGGAAGTGGTGGCTATGGCTTTTCCTTTATCCGACATCCTGAAAAACAGAGATAATATAATATAAGCAAATAGCCAATGAAACATAAAGCACTCAAAGCAAAGCAAACTCAAGAAGCGAAAGAAGAAATGAGATTTCTTGGAATGCAAGCAAACAGAATTCAGAATTTAAACCAAGCTTCAAACCAAGAATCCAAACCATATTATGCACATTGTTTATTCATTGAGCTTAGAAAGAACCATATATAAAAGAATGATATAAAGAGTTAAGTTGAAAACCAAAAGAAGTCAGGCGGTTAAACAGGTTAAAGTCAGAAATCAGTTTGAAAATTAGTGATATGGCGATTACAGACTCAACTCGAAAGAAATGTACAAAACAGGGATGCAAGCATGTTCGCAATCATGAATTGCAACAGGTCATTGATGATGAAATATGATGTAACTAGAAAGCAGTTAATGTGAAACAAACCATCAATCAATGCAAGGATCACTAGCAATGTTGGTGAAATTAAAATCTTGAGAGACAAGTAAATCAAGCACATTTAACACCAATTCTAACAATTCACACAAGTCACAAGTTCAAATGTTAATTGGAAATCTCATGGTCTATGTAACTCATTGAGATAACATACGAATATAACGAACCAGTTGGTCACATAGATGAGAGCATTCAAATTTGTGTGTTTATGCAAAAGAGGCATAAAAATTCAAAGGATTTTCAAGCTATAGTTGAATTAAAAACTTACTCGACTACGCAATGCATATATGCTAGTTAGCATTGCGAGCAAGCAGAAATTATTAGAAACATGACCAACAACCTGTAAACATGCCCTTGAGGATTTCCAAAACCCTTTTAGCAACAAAGTTCCAATTGACACAGAAATCATCAACTAGAAGCTTGTTAAACCAATTAAAACGTTGTTAATTCAAGGAACATGGTTAGGCAAATCCGGCAGCATTTCAGCAGCAAATTGGCCAATTCCCAAATTTAAATAATTAAATCAATTCTCACATGAATTCAGTAACAATTACAGACAAAAGCCAAATGTGAATTCATAAGAAGAGGGCATGTAAGCCAACAAGCAGCACAAACAGCAGTAAACAGTATGGATTGACTCAGCCAGCAAGCATTCTTTCTCGAAACAATGATAAAAAAACCATGGCTTACAATACAGCACCACATATCACTTGAGCACAGAACAAATCAATGAAACCGAGCAATACCACAGAGCAGTAGAAGTTCAAACAAACCTAAATCCACTACTCAGCCCAGATTCGCTAACCACCTAAATCAAACTAAACTAACTAACTAAACTAATCCTAACTAAGTTAAATGAATTACAGTAAGCAGTAAAAGAATGAGGGACAGGGGAAGCAAGAAGCTGGGGGCAGAGGCTGAACGGGGGAAAAGGGAAGGTGAAGTGGAGTGGTGGCTCGTCGTGATAGTTGAGTTCGCGCCGGCGACAATGGCGGTCGCGGTGGCGCTGGGGGCGGCGCAAAGCTTGCTACGGGAGAGAGAGAGAGCTGAGACAGAGAGGAGGGAGCAGAGGTGTGAGAGAGCAAGAGATAGGGTGGAGGTTGCGCGGTGATGTGCGGTGATGGTGGCGGCAGTCTCGGTCGCTTGCCGGAGTGCTGGAGGTTGACGAACAGAGGAGGGAGATGGTGGTGGAAGAGAAATGGAACGTTGGGGACGAAGGGGAGGTTTTGCGCGAATGCGCTAGGGCTTCGCGTCCCTGGTTAAATGGGGTTTTTGAATCCACGCGAGCGCGCACCTTGCGCGTCCGCGTGGGTGATGAAAATAGGAGATGGCGCGGAAGCACCACATGCGCCTACGCGCACATGGGCGAGTTAAGGGTTGGGGTGGACGCGTACGGTGTGCGTCCGCGCGGGTATGCTGGGCCAGAGGCACAAAAGAGGCCCAGAGTTGGCACAACTCTCGGGTCCTTTGGCCTGGATAATGCGAAAATGCATCGACGCGCGCGCGCACCTTGCGCGTTCGCGTGGATGGTATGAGCCTATGGAAGGGGCGCGGAGGTGCGAAGTACGCCAACGCGTGTATGAAGAATAGGGATATGCGCGGATGCGTACAGCGTGCGTCCACGTGGGTTGAGACACAGAGTTGGCCCAAAAGTGGCACAACTCTCTGGTCTTTGGCCTAGATAGCCGAAACAGGAAGCCTGCACGCGCGCGTACCTTGCGCTTATGCGTAGGTTGGTTTTTGGTTTTTTTTTTTTTTATATAAAAAGAGCATCAAAAGACCTCCAAAATTCTCCATCCTTCTTCAAGACTCTAAACTAGCTAAGATGCACTTTTAAGCACATTTTGAAACATAGGGGACTTTTCAAACATCTTGAGAAAACTTGCAATTCAAGCAAAAACTCAATTTAAAGATTCATGCCCTATCACAACATAAAATGCATAGACAACTTAGCAAGTAAAGAAGAACATACCAAGAAATAAAGACTCTATACAATGGAACTCAATTCATTCATTCATTATATCTTCAAGAGAATGGAAAGAGTTTACCATGGTGGGGTGTCTCCCACCAAGCACTTTTAGTTTAAGTCCTTAAGTTGGACATCGGGAGGCTTCTTATCAAGGTGGCTTATGCTTGTATCCATCCTTGAACCTCCAAGAGTGCTTGTCCTTCAATCGGTTGTCAGACGTTCCAACCTTCTTCCTTAAGCCTTGGTGAGGTTCCTTCCAAGACGTGAGCTCCCGAAATTGACTATCATAGGATAATCCAGGATCCCAGATCTTGTCCTCGCACCCATCTTCTAGTTGATTGCCTTGACTTTGTCCGGGCGACGAGAAAGCAGAATTCTCACGGAAGCACCAAACTACTCTCCTAGACCCTTTTACTTGAGCATTACACCAATCCACGCTCTCCAATTTCGAGCTTCCCACCATAATGAGCCTAGATTTAGAACACCAACCACTAAACATCCTCCTCTTTCACTTAATTCCACAAAGCGCCCTAAGTTGGCCATCCGTTTCGAGCAAACCATACTCAAGTGGGATAATAAAGCTGAGAGTTAGAAGTTTTACCCACTCAAGCGGAGGATTGGATGACGAATTAGGTGGAGGGGTTCCCAAAGATCTTGATAAAGCATGTTCTACTCCCGTCCATCTTCTTCTAAAGGTTTCCACCACTTGGTGAGGTTCTTCAAATTCCTCATCATGCTAAGCTTCCTCAAGTTTACATCCTTCTTCACCAATTTCTTCTATTTCTTCCCCATCACTCTCATCATAGATAGGAGGCAAAGTAAAATCTACCTCATCATCGAATCTAGACAATTCGGGGAAGGACTCTTCAAACTCGAAAGGATCATATGTTGATTCGGAATCATCATAAATAGGAGCGTTTGTTGCTTGGAATACTTCTCCCATTTCTTAATCTTTAGTAGGCCTTGGAGGGTTCAAGTCTTCCTCAACCTTGCTTTCTAATCCACTGGAGAAAGGTTCAACAAGATCGTCAAGGGGATTGATCAACATGGGCAAAAAATTACTAGCAATGGAATCCACTTCTTGACCAATTTCCTCCAACTTTTTGTTTACTTCCGCAACATTACTCTTTTCTGCAACATCCCCTCCAAGCTTCTTGGAAGAGAGTTCTTCGATTCGAGATTCCTTTATGTACTCAACGTATCCTAAATATCCATCCACTACTTCCTCATGTGCACTCATCTCTATCTTCTCCTCTTGTTGTCCTTCTGGCCTCAATTCTCCTTCCTCACCATGGAGCTTCAAGTTCACATCCTCACGGGGCTCCTTGATTGTCTCTCCACATTCAACAATGGGGGTACTCAAAGTGCATGAACTTAGGTGAGATGTTAAGTGATTCACAGTCTCTACCATGCTAGCTATCTTTACTCTTAGCTCCTTAAACTTAGTTTCATCCTCCTCTTGTCGCCTCAAGATGCGAGATTCAAGGTCTCTCAGTTCTGATATGAAGGCTTCGTTGGGAGGTGGTGGTGTTAAAAGAGAGGGTTCATCGGTTAAGAGAAGATTGTTGTAATCGGAAGGTGGTTCATATCGGTGGAGTTCTTGAGGTGGTGTATGTGGAATTTGTGGTTCTTGGGAATATTGGTATTGGGATGGTGGTTGTTCCATATATGATTCGAACGGTGGTTGATATGGTATGTATGAATTATGCTCATGTAGAGTGGAATATTGGGTTGAGGCTTGCGAGTATGATGCGTAGCTATATTAAGGAATGGGGTCACATGCATATGATGATTGTGGTTGACAACCACAATAAAGGTCATCACACACATTGGACTGGTACACATTAAGATCAGAATTATACCCATAGGAGTTCGTAGGAGGTTGTTGCCATGAAGGTTGTTCATAAGCTTGAAGTTCCTCCCATCCTTGATTTCCAAATCCTTGATGCATATCCTCATTGGAGCTTCCATCTCCTACAACATAGTTTGAACTACACTCATAGCCAAAAGGGTGAGAATTCATAATGAAATAGAAAATAAAGACAAAAGGCAATAGGAAATAAAGAAGATAAAATCCTAACTAGTAAAAACTGGCAAACAAACCAAAGTTCAAGCTATTCACAATATGTACAATAACCAATAACATAGCATCATTGAGCATCCCCGGCAACGGCGCCATTTTGACGAACGAACTTTTGATGGTTTAGAATTCACAAATGAATGAGTTCTCGTTGTAAAGTATAGTTTCTAAACCAAACAAGAGTCCGTTCATGCAAAAATAAATTTGAGTGAGTTGTCACGAATAACAAACCCCAAATAAAAATTAACCGAAGTATTTGGACTCTGGGTCGTCTCCCTAGGATGCAATGGAGTACATGTGTATTGGCTATGATGGGGTAAAAAGAGAGGGGTTTTGTTTATGAGATGGCAAGAAAGTAATTTGAGCGAGTAAGTAAAGAAAGCAAAATAAGGAACTCTTGGCTAAGACTTGGGTACTTGAGGTCACCATCCCAGTTAACAAACCGACTATTGATAATTATGAAAGGCCAACCCATTAAGTATACTTCTCGAAGCCTTAAGTACGTAACATTTACTCCTAGACCGGAAGTATGTCAAATAGTCCTAATCACATCCACCCATAAGTCCTAACCTATCTACTAATTAGCTTAGTAGTGGGTTAGCGTCAATGAGCTTCAAATTGACCACACAGGGTTCTCAAATTACCAAATCCATTACGTCCAAAAACTCAAGATCACTCAAGTCCCTTGGCTTAGGCCAAGAGTTGATAAAACTACTCAAGAACTAAAGAGAACATTTCATCGAACACTTGGAGTGCAATAAAAATCAACATCATAAAATGCAAGAATATCAAAGTCTATCACTATTGATTGCAAAAAAAGTGAGATCACAACTCAATTCATCAAGTAGGGAAATATCAACATCAAATTGTATTAAATTTAAACAAATCCAACATGAGTCATCATCACAAAAGAGAGCAAAATGAGGAATTGGCATAAAAAAAACTAAGAGGGTCAAGATGTAGAATTGAGAAATTATCAAAGAACAAGATGAAACCTAACATTCAAACATGAAATTGAAATAATGTAACCGAATCCTAACCTAATTCTAGAGAGAAGAGGGAGCTTCTCTCTCTAGAAACTAACTAAAGGCTCATGTTGGCTAAAACTAATTGCTCCCATTTGCTTGGACTTCAATTCTGCATGAAATACACTCAGAAATAAGTTGGATTTGGGCCTGGGCAGCTCAGAAATCGCCCCCAGCGTTTTGCCTTCAAGTGGGCCACGTGAGGATATCGGCGCGTGTGCGCCATGTGTGCGTGCGCGTCGATGTCAAATTCTCAATCCGCGCGAACGCAATATGTACGCGTGCGCGTCCCTTGGTGAAATCACTTCTGCGCGTGCGCGCCTGGTGCGCGTGTGCGTCCTTTGGTGAAATCCCAATCCTTGTTTCTCCATGCATTCCCCCTTTGTGTATGCTTTTCTCCTCATTTCTTCCATCCAATACTTGCCTTATGGACCTAAAATCACTCACCAAACACATCAAGGCATCGAATGGAATTAAAGTAAAAAAAAAATCACCAATTTAGGGCCTAAAAAGCATGTTTTTACACTTAAGCAAAATTAAAGGGGGAAATTACAAAATCATGCTATTTCATTGAATAAATGTGAGAAAAAGTGACAAAATCCCCCAAAATAAACACAAGATAAATCACGAAATCGGAGTTTATCAACTGTTAAACCGATTGGAAATTGGTCAGTCAAATCGAACCATAAACCGACCTGTTTGTGAAAATTTAGCAAAATGCCGCCGTTTGGACTTTGGATGCACTGAACCCCTACACATTATGACATTATCCAACCCACCTAACCCAGCAACCCTAACTCAGCAATCCACACAACAACGCAGCACTCCCTCTCCCTCCTTTCACCCTCGAGCTCGTCCTTCTTACCACTGTCGGCGAACTGTCTCTATCAATTCCGTCAATTTCATTAGTTTGTTTGATACTGTGTTACTAGGAACTGAATTTTAGTGAAAGTGTTGTGAAACTTGTGATAAAATCTTTTGTACAAAGAATAATGGAAACTATTATTCTTTTGAAATCGCAAAACCTCATACCGTTAAAGTCCATCCTATTAAAATTTTTGCTATACCGACAGATGAACTAAAAGAAATTACGAATAATTTTACACAAAAGATTCTGATTAAAAAGAGATCATATGAAAAAGTAAAATATTTTTTGTTTTACTTAATTTCTTGTTTATAACTATATTTTAGGATGTTTATTTATAATTTATTTATTATTTTATTCCAAAATAATTTTTTTAGTTAAATTACGATTAAATAGGTTAGATTAATAAACTAATAAATTACTAATTAGAGCATCGATAATTGGTTTGGTTCTCAAATCATTCCTGATAGTAAATGCATCATGCATGCATCCCCCACTAAAGCTGGCAGTTAATGAAAAACGTTGTATGTTGACTTGACTTTGACCTGTGAGTATGATACCCAATCAAGCTAGACCACACTGGAAGATGTTTTAGGCTTAATAGGAGGATATTCGTGTGGTAATAATAAAGTCTTTCAAACCAAAACATACGTCCATACAATGTTGACCAAACCTTAATGTGTATGCCGTAACAAAGGGGGGCATCATGACTTTTTCACGAGCTGGTACTATTTCAATTTGAGGATCAGAATTTTCGAACGATAAACCACTACTTTATTTTTAAGATAAATGATCAGAAATTCAAAAATATTTTTCAAGTTTTATTTATTGAGGCGTTCGCAGTCTACCATCGTCAAATTATATGTAAAAGTATATTATCTTTGTGCCAAACTTATAAAAGAACAACTTACATAACTCTTTTTTAGATAAAAAGAATATGAAATTTTAGATACTAAATAAGTAAATAACATCCCTCTAAATTCCTCTATCACTTACAGTAGGAGGCTGTTTTTTTGGTTATGGAAAGAAATAATGTATTAAATCATGAAATGGACGTGTTTCAAAAAATTGCACTGTTATGGTGTAAGAACTAAAACGCAAGTTGCTTTTCGAACTTGTTTATTTTTTTTTAATTTTAAAATACATTAAACGTAAGTTACGTTTTGTCATTTTTATTTTTTGTTTTAATTTTGTTTTAGGTTAAACGCAGGTTGCATTTTTAAAGTCAGAAAAATTAAAATTTTTTGAAACCTATAAATGCAGGTTGTGTTTTATAAGTGTCAGAAATTTTTTTTAGAAATCCCAAAATACAGATTGCGTTTTATACACAAAATAATATTTAAATTCACAACTTTGCATATAAATATAAAATTCGGTTTCATTTATCTTCATCTTTACTTCTCCTCTTACTCTTTCTTACATAAAGTCTTTAGTGGTGTGTTTTTTTGGCAGTTAACTGTGTCAAAAAAATAGAGTTAGTTGAGACTGAAGTTATGGAAGGTGTTGCAAATTTGCGAGTATATTATAATGGTAAGGTTATACCAAACACACATGAAGAGGTGACTTTTGTTTGTGAATGTCCATTGTCATTTGCTATTCCATGTACCATGAGTTTTGTTGAGTTGCAAAATGATCTTTGTAATAACATTCAAAGCCACATTTTGAAAAGGGTGAGCAATCTTTTATATAGAAATCCTGTGCAAGTATTTGGTAAACTAATACAGTTTCAAATGATGCCCATCTTTTATACAGAAGTCATGTGCAAGTATTTGGTGAGCTAATACAGTTTTAAATAATGTCCATCATTAATGATGTCAGTATGCAACAGATGTTGTATATTTATCAACAAAGCCAATCTCAAGTGCCGATAATAGAGTTGTACGTTGAGTTTGAACAGCAGTCGAAGATGGGTGCAGTCGGCGACGAGGTCCATGTTGATGAACTCGAGGATATAGATTGGGAAGAAGATAATAATAACAGTGAAGAGGAATTTGAAACTAATTATGAAGTCGATAATAAACACAAGCTGCGTTGTGCAGCTGTTTTATTATTTTCTCTCCGGCAAAATATAATCACATAACCTGCATTTTATATGTTACTTATTTCATAAGGTCCACAATTCAATATAACACGCCATGCATCTATTTATTTGCACTTCATTATTTTTTAATTCATTTATTAATTTTTGACCGTAGAACTATTATTTATGATTTATATATAGTAATGATAAAGTCATTTGAACCAATATGAGTCATTTTTATATATTTTATATCGTTAATTTTTTGTATTTCATAAAAAATTATTCGGTTATTTCAATAAATTAAAAACGAGAAAAGAAGGGAGAGAGAGAAAATGATAGATACAAATAATGGAAGAAAAAATAAATTCACACTATAGAATAAATAGTAGTTTTCCCAAAACATACGCCATGTTGACCAAAATGTACTGCATTGAAAAACGAATTTTCTTTTAAAATAAAAAGGTTGATAAATGAAAAATTGAGAATTACGTTACTATTGATTAAAAAAGACTCTGGAGACACGTTACACATGTATTACGAAACGGACATGTTTCGTAATCAAAGAAAATCAGTCAAAAACAGTTACAATTTATTTTATTTAATATTTATTAATTATTACGATAATTAATTAATGTTAAATAAGACAAATTTTAACTATTTTTTTTAGTCTATCTAATATTACCCATTACGAAATAAGATTAAAATAAGAAAGAAAGAAAATTCCTTGTATCATATTTAATTTGGATGGATATCGAATTGGATGAATCATGAAAGAATTGTTAAAAAAAAAAAAGGATAAATTTACAATCAATATTAAATCAGTAAATCGAAATAAAGACAAGTCTAAAAAACACATTTATTTTTATTGAAAGTAACGGAAGAAAAATTTATTATTTCTAGTATTTTCAGTATATAAATAATTTTTTATTTCACTACATTATTTTAAAATAATAATTATGTTATGTGTATATAAAAATTTGTTATTAAATTAGTTTTTTATATAAAATATATTGATAATAACTTAATAAATAACACATGTAAATATCACAAATATATAATAATTTATTTATTTATTAATTATATATATAATATTTTTTATTTTATCTTCTGTTTGTAGCTTGCAACTCCCTCACATCGCGGTTTGGGAGCTTGTGAAGGTGAACCATTGGGGAAAAAAAAGGAAGCATACATTTAAGGAATCATTCTGATAAGATGTTTAAAATGTTTTATTTTAAATATACCTTTTAATAATTAAAATTTAATATATATATATATATATATAATTTATTAAATTATATTATTTCTAATATAATTAGATTGGATAAATTAATTTAATAAAAAAATTGATGAATTAAATTTTAAATCAGTCTAAATTAATATTTTTATATAAAAATAACTACAATATTTTTTATTATAAAAATAACTATAATAATAATAATAATAATAATAATAATAATAATAATAAGAGTATTTTGTTATTTTTTATAATAATAGTATTGTAGTTATTTTTTATTAAAAAATATTAATTTAGATCGTTTTAAGATTTAGTTTAATTTTTGACCACATTAATTTGTCTGATCTAATTTTAATAAAAATAACATAATTTAATCAATTATATATTAAATTTTAATTACTAAAAAATATTTAAAAAAATTATTTTAAACATTTTTATTTCAATGACTCTTTACATTTAATTATACAAAAAATGAAAACAATCATGTTGTTTAGTCAACAAAAAAAAAAATCTGTTGTTTATTTGAACACGACATAAAAAAACATTATGAGACTCTCTTAGAATAATAAAAAAAAATTCTCTCTTTCATAGAAAGTTGGCTGTTGAATATTTTTGCATTATTCTAGCTAATTTGCTATATTGGAGAGACTTAAGTAACAAGTGTGTTAGGTATATAATAAAATAAATTAAATAATATGTTTATTTATACAGAATTATATTAGTAGTTAATTTTAACAGTTAATTTTAATATATAAATAAAAATTGTCTTTAATTTTTAATTCAAAAATAAATAATTTTTAATTAATTAAAAATATAAAAATATTTATTATTTTTTAAAATATGAGTCATCTAACTATTTAAGTATCTTTATCAAAATTATATGAAGATAAATAAATTTTTTAAAAGAATTTAATTGTCTCATATTTTAAAAAATAAAAGAGATTTTTATATTTTTAATTAATAAAAAATTTATTTATTTTTAAATTAAAAAATTAAAAATTTATTTATCATTTTTAATTAATTAACTTCTGTGACTCACGTTAACCTTTAACTCTATTTTTATTATAGAATCATTAATAAAATGCTGACGAGGTAATTTACAGTTATCATACTAGAGCTCCTAATAATTATTTGATACGATAATTAAAATTTGAATTATATTAGGTAACTAATAATTTTTTTAAACAAAATAAAAAACCTCTTTAAACCCTTTATTCCATTGTCCATAAAGAATAGTCCTGCATCATTATCTTCATTTTTTTCGCCCGCGTTAGATAGCATTTCTAAAGCATGATGGAAAGCAGCAACAATATTGTTGGGATAGACTTGGACAATAATTATATTCACTCTAATTTTACTTTTCTTTAAGTTGTCACTTTAAAAAAAAGTGTCACTTTTTAATTTTGATATAAATTTTTTTAATAATATTTTTTAACAATATAAAAAGATAGTGTATTTTTTTTATGAATATCACCATTGTAAGACTTAGATTTATAAAAAAAATTATTTCATCACAAATTAGACCCTCTAATTTATACATTATAAAATCTGAGGATCTAATTTGAGAATCTCCAAAAATTCGAATTTATCTTGCAACAATTCTAAGCCTCTGATTTCAATTGATTTTTTTCTCTCATGTAAATCTAAGCCTCAGTTTTAAGAATTTAAATTAAAAAAAAATTAATGTTCATAATAAATTAAAATACCCAACTTTTTCATAACAATAAATAACACAATCAGAAGTTTCATTACTACTAAAAAATAAGCCGAAAAGTGTTGCGTGGACTTATATATTATGCCTACTGAAAATTTTCGTTCTCATCTCAGTTTTCTAATAATATTTCAGAATTATGACTCGTCGGTCTAGTAAAAACCACACAATACTTTTCTAAGGTGACACTTGATTACCAAGAGTTGAGGTAGGAGAGCAAGACAAGAGTTGAGAGTTACAACAATTTTTAGTTTAGACGCCCTTCTTCATTTTGGGATTTTTTAGGATATTTTTATTTTAGTAATATTAGGAATGAGATCCATAATTTTTTTTTTCTATTTGTTCTCGTTTTCTATGATCGAATGTGCCGGTATTTTCTTTTTAATCCTATCAAATTTTTTTTTATATTAAATCATTTGAATATATATATATATTTTTTTTTGGCATATGCACATATGTGAAATTTTCTGAGTAACACTCTATTAGAGAACTTAAAAATTACTCATGGTATAATATGGGTTTGTTTGGATGCCATTTTTAAAAAAGATATTTTTAAAAAAAAAATTTTACAAGAGTAAAAGTAATTTTATATTTGAATATCTCATGTAAAAAGATTTTTTTATCTATCAATTATGTTTGCGTAAAATAAGATAAAAGTACTTTTTTGTTCATTTATTATGTGAAAAATATCTTTTTTTTAAGGAAAAAAACATATAAATTATAGTTTCTTAAAAAAGATATTTTTTTATTTTTTAGTGCTTTTACTTTTACTATTAAAAATTTGCTAAACACACTAAAAAACAAAAAAAATATTTTTTCATTAAAATTTTTTTTTATCGATTTAATGGCACATAATCTAGGGTGCACGTCACATTTTGAGCTTTTGACATCCTTCTCTTTTTATGTTTTCCTTCATTATTATTCATTGAATATAATTTTCTTTTAGTTTATATTTCTGAAAAATTAAAGAAAATATATTATGTAAAAAATTTAAAAAGTAAAAAAAAAAAAAAGACAAGAGAGAGAAATTAAAAAAAAGTCATTCATATCATTTTTATTGTATTGTTTTCAACGTTCATGAGTTTAATTGTATTTTTTCTATTTCTTTAATAGAGATTTACTAATTAAATATCCATTTATTTCCGTTCTGTATCTTTTTCTTTTTTCTCCCTAAAATGCATTGCAGAAAAAAGAACAAGTCCTCAAGTGTCAATAGAAGGCGACACATTACTTTGGCATTCTTGTTTTGGAGATGCTAATTGGGAAAAGACCAACAGAGGAAATGTTCAAAGATGGATGTAGCCTCCACGAGTAGACCACAATTATGTCCATGATGAATTTCCAAATAATATATCTCGAGATTGTTGATGCAACTTTGCTCTCAACAATGATAGATGATGAAGTTCCAACAATAACAGGTGCAGAAGAACATAAACATATTGGGAATGTAGGACATTTGCTTGTTCAAGATTGGTCTTGTTAGTTTAGTGGACTCGCCAAGAGAAAGAATGAATATTATGGAAGCCAACTACGGCTGATAATAGATAGGGTATGTTAGGGTTTGGACTCTATTTTAATTCTATTTGCACGCTAATTTTTTTTTTAAAATTTAACTCTATCCTATTCGCGAGTTGATAATCTCTCGACCCTAACTCTATATACCTTACTCCCTAAAGTTCTCAACCCCTACCTTAAATTATTCTGAACCATTTAACATTTCAAAAATATTTTTAAAGATGACGTCTGAATAAAAAAATTCCTTTGAGTATTTCATGTCTTGAATAATTCTTGATTTGTTCAACGAGTCATGCCATTTTTTATGTGAGCACATATCAAAAGAGACCAATTACGATACAAATTCTACCAAAATTTCTCCAAACCCATTAGTCAAACTTGACTTAAAACTCCAACACCTACGTTATGATGTTTGGCCTTAGAAAATACATTATATTTATATATGAACACACCTCCAGTAGCACTTCCAATAACTCAGAATGATTCCCTTGGTTTGGACTTTTGCACCAGCAAACATAAGCACTCTATTTATCCTCAAATGTTTATTGTGCAACTGCATTTAAATTATTATTTCACATTTAATTTTTCTTTTCCTTTTAAAAATTCTAGCATACATTCTCTCAAAAGCATAACAACAAACACCTTGCTTACAACCCCAAAGTACTATCTATATTCGAAGTTAATCCTTAATAGTTAATTCGTTATCATAGTTGTAACACTTTCATGAAGAAATCCACAAGATTAAAACCTAAAACCCAAACTCTAAAGCCAATAAAAAATTGTTACAGCATTACAATTCACAAGAACATATTTAACGTTTTAAAAAAATAAAAATAAAACTTGAACCTTCCAGATGAAAGAGATGGAGTTTTACAAATGTTACTTATCCTTTATTGTATCAGACTTTATTAAGTTTTTATATCTAATTATTTCATTTAGAGTTAACGGTCAATTCAGTACTCAAAAGCAAAAAGGTCCTTGAAAATATTATCGTAATTCTTAAATAATTTGAAAATGCGATAAAAATAATCAATATATATTATATTTTAAGTGACAATAAACTTCTATATTTAGCAAATAACTTATCCATTTAATCTGAATTTTTGTGCCAACATTTAAATAAATGTTTAAAAAATACACAAAATTTAGAATAAAATTTGATATCCAAATTTGTCTTTTTATTTTTCAAAAAAATTTAGTCATTCACAATAAAAAATTTTAAAAAATTCACGTGACATAAAATTATAAAATTTGAAAATGAAAAGATATTTTTTTAATGATGCTTGAAAAAAATTGCACAAAAAATATTTTTTTAAAATATATATATTTAATATTTAATTTTTTTATCGTATTTTTAAATCTTTCGAATACTTATTTGTAATTAACATCTTTTAAGATTATTTTTGTCAGCTATATAAATTATGAACCTTCGAATACTATTTTGATAGTTTACTCTTTCGTTCAATAATTTTTAAGCTTTGTGTAATGAAAACAATGACATTATGTTACCTTGTGCAGTTGTTTTGCTTGCTTACACATTATCATAATTATTTTTTTATATAATTATGTAGAATAATTTTCGAAATATTAATAAAGATTAAGATATTTATTATTATAATTTATTAACAAAGATGAAGTGTTAACAATTGAAAGATGGTTGATTAATATTTTTATATAATTATTTTAATATAGATACATTTATTTTAGTGTGATGATTTATAAATATTCAAAATTATGATCATTTTAATTAATACTTTATTCATTATAAATATATTTTATTTAAGTCACCAAAAAAACCAAAAGTCACCAAAAAAATATATTTTATTTAAGAATAATTTTATTATTTAAAGAGTAATATATAGTATTATTATATATTTATTTTTATTTCATAATATTTGACTAAATTAATTAATAGTATTATATATATATAATCTATCATATTACTAAATATTAGATTTTAGTAAAGAAGATTAGTAGAATATATATATATACAAAAATTAAAAAAATGTGAAAAATATAAGATTATGTTTATATAGAATAATTATAAGTATATAATATTGCTACGTTTTTAAGATGATTGATGAAAAGTGTAGTTTTTGGTTTTTTAGCGGATCACTTTAAAAATGTAGATTATTCTAATCTCTAAAAGTATATAACTTTTGATGCAGAAAAATAATGTCTTTACGCTTGAATAGGTAACTCTCACTAAAATGTCTCCAAAATCAAATAAGCTTAGTATTTGATAAAAGCATTATTTTTTATTATTTTTAGTTATACTTTTTAAAAATAGTTGAATGGATAATTATTTTTTATAGTACTTTAATCTTACTTTTTCTGTTTTGAACAATACTTACTTATATAGAAAAAAATATATACAAAAAATAAAGCTATTATAATAGTAAAAGCCTAAAACGATAAAATATAACTAACACAAATAAAAATAATAATCCAGGCCAGCAGTTAGAAAATAAATAGATATTAAATGTATGAAAAAAAAAATAATTCGAGAATGGATTCTCTCAATTTTTTTTTTTAAATTGAGAGAGTAAAGTGTGATTTCTAATTTTTTATTATTTTTTTTCATATTTTTTGTCCTATTTATAAATTAATAATAAAACATCACATTTTACTCTCTCAATTATTAAAAAAATTTGAGAGGATCAATTCCCAAAAATCTCCACTTCTTATTAAAATAAAAAAAATAGTAATAAATCATTAAAATTTATTAATTTTGACTATCACTTAGCCATTAACTCAATTTTTTTAGTTTAATTTTTTTAGTGTAACAAATTAACAATCTAATAATATATTTTATTTCATTTTTTTAAAAATTATTATTAACTGATAACAAAAATAATAAATTTTAATGGCACTTTTGCATTCTCTGCCAATAATATTACACTTCGTATCCAGAATCCATTACAACTAATCAATCGTCAACAAGAAGTCACTACGTCTTATTTCACAGATAATACGAACTACACTTTGAATAATTTTGATGTATGATATGACTGCTGTGAACAATAGTGTTGCGGAGATCGATCCAATTTATTCGTTCATATCCGGTTCGTACCCGGCGAGGTTCTTTCCGTCCATGTCAACTGGTGAAGAATATATAAAAGAAATTATTAATAATCTTCGTCTCCTATAAAAAAAAAAATAAATAAAAAGAATAAAAGTTGCCAAATCTTTACTGAACTTTTATCTTATAAAGTGAAGATTAGTAATTCTTTCCAGGGGATACTAATCTTCAATCAGTAAAACTGTAAAAGTAAAAGGTGAATTTAATTCTATATATATAAACGACGGATTCTTACTTCTTAAGTTCTTAGCCGTGGCCTGGATGCGTCTCAGGAGAATGACGAGGACAAGCACACACACGCGTTTTAGTGCAAAATGGATTACGTGTTCCTTCTCGGGATTAAAAGAGAGATAAAAGGAAACGTCACAAAAACGATAAGCGAAAATAACAAAAGAAATAGATAATAAACGAAATATTTTACATATGTTCAAAGCTTAATTAATATGCAATTCAATATTTTTATAGTCCATTATTTTTAATTTTTAATTCACAAAATAAATTAAATGACTGTAAATATTTGTAGAGGACATATCCAAAAGTATGCATATATGATGATTATGATGATGATGACCAGAAATCTAAATTTTGTTGTAGCCGTCAGAAAATTAAGAAGTTTAATTTATGGCCAAAATTTAATAGGCATATGTGTCTGCTGAGATTGGAAGACTGTCTTACCGACGAATCCAGAAGTACCAGAACAATTAGCTACGGTTGGTGTGAGAAAGAATGTAAGAATATAAGACAAAAGCAAGAATGCAACAAAGATGGCCCTTATCATTATTATGAAATACTAATTGTTCTTTGGCTGGGTAGAAATAATTCAAATTCCCTTTTGTACATATAGATAACCCATGCCAACACGTATTTATAGCCTCCAAAGTCCCAAAGACACCTATCACATCGTCAGTTGCTTCATTTTTAGTGATTTTCTCAACGACGACATTCCAATTAAGTATCATTAATAGAACAAAATTTTGAGACAAAACTTAGAGAGAAAGAGAGAAGGAGAGAGCGGCGGTGAGTGTTTGAGGGCGAAACACAGGGAGGATAGCAGCCATGCGGTCAGAAAAGATAAGGGAGAGAGTGTGGGTGGGGGTGTATTCGGTATTAAGCAGAATTTCTCACGAGAGGATTTTTTAAAGTTTATAAATGTCTTCTTTAGAGATAAAGTCATTGGTCCAGAAAAATTGAAGGCCTTTGATCTCTATCTAAGAATAGTATAGCAACGGTGGTGGGCAAGTAGGATGATCTCCAATCTCCGTGTGTAAATTTCACTGAAGAAGCCAAATTTTGTTTGGCAGAGCCTTATTGAAAAGATTTAGTGATCAAGGTCCTTCATAAAAATTATAGTTACACAATTCTTTCACACAAGCTTCGGATGGTCTGGCACATCAAAGGTGGCTTTGATCTGCTTGATATGGGGTTTGGGTACTTCATGTAGTAAAATTCAATGCAGCTGAAGATTGTGAGAAGGTCATGCTTGGTGGCCTGTGGTTGATTGGGGGCACTATGTTACTGTAAAACTGTGGGATATAGATTTCCGGCCATGTGAACAATCCTTCGAGTCTAAGCTTGTATGGTTTCAGGTTTTAGGGCTCCCAATCTGGTGCTATCAGGAACAGGCCATGATGCATATTGCTTCTGTAATAGGAGTCTCCATCAAAGTGAACATAGCCACTAAGTTGGCTGAGGGAGGACGATATACCCGAGCATGTGTTCAAATAAATTTAGGATTGCCAGTGATCAAGTATATCATTGTGGAAGGTGTAACTCATGTAGTGGAATATGAAAGTTTAAATTTAATTTGAAATTCTTGTGCATGTTCTGGCCACGATATGACACAATGCTTGAGTAGAGATTCCAAGAAAGGAAAGGGTGCTGATTCCGATGCCATCAAGCCCCGGGACGGTATAACGGTGGTGCCAAATCCTGAGCCCAAAATTCAAAATTCAAATGAAGTAGAATCTGATGTGGTAGGTGGCGTTACTAGCGAGAATTTCACACCGAATTCGCAAGAGAATTTGGAGGCTAATAATTTGCATGGAAATAATGTTGAGAAGGCTTGCATGCATGATGAACCAGGCTAGGAGCAAGTTGTGAGGAAAAGTAAAACTAAGCTAGGCCAGAAGCAATATAACAAGGCCCAAAGAGGCGCTCAATCCAGAACTGGTTCGAGTAGGGTAATCAGACCTACCATCCACTTCTCTCACACGGATGGTACCAGCTCCTATCGTGCCAGGGTCGGGTCACGGGTCAAGGTCGGGTACAACGTTTCCCATGATGGTGAGACGTTGATCACCTCAACCCGACAAACCCCAGTGCTTCGTGGCTCTTCTCTCAGGAAACAACCAAGGCTGGCGTCCCTATAGAGCTCGCCAGTTGAGAAGAGTGAGGCACGGCGGTGGAAGCATCGTCATGTCCTCTTGCAGCCATGAAGGAGAGTGTTACCATGGCGGTTTCATAAGAGAGGGAAGGCGCGTAGACGGCTGTTCCTACGTCGGTAGGCGGGAATGAGGAGATATTCCATGGAGATCCAGCAAACACGAAGGTCACAAAAGTCACTCCCACTGGGCAAGTCTCAGTTTGAGGTTGGTGAAGCACTTTGATTCCTTTATTTTATATTTTTATATTTTATATTATGGATCGTTTAAATATAATAGCTTTGGAATATTAGGGGTGCTTCTAATAAGTTAGCCCGGGTGTATTGTAAAGAGCTGGTTAGAAAATTTAAACCTGTAATTTTTTTTGTGGTTGAAACTCACTGTCCTTTTTAACACTTGAAACTATCCTGGAAAAGACTTGGTTATCACTTTATTGGTATAGTGGAGGCGTGAGGGCATAAGGGGGTATCTGATTACTTTCTGCAATGCAGGGTACTAACTGCAAATGGGTTAATGCTTTCGATCAGTGTGTTATAATTGAGGTTCATGTAAATAATATGATTTGGAGGTGCAGTGGTATCTATGGTAATCCTCAGTTTAATACCAGAGTTCTGCTATGGGATTTTCTTATTACTCAGTCCTCATCTTTCTGCGGGCCATGGATTGTTCTTGGTGATTTTAATGAAGTACTATTCTCTCACGAATCTAAGGGTTGCCTCTTCTCGAGTCGTCATGCAGATCGGCTTGCTGCCTCTCTAGGTGATAATGATCTGTTTGACTTGAAGACTATTGGGAGATAGTTTTCTTGGTACAGAAGGGTTGAAAATGGTGTTGAGGTGGCGAAAAAACTTGACAGGGTCTGTATCAACAGTGGATGGTTATCTCTCTTTCCAGAGGCTTACGCAGAAATTTTAAATAGACTTCAATCTGATCATTGTCATATCCTAGTGCACTGTACAGGTTGTCCCCAACCAAAAAAGAATAGACCTTTTTGGTTTATTGCAGCTTAGGCAACTCATCCAGGCATAGTTATTAGAACCGAACCAGTAATTGACCCAGTCATACGACTGGGTCACTGGGTTATTGGTTCAACCGGTGGGTCACTGATTTATCCGGTTGACCCGATCATAATTAAATAAAAATATAAAATTATAAAAATAAAATTAGAATTAAAAGTTAAATGCATATTTTCAAAATAAAATATATTAATAACAATTAAATATCAATTCTTAGATATAAATTATAATGCAAAAAGAGATAATAAATTAGTTACTAGTACAAAATATTTTTTCAATTTAAATAAATAAAAAATAAAAGATAACACAATCAATATCAATATATTTGTATACTATATGTTGTTACTTATTTGATATCCATGTAAATCTATACTTAAAAAAATAAAAATAAAATAAAAAATCATTACATTTTGTTATATATATATTTGTTGTCATATTTATTAGTAAGAATCAAGTTTGCTGTAGGGCAAGGGGGAGGTTGTGGTTACACGTAGTCCTGAGTTCGAAATCCACGTTCATCATTTTTAGGTGCTAGTGAGAGCTCCTACGATGATTCGGGGTTCTGCAGGTTCACCGTGGACCCGCGGCGTGTTTAGCTCGGTCTGACGTGCGAACCGGTCGGTTTTTAACGGATTTGACCACCGTTGACCGGTTCGAATGCATATCGGGTCCAATCTACCAACCGAACCGATCAGACTACTGGTTCACCGGTTTTCTAATCGAACCGGTCGGTTCAGTCCGGTTCTGATAACTATGCATCTAGGTATAGAGATATTGTGAACCAGTCATGGTGGGCTGGCTACAGAGGGTTAAATTCAGGGATAAAAATACCAAGTTCTTTCATGTCCAGACTCTTGTGCGGAGAAAGCATAATAAGATTCATGGTCTCTTTTTTCAAGCTGGGGTGTGGTAAACGGATCCAGATGTCCTTAAAAGGAAAGCTGAATCCTTTTACAAACGCCTATTTTGCCAGTCAGAGGATATGGATTTAGGTTGTCTTGGTAATGTGCCACTGCCTTCCATGAATGATGATGTCTGTTGTAGTCTCATAGCGCCAATTACTTTGGAAGAAGTTAAGTCGGCTGTTTTTAGTATGCATTCTTTTAAGGTGTCGAGCTCTGATGGGTTTCAGGCTTTCTTCTTTAAAGAATACTGGGAGATTTTTGATTTTGATGTTTGGACTATGGTTCGTCATGCCTTCTTTGGTTTGGATATGGATCCTAGGATGATGGAAACTCTTGTGGTTCTTATTCCGAAGGTAGAAAATCCAGTTTCCATGAAGAATTTTTTATCTATTAGTCTTTGTAATATGGTTTACAAAGTTATAATGAAGGTCCTGATCAATAGACTTTGTCCCCATCTCAAAGAGATTGTTAGGCCCCTTCAAAGAGGGTTTATCCCGGGGAGAAGAACCTCATACAACATCATTGTAGCACAAGAGGTTCTCCATTTTATGAAGAAGACAAAGTCAAAAAAAGGCACTCTGGCCTTTAAGATTGATGATCTGGAGAAAGCGTAAGATAGACTGGATTGGGGGTTTCTGAAACAAACCCTTGTGAGTTTTGGGTTTCCTCCTCTGATAGTCAATCTAATTATGCGTTGTGTCACTTCTTCCTCGCTGTCTATCCTCTAGAGTGGGGATAGATTAAATAGTTTCACTCCGAGCAGGGGTCTTAGGCAAGGAGATCCTATGTCACTATATTTGTTTGTGTTGTGCATGGATAGATTGTCCTGTTCTATTAATCAACAAGTTGATAAGGGCTTGTGAAAACCGGTTGCGATTTTTAGAGGGGGTCCAAGAATTTCTCATTTGATGTTTGCCGATGATTTGCTTCTTTTTTGTAAAGCTGAAAAACAGCAAGTTCAAACTCTAATAGTAGCTTTGGAAAACTTCTGTAGAGCCTATGGGATGAAGGTTAATGTGGAGAAATCTAAAGTGCTATGCTCTATGAATGTTTCAGCGACAAGAAAAGAGATTTTCACTGGAGTGTCCTCCATTAGATTCGTCCAAAACTTGGGCAAGTATTTAGGGGTGAACCTTAATCACTCTTGGGTGATACGCGTAACTTTCAACGATGTTCTGGACAAGATTCGGGAAAGGCTAGCCAGCTGGAAAGGGAGATTGCTTAATAAGGTGGGCAAACTCTGTTTGCTTAATTTGGTAGTGACTGCGATTTCTACTTACCACATGCAAGTATCTATCTTCCCTAAAGGGGCAACTAATAAGATAGAATCCATGATGCGAAACTTTCTATGGAAGGGTCAAGCTGATGGTAGAGGCCTGAATCTAGTTAACTGGAAGGTGTTGGTCACCCTTAAGAATTTTGGGAGTCTGGAAATTAGAGATCCTTTTTGTGCTAATATTGCTCTTCTTTGGGAAGCTAGTTTGGAAACTTTTTTACCACCCTAACAAGTTATGGGTTCAACTATTGACGAAGAAATACCATTCCTCTAAGGATGATTGCTTAAGTCGGTCTTGAGGCAGGGGATCTTATGTTTGGAAGAGTATATGTCGAGCTTGGGATATCCTAAAGAAAAATTTTATTTGGTGCATTGGGTATTTGAAACAAAACTTTTGGTTTTCTAAATGGAGAAGAGAGTGGCGATTGTGTCATGAGATGGATTATGTTCACATTTCTGATTCGGATCTCTAGATCTTGCACTTTTGGTCATCTGGACAGTGAAACATTGAGAATATCTATTCTCCTCTGAATTAGTCTCTGCAGAGCAACATTAACTCTTACAACCCGGACATTCAAGATGGTTCAGAGGTCGGTTGGTGTTGGACTAGTGCGGCTTCAAAGGTTTATGATGCTCGTAGTGGTTATTTGTGGTTGAGTAAGAAGATGTTTAGTTGGGAGAATAGGGAGAATTGGCTTTGGCTTTGGCGTCAATATGTTCCAAAAATGCACAAATTCTTGGCCTGGCCATGTCTTCGTGATGCTCTTCCTACTGCTATATTTCATTTTAGGAGGGGTATTTCGCACACGGATAGCTGTTCACGATGTTTCTCAGGTTAGGAATCGATTTTACATTGCATTCGAGATTATCCAAAAGTAAAGATGCTAATTTGGCAAGCTTTGGGGATCTCTGGTCAACCAGTGGATTTAATGAGTTGGTTCTTACATAATAGCAAACAGCACCCCTTTAAATTCTTTTCTGGTCTCTGGTGGATTTAGCGTTTGAGGAATAACGAGATCTTTCATCCACACGATCCTTGGACCACAAACAAGGTGACTGGTATGGCTGTCCTTGGAAAAGGAGCTTTGAAATATTTTTGAGTTGCAATGAGTGTCTATCCCATCCACCATTTGTGGCTCTTGATTCTTTCTCAGTGGGTACCTTTAAGATTAATTGTGATGCTAGCTATCCTGACAATGGTGCTCGGGTTGGTATCGCCTGTGTTAGCAGAGATTGGAAGGAAAGGTGGCAACGAGGCTATCTGGGAACAATTGAGAGTCATAGTATTCTGCAAGGAGAGTTGTTTGCTATTTGGAGAGGCTTTCTTTTAGCCTGGAACTCATAGCAAAGTGATATTATATGTGAGACAGACTGTGTGGAGGCTTTTACTATTGTCAATAATTACAGGATTGCTCTGGTTTTATTGATTCTCTGGTGTTGAAAATCCGAGATATCATGTCTTGGAAATGGTGTACTGATCTCTGGTTGATCTGGAGAGATGCAAATACGGTAGCAGACATCATGGCAAAGACTGCAATGAGGACCCTATCTTCCCATGTGAAACTTCCGTTGCCTTGGAAGGAGTTTGAGAGTAGTATTCACCGAAACTGCCTTTCTTAAGCAGTTTCTTATTTATTTTTTCTTTCTTGGTTGTTGTTTGTTTTCTTTCCAGTCGCCAAAAAAATAGAACAAAATTTTAATTTTTTTTTTCCTTTTACCTTCATATCATAATAGACTAGACATGACATTTTTAAATTGATTTTTTTTCTTCTATACGCTTCTGTATTTAATACGGACATAATCATAGAATTTCCAATCGATAAAAATTAAATATTTAAAATTTGTATCTGAAAAAAATCATCTTAATTTATAAAAAACTAATATAATTAAGAAACTACAAAATTTCATTAAGACAAAAAATTGACCCCAAAAGATAATATTAGAAGAGCCAAACCGGCATGCACACGCAACAAGCATCACAAACTAAAGAATTGAGCGAAAAAGTCAACTCGATCGTTTGGGGGTAAAGGTGTTAGGCAAAAATATTATTATTATTATAAGAAAAATTATATCAAAAATAATTAATTATATATTGATATCTCCGTATATGATATTTATTTTTAATTAAATTAAGTTATTTGATAATTTAGTTATTTTAAAATTTTCAATTGACACCAAATAAAGTGTACGGGAACAGTTATACAAAGAATATTTAAATTGGCCGAGAATAGTTACGAAGTATAACTGTCAGTTGACATAGGAAATTTATAAATAGGTCTTAGGTTAGTACTGTAAAAGAGTTCAGTTCTTTTGAAAAATACTTAGAAACCCAAAAAATGCTCTGAACTCCTTGGTATCACAGAATAAAAATCGAAAATCTTAAGTAATTCCTTTGAACTTAAACACTTGTGATTTACTTTTTTTTTCTAATTTTTATTAATAAAATTTCTTTACTTTTACGTGTACTTCTCTTTTACGTTTATCTTTCCTTCTTCATCTTTCCTTTAATTTTTTGTTTGTTTTAATTTTTACAATTTACTTTACCTTCGACACCTTACATTTTTTTTGTTTATCTGCTAATTTCATTCTTTTTAATTTCTATTGAAGTTACAATTGCAACATTGAGATACCAATATTTTCTTTTAAACATATAACAAATTTGAATAAAATAAATTGGCATGTCCAGTAGGACTTTGTCAATAGATTATAGTTTGTCAAAAAAAATCATGATTTTTTGAATTTGCATATGGTTATATAGTGGTAAGATTGTGTTTTCAGAGACTAAAAAATCAACGTTAGTTCGCATGTCAAATATATCTGCAACATCTTCTTCTACTTCCAGTAATGAGACTAGAGAAAATGAGTCTGAAAATTTTTCTGTGATTTCAAACACAGAGCGTACTTTGCCGTCAGTGAGGCATGATGGCGTTGGTCATGCCCATCCAGGGTTAAATGCAACTCACATAAATATCGTGGGGTGGCAAGCCATATGTCTCTCCCTCCCCATGGTGACACAAGGATTATCTATGCCTCTCTACTCAACTTTTCAAAATTCTCTTTACCAAAACTCGTATGTCATGTCAAATGTACCTATTTCGGGGATGTCAGGTTCACATATATCACAACAAAACTTGTCACTATTAATATAAGAAATAGTAATGCATCTAATTCACTACACCTACTGCTACTAGGGTAGAAAACTCTAGGTCTGTGTTTTCTGACATGTCAAGAGCAATGCCTATTAATCAACCTAGTCAAACTATCGGATCTTTAGCAAACATTAGGCAACAGATAGATGAAAGTCACAATGATTAAGTAAACATGTTAACTCATCAAATGGTGATAATTTTAAATTCTCTTTTAGAAAACACAAACACTCGAATTGAATAGTTAAATAGGCAAGTCAATAGAATTGCTACTATGGTAAAATTAGAAGAAAATGACAACCATAGTTTAGAATTTGATAATATTAACTAAAGTAGTGAAGCAATTCCTAATTATGAGGTTCATATGCCTAGACATGGTCAAATGCTAATGATATGTTGAAAAGACTTAGACAAAATAATTTAGGGGGCATTATAATATAGCTAGGAATGCCGAACAAGTTTTAAACCGTTTAGAATCTAATGTCAGTTGTTTAAATAGGCCATATTTTATGTCAGCTTTTTCTGAATGTGTCCAACAAGCAAAGCTTTCAAGAAGTTGAAAATTTCTAAAATCCCTTACAAAATTTTATAGAGAAGAAAATGAGTTTACAATAGAGCATATTGCTCGATATACTGTTGAAATTGGAGAAGCAGTTTCCGATGAATATCTCAAGATGAGATATTTTCTATCTTCTTTAATGAAAAATGCATTTACTTGGTTCTCTAACTTGAGACCAAATTTCATTCATTTTTGGGCGTAGTTAGAAAGAAATTTTCATGATCAATTTTTTGAGGTGAGTTGAAAGTTAGCCATACAAATTTATTCTCTGTCAAACGTGGAGAATGAGAATCTACTGACACTTATTTGGCACAGTTTAAAAATATGAGAAATAAGTTTTACTCTGATCCAGAAATTGAAATTGTCAAAATGGCTATTAATGGACTAGAATTCGGAATTAAGAAAAAAAATTTTAATCAACATACCTTAGATCTTGTCCAACTAGCTGAGATAGTAAGACAAATAGAGTAAGTTAAGAAAGAACAAGAGAATTTCAAGAAAAGTTATAAAAAAGTTGCATATGTTGATTGTTTTTCTAATAGTAGTGATTTAGATGAGAAAGAGGTTTACATTGCTGAATTACGTGGGGTTCTCCTTATGTATGCAAATCTTTGAAACCTATTAAAGGAAAAGAAAAAGTTTCTTCGTATTCTAAAGTTGAAAATAAGACTTATTCTTTTAATATTTCTAAGATAGACTAAATATTTGAGATTTTATTAAAGGATAATAAGTAGCTTATTTTACCACAAGGAAAAAAGATGCATTCGGGTGATGAAATAAAGAATAAAAAATTTTGTAAGTTTTATCAGTTATTTTTGCACACTTTTGATACAAAAAGCCATTGACGAGGAAAGTTTGAAGTTTGAGGATAAAACTACTATAAAGGTGGACACAGAATCATTCGCTGTTGATTCAAATTATGTTGAGCCATTCAACTTATCAGTCAACATGGTAGAAATTGACACCATAATAGCTAGTACTCAAGGTAAAAATAAAGATCTGAGGACTTCTGAGCGAGACAAGAAGCCGATTTATCCTCGTTCCGAGTAGGATCTGTTAGATTTTTTGCTGAGAATTAAAGAATCTGACAACATCATCGCTATGTGCTCAAAGTACAGTGTTATTTTTGACAAGAAAGCTGCAAAAGAGTTTGAAAAGTATAGAGTTGAAGAGAAAAAAAGACAAAGTTGAAAAAAGAAAATTGCTGAAAAGGAGAATGAAACTAATGAATTAAAACGAAATATTGCTGAAGGGAAACAAAAGTTAGACTGTCAGGTTTCTTTGAACAAGTGTGTCAATAATGCTGGGATACAACTCATCAACCAGAAGATAAAAAATGTGGTAATATTTGATGAAAAATTCAATGATTTTTCTTAAAAGACAAGAGTCTCTACCACCAAAATTTCAAACAACAAATGGGTCCATAATGTGAAGAATGTGAAGAATCAATCTAATACTTTTTTAAAAAAAAAATAAATAAATGAGTGAGGTCTAGATCATTTAAGCCAAAATATTACAAGTCGTAGTTATGGAATCTAAATCATGCATAAGATAGAAATAGTGTATATGTTCCAAAAAATGTACATGTTCCTTTAAAATCATTGGTTGAATACAAAATCACTGGTTGAATCACAAGATGTAGTTTGATTTTATAATTTTTTTTGTCATAATTTATTGCAGAGAAAATCACTAGTTGAATACAAAATTAGCTCCAATCACAAGTTAAAAAAATTTCCACTTATTTGACAACATCCTAAAATATTTTAAGCATCTATGAACATTATATATCTAATTTCAGATTTTCCTAAGCTAAATTTCAAAATGTGAATTTTCTATTTCTATTAATATATAAATCGTTTAAGTACTTTGTGCTTTTGATAATATGTAAATCACCACACTCTAGAACAATTTATGCATTGAACTCATTATAGAAATGCACATAAATCGTCTCAAGACTTTGAACTTTTCAAATTGAATATAACTCATTCCGTTCTAGCGTAGCATTATTTATAGTGATTTTAACCCAAAGCACTATGGGATAGCACGATTTACGTGCAAAAGGATAACTCACCGTACCTTAGTATGGTTTATAATGTTTATAAGTTTCTTCACTTATTCTTTTGTTAAATTTTAAGCTAATTCATTTTAAACAAAATTTGTAAAAAGAAAAAAGATAGAGAGTAATGTAAGGTAAACATAAATTAAATAAGTATAATTTCTTTAATTTGATAAAAAATACTGTATTTTTTTAATTAAGTCTTATCTAAAATTTTTTTTTCGTCACCTATTTTTTATTAAATTTTAAGCTAATTCATTAAAACAATTGTAAAAAGAACACAAATTTTTAAAATAACAGAAATTTTGCAAAAAATTTTTGAAAAATATTACATAAATTGTAACTAGATAAAGGACATTTCACTATTGATAGAAAAAGATTGAAAAACTTGTTTACCAAAAAGTACTGGTGTTTAAAAGTTGGAAAAAGAATACTTGATTGAGGATTTAGTTGAAAAAAAAATTCATTTAGAACTAATGATGTTTAAAATAATATTAATTTTTGGCCATTTCAAGTTGCATTTTATTTTAGTTAGATTAAATAATATTTATACAAGTAATTAGACATGTAGCTAAGCATGGCAAAAACTTCTGGTGGGCGCAGGTACTCGCAGAGATTTTCCTACCGGAGGATAGGTATGGGGGCTTTTTTTACCTGTGGGGACGGGCTCCGTATAATAAACAGAGCCAGGGCGGGGTGGGGGTAGAGGTTCCCACCTCGTAGAGACCCATTTAACCCCGTTTATATGAAAAGACTAAAATACCCCCATTATATATAACATATATGAGAATGAGATTGTGTTTAACCCTAGTTGTCAATGACAAAATTCAAGCTTCAGAGTTCAGCTTCTCCTCTCCTCTTCTCAAACCATAAGCCTCTTCTCTCTCGATACACGACCGACTGCCACCTCCCACCCCATCGGGCCCTCAACACCACCTCCCATCCTCTTAGTCCCTCACCGCACCTCTCGATCGCACCGTCACGCTCACCTCGTCGTCTTGCAGTGCTTATCGTCTTCTCCTCGTCGCGGCAGAGCGTCTTCTCCTTGTCGCATCTTCGCTAGGGGTTGCGTCTTTGTCGGCCTTCGCGGATAAGTCACCGGTCTTTGCTGGTCTATCCCTTTTCTCCGTCGATTAAGTCAGCTATGTGAAGTGTGAACTCTGAGATTTTCATTATTTACTTTGATTAATTTGTTATAATGTCTGGAGTTAGGTTAATTATAATCTATATTTCTAATGCTGATTCTGATTTCTAGGGTTTATGTGTTTATATTTCTGATGCTGATTCTGATTTTAATTCTGTGATTTATGTGTTTATATTTATGTGTTTATGTTTTTATATATCTGATTCTAATTCTAATTCTATGATTTATGTGTTTATATTTCTGATACTGATTCTAATTCTGATTTCTAGGGTTTGTGTGTTCATGTTATAATTATAATTTATATTTGTTAATTTATATTTATCTGTGATTTCTATAATTTATGTGTGGATTATTTGATGGATTGGAATCTTGATAGGAAAGTATCCACCTTGATGGTTGATAATTGTATTCTTCTTTTTGATGTAGAACTCAAACGAATTGAAATCTACCATCACTACCGTTACATCGTGAAAAAAGGTCTGAGGATTCTACAATGTGATGAATTATGCTTTGTAGTTTTTGGATATGTTTGGTACTTTGGTTGTTTTATGGATATGTTTGATATTAAATGTTTGTTGTTGTTAATGTCTTTATTGTTGTTAATGTCTTTGGAGACTATGAACGTGATGTTTAATATGTTTCTTTCCTTTTTTTTTTAATTTTTTATTTTTTAAAAATCCGCAAATATCTGTGGAGTCCTTGGTCTCCAGTAGATATAGAGTCCCCGTTACCCGTTGCGAAAACAGGACGGAGACAGAGACTGAATATGGAGGTGGGAGGCGGGGGACGGGAGCATGTCCCTACCCCATAAGTACCCGTTGTCATGCCTACATGTAGTATTTATTCTTGAATGTGTCAAATATTTGTTATTAATTAGTTTTAACACAAAAAATATTAAAATATATTTTCTTCTAATATAAGACACTTATTATGAAAATGCGTGTATACATATACACGGACTAACCATTTTTCTTGTATTTGAATTAATATAATTTTTTTTATTAAAAAATATCATATAAATATTAAAAATTAATTTCACTTTTTTGTTTGGCTATTTTTTTAATCAATATAAAATTTTTTCTCCAATACTCTCTCATGCATATTATTTTTTTTATAAAACTCTTATTTTTTTGTTTATATGAGTTTTTTTATCATTATTGTTATTTTTTTATGAAACAATTTTTATTTTGTATTATGATTCTATTAGTCCTATTAGAATATTAAAAAAAATTAAAATTTATGTAAATATCTGAAATAAAATTATAAGATAACATAAAATAATTATTTAAATTTATGTCAATTTCTGTAATTTCCTATCTAAAAATTATTTTGAATAATGTAATCCAAAATAAATCGTCTTAGGGTGATGAAAATTTGGTTATAGTTGTAAGAATCAGATTAGACCGGCCGGTTCAATTGAAAAATCAATGAATTAGATTTCTAATTGGTCTGGTCCAATTTCTGAACCGCTTAAAGTTTAGAACTGGTCAAAGCCGGTAAGAACCGGCCAAAACTGGTGAAAATAAACCATTTCAACCGAACAGTTCAAAAAAAAAATTCCAAAACTGATGAAGATGTTGTCTCTTATTTTTTCAAATGTTAATTATTAATTATATAGTAAAAATGTACAATAATTTTTTTAGATATTATTTTAATTTTATACTCACTTATATTTAAATTAATTATGTTTTTATTATTCATAATTATTAATATAAATATAATTAAATATGTATAAATAAAAAATATCAAATATTTTTATTAATTACAATATAATTATTTTTTATGATTATATGATATTATTAATATTATTTTTTTAATAAATACATATAGTATATAATAATATAATAAATATAAATTAATTAGTTAGTTATTAAAATAAAAAATATTTATTTTAATATAAAAATAAAATTAAAAATTTTTAATTATGAAAAGATATTAGAATTTTATATACTTATTTAATAATAACCTGATTATAATTTGTTAATTATTATTTGTTGAAATTTGATTGTTTTTAAAATATTGGTGAAGGTATATATATTTTAAATTTTAATTTTAGATTTTGAACTATTTTATGTATTTTTTATTTATATAGAATTAATTTTATCGATTCAACTAGTAATTTATTGATTGAACTAATAAATCAATAAATTAATAATCTGATCAATTTAATTACCAATTTGATTCTGATAATTATAAATCTGGTAATATTAATTCTCTTTTATTTTATTTAAATAAAAAAGTCATAAAAAAAGATAATAATATTATAATAATAGACTTGAACAAAAGAATCAAACTATGACCCTGCTTTCTTGCTCAAAGGTTGGTCAACAACAATGCTTCTGCACTCTGCTTTCTTGATCAAGAAGCAATTGCTTCGTCTTTCAAAGTTTGTTAAATTAAAAATTAAGTTTTATAATTAAAAAAAGAAGATAAATAGTTGTCTTGAATAAAAGAACCAAACTGACTGAGTCGTGCGTGGAATTTAACACCATTTTATCCGAATGCTTGCACCCATTTGATTCTAAGATGTCAACTTCTCAAATATAATATACTACAATATAGGGCAGTTGAATTTTATATTTAATTTCCAGCAGAAAACTTAGTTTTGTGTTCAATTTAATTATGTGGGAAATTAGACCACGTCGTCGAGGGTTTTTTTATGATATGTCTGTGGTATTGATATTCTTTGATAAGATAGAACATTCAGAACAACACACTAAAAATAAAGATACAAAATAATTTTTGTATTTTATTTAATAATAAATTAAAACAAATTATTAAAATTTAATTTATATTTTTTTATAAAAAGTTAAAAAAATATATAATGATAAAAATTTGATAAAAATAATAAAAAAATAAAAAATAAATTATATTTTTTATATTTAAAAGAATATAAAATACATTAATTTAATATTTATTTATAATATTTTTATTTTTATTTTATCGTCTAAATATAATTTTATGTTTTGTATTTATATCCATACCTATAAATAAAAGAAAAATATGAGAAGCCAATGGAATATTTATACAATGTGTACAATAAAGCCAACGTTATACTTAGTCAAAGTACTATGGAATTGCTTTGATCTTGTTGAACGTAACATACACACTTAAGTTTGTTATATCTATCACCATGGCCCATGTGACATGGAGTGAAACTTGAATGATGATGGTGTAGTATAATACTATAATGTATATTCTGGACATGCTATCCTAACTCCAAAAGATGCTACATATGAACGATAAAATATGGCTCCGTTTCATCACAAGTATATGAAGTAATAATATTGTAACCTGCATTTCAGGAGCATCAGCAAACTAGTTAAATATTCCATAAATTATAAGAATTATTTTAAGATTTAAAACTTATCAAAGAGTCTATAGTCGAGTTACTTAGATGCATATTAAATTGTATAAATTTGAAAAACTCTTAAACTGGCATTTATAAAGCCTGTACGGAAACTACGCGGATAGAGTTAACATGAGCAATATGTTTGCCCCTTCAATGGTGAAGATAGTAGGGTTTTTTTTTTAATAATTTTTTTTAAGTTAGATCAATAAAAATATTTAATAAAAAAATTAATCAAAAATAATTAAAATTTGTCTTATTTAATATTTATTAATTATTATAATAATTAATAAATATTAAATACTGACTTTTTTTTTATTTCTCTAGTATTACTATTAAATCAAATATAAAAATTTACCAATTTGTGTATTCAATGTCATTTTTAAAGTTAGAAATTACAAGACTAAATTGATTGTAATGTTAAGAAGACAAAAATAGCATCTAAAGTTTGTCTTTTTAATATTCATTAAACAATTAATGAAGGTTAAATAAAATAAATTTTGGCTGATTTTAGCTAAATTTTTTTTGTTACTAAACATTTTGCTAAATTTATATGGTTTTTTGTGGCTATATAGGTAAAAATATAATCAATTTTTTCTCTTTATTTTTATCGAAAATATTTAGTAACAAAAATAACTAAAAGTTATCTTATTTAGTATTCATTAATTGTTGTAACAATTAATGAATACTAAATAAGACTACTAAATAAGATAAATTCTGATTATTATTTTTTTGTTTTCCTAATATTACCGTATTTTTATATGAATAAAGCTCCACATCTAAGCAAAATACTTATCCAAAACTAACCAAGTTGTTATAACAACTTTTCAAATCACGCGCTCCTTCTCCTTCTCCTTCTCCGATTCCTTCTTCTTTTCCTCTTCCTCATCTTTCTTCTTTTTTTTTTCTTCTAAATTCGCACAGATTCTTCTTCTTCCATTCTTCTCCTCCTCCTTTTTCTTCTTCAATATTGTGTCTTCTTTTTTTCTTTTTCGTTACCGTCATCACCAATAATACCAATATTTTGCGAACATCTTTATTAGTTCTGATTTTCTCTGCCGACATCATTAAGTAATTTTGGTTCATTTCTTAATTTATTTTGGTTCATTTGTGTGTTAATTGAGGTTCACTTGATGCTGTTGATAAGTATTAACCAAATTTTTTATTCTTTAAGTAATTTTGGTTTATTTCTTAGTTTAATTGAGATTCATTTAGATCCAGAAATGAATTTGATGTATTTTTGTTAATTATTGAGTCTTTTTTAGCAAAAAAGAATAAAATTATTTATGATCACTTTATTCAATTGTATTAGATTTCATTCTATTAAGCTTAGTTTGATGATTGGGCAAATAAATGATGACAAACATTGGTTGGGTTAAAAGCCCAATATTATCTAATGTCGGTGCTAGTGATGCAGGCCCAAAATGTCTAATTTCATAGTGCATCAGCCACTTCTAGTGATACACGATATGGGCCCATTATCCTTTTCTCAACCCAACAATGTTGCTTAAGTATTTCTTGAGTGCTTCAAATCAATGCACAAGCCCAAGGCACTTAATAAGCACCGTTCAGCAAAAAAAACTAGAAGGCTATGCATTTGCTAAAGTGAAAAATGGGAATCTGTCTTCATCATGGAGAAAGGAGGACAGTTGGAACAAAAAGAAAATAATAACACAACAAGGACATCTGTGACTCTAGCAAAGCAACAAAACATAAGGACATCAGTAAATCAAAAATGCAGAAGATCACAAGTAAAGTTTGGAAGAGCAAAACAAAAACTCAGAGCTATGGACAGCAGTTGGAATGGCTCAAATATGGAAATACTTTGCATGCCAAGGAAGACAACAACTCCAAGGACAACAAAGGTTGGTAGATCAGACCCTCCAACAAGCAGCGTTAGTGGAGCAGGATGGAAAAAGGACTGCATGCCATAGGAGACAGCTCCAACAGGTTGATGGTACGAGAAATTGGAAGAGGCAAGGAAGAACAAAGTGGTAGAGCAAGCTGATTCTATAAAGGAAGCCTCACTTCAACACTTGAAAGCAAGAAAAAGAGAGCACAGATACAGAGCACCATCTCATATATTGAGCTGGAATCTTTTTCTTCTACTCAAGCTTAATTTTGATCTTTGTGTTATGGTTGTCTTGCGTTATTTTCTGTTTTGAAAAGGCAATTATGTGAGGTTCAAAAGTCAAGAGAGAAAAGGCAAGAGTGATGTAAAATAGCCACTGTTTTTCAGATGTAATTTGGGTATATGAACTAGGATTAGTTCCCCTTACCAAGTTGGGTTAGCACTTGGTGAGAATTGAATCTGTGTAGATTCCCCTTCCAAGTTGCGTTAGCACTTTGGGGTTGCTAAGCTTTGGTGAAGAAAGCTTGGGGTAGATACTAGTTGAATTAGGGAGTAATTCAATAAGTATTGGTGTATGTAATCTGAGGATTATAGTGAAAATTTCACCATGGTTTGTGGTGGAGACTGGACGTAGGATTCATGGTACTGAGAATCCGAACCAGGATACATGCTGGCCCCTTTCTCTTCTTCTCTGCTCTTTTAATATTCTGCATATGAGATAATTTTAAATAATCTCCTACAACTTAAGCTTCCACTGCAACAGAGTTTGAAACTCTAAATTTTAAGCTAACTTGATTTAACCCCCCTTCTCAAGTTCAACTAGAACTATCAATTGGTATCTAGAGCAAGGTCTCAAGAAGGTAAGCTTCACAGCTTGGAGTAAAGATCCATGGCCAACAACTTGAATCCCAACATCGTGGCTTTCACTCTTACTGAAGGGCAGTCTAATAATAGACCTCCCTACTTCAATGGCAGCAACTATTCTTACTGGAAAGAAAGAATGAGAATCTTCATGCAGTCAATCGACTACAACATCTGGAAGATCATTCTCAACGGACCAGACATTCCCACCAAACAGAATACTGATGGAGAAGTAGTGGCAAAGGAAGACAGTGAATGGACAGATGAAGAAAAGAAGAAGGTTGAACTCAATGCCAAGGCAATAAACCTGATGCACTGTGCAATCAATTTTGAAGAGTTCAGAAAAGTGTCAAGGTGCAAAACGGCTAAAGAAATCTGGGATAAGCTCAGACTCACTCATGAAGGCACTAAGCAAGTGAGGGAGACCAGAATTGACATGCTAATGAAGGAGTATGAAATGTTCAGTATGAAGGAGGACGAGAGCATCGATCAAATGTTCGAAAGGTTCTCAATAATCATCAACAATCTGGACGCCATGGGAAGAAACTACTCTGAAGAAACCTTGGTAAGGAAGATTCTGAGAAGTCTTACTAAGAAATGGGAAGTAAAAAGTACAGCCATCTCTGAAAGGAATGATTTGATCAAAATCACCTATGATGAGCTGAGAGGCAAGCTGCTGGCTTATGAAACCACTCACATGTCTCAAGACAAAGATGACAAAAAGAAAAGTATAGCACTAAAATCAAGAATGACAGCCCAAGGAGAAGAACCTGATGACAGTTTCTCAGATGAAGAAATGGTGCTCTTCGCAAGAAAAATGAGAAGACTACTGAGATACAAAAACAAAGGCAAAGGAAGCTCTTCATCCAAAGATGTCAAGAAAGATCAAGTCAAGTTCACATGCCATCATTGCAAGGAGCCTGGTCACTTCAAGTCAGATTGCTCTCAACTTAAGAAAGGCGAAAAATCCAAGAAAGACAAAAAGAAGGTGATGATGGCAACATGGGAGGACTTGGAGAACGACACCAGCTCAGAGAGCTCAAATCAAGAAGCTCAACTATGTCTGATGGCAGATCATAATGATGAAGATGAGGTAGATCTCTCTGACTTATCTATTGATGAACTGCACTACATTATCAAAGACATTTCTGTGAACTCTAAGAAACTCTTGGATAAGTATGCTAAATGTAAGAAATAAAATGAGGCTTTGAGGACAGAAAATGATCTTCTTTTGAAAAAGGTTACGGCAAATGAAACTAGCAATGAAAAGTTTTTAAAAGAAGAAAACATTGCCTTGCGAGCTGAATTAGAAAAATTCAAACTCAAGCATGAAGTTACTGCTTCCACTGATTTGATTTCTGAAAACAAAAAGTTGAATGAACAAATAAAAAATTTGAATGAAGACTTAGCAAAGTTTGTTCAAGGTTCTCAAAATCTGAACAAACTACTTGCTAGTCAAAGGTTTGGATCTGAAAAATCTGGACTTGGATTCATAGAGGAAAATAAGGCTGTTTTCAAACAAAACTTTAAAAAATCTGAAGCTTCCTCTTCCAAGCTTTTCAAACCAAAAAGATTCAGCAAACCTAAAAAATCAGTAAGCAAGAATCATTGCTACAAGTGCAATAGAAATGGTCATGATCCTCCTCAATGTTTCATCTTTCTTAAGTCTTTTGGTAATGATAGTAAATTATATAAAGTTGTTCATGATTATAATGCTCTTGGGCAACCAAGAAGATTTCACATCAAAGGATCCAAATGGATTTGGATACCTAAGGTTAGTTGAAGAACATGCAGGTTTGTCTTGCATCCAAGAAGAAAATGGACATGTGGTATCTTGATAGTGGATGTTCAAGGCATATGATCGGAAGGGATACTTTCTTCATTAAACTCAACAAGTATAATGGAGGATTTGTCACTTTTGGAGATAATAGTAAAGGTAAAATAATTGCCATTGGTAAGGTTGGCAAAGATTTTTCAACTTGCATTGATAGTGTCCTTTTAGTTGATGGGTTAAAGCATAATCTATTGAGCATAAGTCAATTGTGTGATCTTTGATATGCTGTAACCTTTAGAAAATTTGATTGTAGGGTCATAAATGAGAAAACAGGGGCTATTTTATTTGTTGCTAAAAGAAGTGACAATGTTTATGGTATCACTCTAGATGATCTAAAAGTTCAAAATGTAACGTGTTTCTCTTCAATGGAATCTGAAAAATGGATGTGGCATAAGAGGTTAGGACATGCTAGCATGTTCCAAATCTCTAAGCTATTAAAGAGAGGCTTAGTTAGAGGTCTTCCTAATATAAAATTTGATAAGGACATCATTTGTGATGCTTGTCAAATGGGAAAACAAATCAAACCTCTTTCAAACCCAAGGAAGATGTCTCTACTAAGAAACCATTGGAGTTGTTGCATCTTGATCTGTTTGGACCCACTAGAACTCAAAGTCTTGGAGGAAAGAGTTATGGCATGGTAATTGTGGATGACTATACTAGATTTGGCTGTGTGTTCTTTCTTGCTCATACACATGAGGCTTTTTCTGTTTTTGAGAAGTTCAACAAAAAGATTCAAAATGAAAAATGTTCAAAAATTGTTTCAATTAGAAGTGATCATGGTAAAGAATTTGAAAATCAATACTTTGAATCTTTTTGTGATGAACAAGGCATATCACATAACTTCTCTTGTCCAAGAACACCTCAACAAAATGGTGTTGTTGAGAGAAGAAATAGAATCTTACAAGAAATGGCTAGAGCTATGTTATGTGAATATGAAATCCCCAAATTCTTATGGGCTGAAGCTGTGAACACAGCTTGCTATGTTTTAAATAGAACTATCATTAGGAAGTTTTTGAAGAAAACCCCATCTGAACTTTGGAAAGGGCATCCTCCTAATCTTAGTTATTTTCATGTGTTTGGTTGCAAGTGTTTCATTCTGAATATCAAAGAAAATTTAGGAAAATTTGATCCTAAAACACATGAAGAGATTTTTCTTGGTTATTCCACAAATAGCAAGGCCTATAGAGTTTATAACAAGAACTTCAAAACTGTTGAAGAAACCATGCATGTCACATTCTGTGAATCTAACAATGTTCCCAGTGTTTGCATTGATGATAGTCAAGGTTTTGAAGCTGAATTACCAAAGAACCATGAACCAGTTCCACAAAATTCAAGTTCTTATAAAGCTGCACCTGTTAGCAGTGAAAACTCAAATTCTGCAGGAGACAATTTGGAATTATCTCCTGCGCAGCTGAAAATACTGATGCAGAAGCCATTGTTGATCAAAAGGAACCTGAATCTTCGACTCAAATCAAAAGGCCCAGAGAATGGAAGTTTCTGAAAAATTACCCTGAGAAATTCATAATTGGTGATCCCTTCAAAAGTATTTCAACAAGATCTTCTTTGAAAAGAGCTGAATCCAACAACTTAGCTCTTTTATCAAAGATTGAACCTCAAAACATCCAAGAAGCTCTTGCTGATCTATCTTGGGTGTTAGCTATGAAGGAGGAACTGCAGCAGTTTGAGAAAAATCAAGTCTGGTCATTGGTGCCTTACCCAAATGGAAAGAAAGTCACTGGCACTAAATGGATTTTCAGAAACAAACTGGGTGAAGATGGATCCATAGTCCGAAACAAAGCTAGATTGGTTGCTCAAGGATATGATCAAGAAGAAGGGATTGATTTCGATGAATCCTTTGCACCTGTAGCTCGAATGGAAGCCATCAGATTGCTCCTTGCATATGCTGCTCATTGTGGCTTCAAGCTATTCCAAATGGACGTAAAGTGTACTTTTCTCAATGGCATAATAGATAGAGAGGTTTATATGGCTCAACCACCTGGGTTTGAAAATAAATCTTTTCCTAACCATGTTTTCAAACTAGCTAAGGCCTTATATGGTTTGAGACAAACTCCTAGAGATTGGTATGAAAGGCTTAGCTCATTTTTGTTGAAAAATAATTTTCAAAGAGGAGCCAATGACACCACTTTATTTATTAGGAATTATCATGATCATTTTATTCTTGTGCAAGTTTATGTTGATGATATTATATTTGGTTCGGCTAATGAGGATTTGTGTGCAGATTTTGCTAAGCTTATGACCAATGAATTTGATATGAGCATGATGGGAGAGCTCAACTTCTTTCTAGGCTTACAAATAAAACAAACTGCTGAAGGCATATTCATCCATCAAGAAAAATATGCTAAGGAACTTGTCAAAAAATTTGGGCTGGACTGTGCTAAGCCAATGGGAACCCCCATGCATCCTAATATCAAGCTTGATAAGGATGAACATGGTAGAGATGTTGATGAGACACGCTATAGAGGGATGATTGGATCTTTGATGTATCTAACCTCCTCAAGGCCTGATATAATCCAAAGTGTTGGAGTTTTCTCAAGGTTTTAATCAAAGCCTAAGGAGTCCCATCTCTCAGCTGTCAAGAGGATCATCCGATATGTGCTCGGTACCACTGATTATGGTTTATGCTTTCCTAAGACTGATTCATTTCAATTAGTGGATTTCTGTGATGCAGATTTTGCTGGAGATAGAATTGATAGAAGAAGCACAAGTGGCATGTGCTGCTTTCTTGGGAAATCTCTCATTGTTTGGTCTAGCAAAAAGCAAGCTACAGTAGCACTTTCAACAGCCGAAGCTGAGTATATTGCAGCCTCATCTTGTTGTTCTCAATTATTATGGCTGAAAACTCAACTAGCTGACTATAAGCTCAATGTTTCTAATATTCCATTGTTTTGTGACAACATGAGTGCCATAAATATTTCAAAAAACCCTATTTTGCACTCAAGAACAAAGCACATTGAAGTTCGATTTCATTCAATACGAGAACATGTGCAAAATGGTAATTTAGACATTCAGTTTGTTAACTCTGAAGGTCAGCTAGCAGATATTTTTACCAAACCATTGATAGAGGAGAGGTTCTGCAAGTTATAAACTGAACTGGGCATTCTTGCTTCATCTTTGTTTTCGTAATGTTTCTGATTATGAGATCTTTTATGTTTTATCTCATAAATTGCGGTAAGATTTTTTTGGCAGATGATGAGTGGCTTCATTAATTTGATTTGTTGCTATTTGGACTCGTTGGAGGCTTAGCAGATTTGGTGGGCCTAGGGTGTTTGCTTGTCTACTCTCAGATGGGCCACTTGTGTCCAAAAGAGTTGGGCCTACTTTGGACTCGGAATTTAAAATCATTGTTTTTCATTTTAACTTGAACTTATTTTTTAAAAAATTAACTTGTTCATTTTCTGAAAACAAGGTTCATTTGGCCACAGCGGTGAAATTCAATGTTTTTCAAAATTTTTGTTTTTCAACTCAATTTCAAGGAATTTGTGATATTGTCTGATCTTCTTTGAAGTCAAGAAGAAATGGCTAAAACTGCTCTTAAGAAGACAAAGAGCCTCATTTGCATTCTCAGAAATTATATGGAGAAAATTGAAGCTGAGTGTACCACCACTGACAATGGCGATGAGGATGAAGGCTCCGATAACTCCAACTCTGATGCCTAGCTACTCTCATATCTAATCTAACACTTTGCTTTGTTACTACTTCAGACTGCATGTGTTCAAACACTAACAAATTTTTTGCAGGGTCTTAGATTTCCCTCCTTGATGACAAAAGGGGGAGAAAGTAAAAGAAAAGTTAGATTTGGCTTAGGTTTTGGATGATAATGCTTAATGACATATGTTACTGTGTTACTTTGCTTAACTTTAATTTCTCTATGCTCTGTGTTATTGTTTGCTGTGATATATTGCTTTGGTAATTGTTCTTGGCTGCTTTAAGTTATTCTATTTCAAGAAGTAAGTCATGATTAAGGGGGAGAAATGCTAACATTGAGGGGGAGCAACACACACTCCGAATGATATCAAAGGGAAGTACTCTCAACTCATTCAAATTAATTTTTAACACCAATTATCCTCTTTTATCATGTCTCTCATCAAGGGGAGATTGTTAAGCTTAGTTTGATGATTGGGCAAACAAATGATGACAAACATTGGTTGGGTTAAAAGCCCAATATTATCTAATGTGGGTGCTAGTAATGCAGGCCCAAAATGTCTAATTTCATAGTGCATCAGCCACTTCTAGTGATACACAACATGGACCCATTATCCTTTTCTCAACCCAACAATGTTGCTTAAGTATTCTTTGAGTGCTTCAAATCAATGCACAAGCCCAAGGCACTTAATAAGCACCGTTCAACAAAAAAAATTATAAGGCTATGCATTTGCTAAAGTGAAAAATGGGCATCTGTCTTCATCATGGAGAAAGGAGGACAGCTGGAACAAAAAGAAAATAATAACACAACAAGGACAGCTGTGACTCTAGCAAAGCAAGAAAACATAAGGACATCAGCAAATCAAAAATGCAGAAGATCACAAGTAAAGTTTGGAAGAGCAAAACAAAAACTCAGAGCTATGGACAACAGTTGGAATGGCTCAAATATGGAAATACTTTGCATGCCAAGGAAGACAACAACTCCAAGGACAACAGAGGTTGGTGGATCAGACCCTCCAACAAGTAGCGTTAGTGGAGTAGGATGGAAAAAGGACTGCATGCCATAGGAGACAGCTCCAACAGGTTGATGGTACGAGAAATTGCAAGAGGCAAGGAAGAACAAAGTGGTAGAGCAAGCTGATTCTATAAAGGAAGCCTCACTTCAACACTTGAAAGCAAGAAAAAGAGAGCACATATACAGAGCACCATCTCATACATTGAGCTGGAATCTTTTTCTTCTACTCAAGCTTAATTTTGATCTTTGTGTTATGGCTGTCTTGCGTTATTTTCTGTTTTGAAAAGGCAATTATGTGAGGTTCAAAAGCCAAGAGAGAAAAGGCAAGAGTGATGCAAAATAGCCACTGTTTTTCAGATGTAATTTGGGTGTATGAACTAGGATTAGTTCCCCTTACCAAGTTGGGTTAGCACTTGGTGAGAATTGAATCTGTGTAGATTCCCCTTCCAAGTTGGGTTAGCACTTTGGGGTTGCTAAGCTTTGGTGAAGAAAGCTTGGGGTAGATACTAGTTGAATTAGGGAGTAATTCAATAAGTATTGGTGTATGTAATCTGAGGATTATAGTGAAAATTCCACCATGGTTTGTGGTGGAGACTGGACGTAGGATTCATGGTACTGAGAATCCGAACTAGGATACATGCTGGCCCCTTTCTCTTCTTCTCTGCTCTTTTAATGTTCTGCGTATGAGATAATTTCAAATAATCTCCTACTACTTAAGCTTCCACTACAACAGAGTTTGAAACTCTAAATTTTAAGCTAACTTGATTCAACCCCCCTTCTCAAGTTCAACTAGAACCATCACATTCCATTCCTCAGTTTGTCTTTAAAGTTATTCCAACTATTGGAACAAATTATTCATCGACAAACCACCTGGACTGCAAATGAAAATATTATTAAAGTGAAATCATTGTATAATATCAAATGAACCGAATATTGTCTATTATATAAATTCGAATTCAGAAACACCTGCGTCTAGAATAAACTGAAAATATTATCAAAGCGAAACCACTGTATAATACTAAATGAACTGAACATTGTCCATTATATAAATTCAAATTCAATTCAAAATGTTGGTTTTTATTAGTAAAATGGTGTTGTTAGTGATTACGATAACGAAGAAGAAGAAGAGGAGGAAGAGAAAGAGGAAGAGGAAGAGGAAGAGGAAGAGGAGGAGAAAGAACTTACGTGCACGAATTTGAGAGGAGGAGGAGGAGGAGGAGGAGGAGGAGGAGGAGGAGGAAATGAAGAAATAGAAGGATAAGACGAAGATGAAGAAATTACGTTATTAAAACGTGCGTGTGTTACATGCTGATGTAATGAAAGTAATTTTTATTGAGTTTGGACCAACTTAATTAAATTTGGATACAAAAATACTTAGATGTGTAGTTGGGCTATTTTTATATATATAAACAGCGACAATGAACTACAAAAAGTTAAAATTATTTTAGCATCGTCCAAAGGCAGCAAAAATGGAAGAGAAAATAAATAGATAACAAGTTTAATTACTAAACTTGAGATGAAGGCGAAACTACATGAACTTAGGATTGTCAATGATAAAATAAGTGTCACAAATATGACATATTTAATAATAAAACAAGTAACGTGATATCAAGGCATTGTAGTGAGAGAATTACAGAAAATTGATCTAAAAATCAAACCAAGTCCGATGAAGAATACGACATGGTGGTGGTCGCGGAGTCACGATTATAGCAAGGAACATGAAGAAAAAGAAACAGCTTAAAACAACAAAAAATTTTAGAATTTTCAAAGAAAATATTATAATTCTGATACTACGTTAGAATTCATAATAAATTATAAAATAAATTTGGTATTCGAATACTATTATAAAGATATACAACTAAAAATATCCATTTAATTATAACTCGATGATATAATCTAATTATAATGAAAAAATCATCTTAATGTCAAAATAAATAAACGTAAAATTAATGTAAAATATACTTAAATACTATATATATTAACTTAGAATATCCTAAATATATTCTATCATAATTAAAAGATTGTTACTGCATCACAATTCACAAAGACGACATACTTGACGTTTAGAAAAATAAAAATAGAACCTTCGAGCCTTCAGGGATGAAAGAGATGGAGATTTACACACAATAGTTATAGACAAAGGGGTAAAGGTGGCGTTGGGCTTGCGGTGACTATGACTGATCAAAGAAAAAAGAAAATCGGTTAATTTTGTATTGATATATTAATATCAAATTAATTAGTTACGTTAAGAAGAAAATAAAATCTGGTCAATAATCAATTAAAAACTTTACTAAATATTATAACGTCAAATGTGTAAGTTTGGTTGACTGATATTTATCATAGAAATTAAAAGATAAATTTAAAATTAAAAAATTTAAATAAAAATATTTTAAAAAATATTATTAAAATTTTAGTTATCACTCTTAAAAATTTTAATTTTTTCTGTTTTTAATTTTTGAAAATAATAAAAAAACTAAAATTTTATTTTTTAAGACAAAAATTTTAATTTTAATTTTTAATTATCAAACACAATACTAAATCTTAATATTATAATCTCTGTAAACAAATATTATTTTAGTAGTCTATCAATGAATAATCCAATAATTAGTTACTCGTTGAATTTGAAACACGTCTTTATCGGTCCTAATATTCCTAAATTTTTTACTAAAAAATTTCTAAAAATTAAACTATTGGCAATAATATATAAATCAGCTTGCATAATTACCATCATCATACTAAAAGAACCAAAAAACATCTTAGTTATCAAGTTTGAAATTCAAAATACAATTTGGATATTGATAATGAAATGACAATTTATATGATATTTTTTATAAAATTTTAGAAGATTTACTAATGTTACAAATTACTTATAATATGCTAGGAATATTTAGAATATAATTAAATATGAGATGTAAAATTTAACTGTACGTTAAAAATAAATTAAAGATAATCAACAATAGTAGTTAGATATATATTATACTCATACGTTATCAAACTTATTAAAAATAATTAGTATAGTAAATTGTACTTTTTACAAGATTTATCACTTTTTTTATAATTCATGTTTAGTTATTTATAGATTTTTAATAATCTTTCTTAGCAATTAAATATGTCCTCATATTCTGTTTATATAAAGACTTATATAAAGACTTAAAACTCATGTATTTTAATTATCTTTTCATCTGAATGAAAATATATTGAATTATTAAATTTTTTTTTTGTGAGTTTGTTGGTGAATCTAAAAACTAAAAATATGTTAATGTTATTTATATGAATGAGTAAAAGACATATTAAAATACAAAAGACATATTAAAAATGAGTATATATATATATATAAGAGACATATTAAAATACAAAAGGCATATTAAAAATGAGTATATATATATAGAGAGAAAGAGAAAGAGAGAGAGAGATTAAACTTAAAAATGAAGCTCGAATTAGTTTTGGGAACTTGGTTAAATAAAAATGAGTTTTATTTGAGTAATTCTAATTAAAGAGTTATGTTTTAAGAATTTTTAATAAATTTAAAGTAATGAAATTGATTATTTAAGGTTAAACAAAAATGAGTTTTATGATTTTGCTAATTTATGAAATTAATTTGTGATTTAATTTATTTAATTTTGAATAACAAAAAAAAGAGTAAACAAGTAATTAAAGTTAACTTGAAAAGAGATTTAATTATTTAATTAAAGATTTAAAAAGTTCATTAATTAAGAGTTTGAGAATAGGAAGTGTGATTATGAGATTTTAATGGATCTGAATATAAGAGTTGAAGGAAAAAGAGACAACTAAAAAATATGTAATTAAGTTGTGATTTTCAAAGATTGTAAGATCAGAGTTAAGGAACTTTAACTATACTCTAAATTGTTAGCCCTAAAGTAATTAATTAAAAAAAAGATATAATGGGATTGAATGAGAAAAGATTGAGGTTGATTATCAATAATCTGTTTGAGTTAGTTTGAGGTTGATTATGAATGATTACGTGTATGAATTAGTTTATTTGCAATCTTGACTTTGACTATAGATGGTATTATATTAGATGCTTCATACCCACAAGCTGTATGTAATGGCCTATGTAACACCCTTATTATGAGAATGTCACGCTTTCGACTGTGCCACTCTGATAGCGAGAAGTATTACGACGACTTCATATATTTAATAATAAAATAGGAGCCTTTGACTCGAAACCGTATCGTTATTTTCTTTTTAAGAAAAATAGAAATACTTTTTAACTGAAAATAAATAAGTATATACATATATACAAAACATCTTATTCAAGCAACTTACAAATATTATATACATACATGTTATTACAGTCACGACTCATATTTCTCTTACAAGAATATAATAATAAAGGCGAGAGAAAGTCTATACTATATGTATACAAACAAAAACAACATATCTAAGAACTTAACAAACATTTCGCAAGCTTCCTCGTTTGTCCTGAAAAGATAAAATTATAGGGGGTTGAGAACATCGTCTTCGAAAGGGTTTTCAGTAGAGGGTTTAAGAATAGTCATAAAAAGCGTATAAAGAGAAGAATTGATTTCAAGGCAGTGATTATCGTTTGTCTTATGAATCTTTCAAAAAATCAACGGCTAATCATCCAAAACCTTTTCAAAATCCAATATTTAAGTATCCCAAAAATCCAAAACCTTTCTTTTCTTATAAGAAAATCTTAATTAGTTTTCTAGACTGTGTGAATGACCAACCTGTTCCAAGCATAGGTTCATTAAGTCTATGATGAATCAGCTTGATTTTTCATACTTTCCTAAAACCTCAATCAAAATCCAATCACGGTCCCCCAACTCAAGCAACTCAATCAAATCATCACATCAGAAAAATAACCCTCAGCTTCACCACCACCAGCATGAGGGATCTCTCAGTTGCACATACATACAATACAAACAAGAAAAACACAAAAAGAATGCAAATACAGCAAGTAAGACAAATAGCAGATAAGCAAAGTTAAACAAATAGGCAAACCAAAACAATGCACACTCAAACAAAAAATACAAATGCGTATGATGCATGCCAGTCCTTGGATGATGAGTCTCATATGTCGGTTATATAGTTAACCCAACATGTCCTGGTAGCTAACCATTGGACAGTCCCTCTGTGCGTGTATACAGTCCCTCTGTGCGCGTATCCCCAAACTCAAAAATAATATCTATGGAGTCAACCTCCAAACTCAATAATATAATATTTCATGGAGAAAAATCCAAGCTCAATATATATATATATATATATATATATTCCATTGGGAGAACCTGAGAAGTTAAAGTGCCCGGTCATATCTTGCGACAGAGGGTCAACAATTAGTCTCAATGTCATCATCATTCATAAAAAAATTCATACTCAAAACTTAATTCATTCTTTTCTAAATAAATCAAACTCAAAACGTAATCGTTATCTTAATAACTCAAAATTAAATCATAAAATCCTTAAACTCAAACCTTTCTAAATAACCACTTCAAACAAAGCTTCCAATTTTCATAAAAATTTCGGCAACATCTTCTCTAAAACTCAGACTTTTGTCACCCTTCAAGGGTCTCAACCAAACATTCCTCAAACCCTTCTCAATAATTTCCAGATAGCAAATCATTTTCAATAATCAAACCGTTTTCAAATATCAAATCCATTTCACATTTGTTTTAAACCAAATTCCGATATCAAATCAGGTTCAATATCAAACCAAATTTTAATATTAAATCTCTTCCGTTTCAAATCAATTCTAATATTAAATCTTTTCTAAAATCAACTCATTTTCAATAATAAAACATTTCCCAACCTCAAGAAAATGAATTCGGCAACCGCCAATTTAACAAAATTAATAACTCAAAATATTCAACCTTCTCAAACAGTCAATAGTTCCACCAGACAAACAATTACAGTCATTTATCCAAATCAACTCAATTCAATCTATAAGACTCACATAATCACCAAAAATATATTATTTGCAACAATATCGATTTATACAATTCTTGAGAATAAAATAAGTTTAAGAAAAACGCCGCTACCTCGATCACGACTCAACGACGCGACAAAACTCCGTTTTCTCTCAACTGTAACCTCAGTTTCAAACCACTTTCGCAGAAACTACAACAACTCTAATCGCAATATATAATAATCAAAACTTAATCTTATAGCAATTAACGCCGCAAAATCTCAGCGTAAGATAACAAAACAGTAACTAAAGAACTTTTCGAACCGAAAATGCTTACCACAACTAAGAAGAACCGACTAAGGCAAGTAGCGGCAGCCCCGGCGGTGGTTCTAGCGGCCACAAAACTCCGACAACAATGACAAAAGCCCTGGTGATAACACAGCAGCAAGCATAGCGGCGTAGCAGTTCGGCTGTGAGCAAGACAGACGACGGTGACGAAACCAGGTTAGCCTCGGACCTCTCTCCCTCTTCTTCGTACGTTGTGTCTCTCATGTTGGATCCTCTTCATTGTTCTGCCTCTCCTCAGATCAGCATCGACGGCGGTGAAGGGAGCTTTGGCGGCATCACATGTGACACGGCGGTAGCGGCTTGAACAGCGACAGCAGCAAGATCCACAAACAGCGACAGTGCGCGAAGGCAGCTCCTCAGCTCACACTTCATTCTCACTCTGCCTCCCCTGTTGGACGACGATGACTTGGCGGTAAGGCGGTGCGACGGCGAGCTGAACGCGGCGGGGCGTGACGGGTGTGGCGGCGGCGAGGCTCCTCCTTCTTCTGTTCTCCCTCACTCCTTCGGGCACTCCCTCTTTTCTCTTTTTTTTGATATGTGTATGTGTGATTAATTTGTTAAGGAAGAAAGGAAAAAAAAGGGAATGGCGGTTAGGTTTAGGAGGCAAGGGTGAGTGTATTGTAAAATTACGGTTAGGTTTGGGTAGTTTAGGTAATTTTAATAAAATTAGGGGTGTAGAGTATTAATTAAAAATTTAATTTAATCCCTTAAAATTACTTTAAAAATATTATTTAATTATGAATTTGCTAATTAGCTTCCAATCAAGTATTTTAATTTAAAAGTAGAGATAATATAATTAATTAATTTTTTTATTTATAAAAATTAATGTATTAAATTCTAAAATTTCAATTATTTAAACCAAATCATATAAAATTCTTATTATTTTACAATTACTAAACTTTATAATTTAAATATAGAAAATAATTTGATAATTATAAAATCAGATAAAATCTTAAATTATTTTAAACTAAATTAATTAAAATTTACTTTAAATATCTTTAATAAAATAATTTCTGAAATTAAAGTACTTAATGAATAAATAAATCAAAATTAACTCTTCTAAGATTTTTTAAAAATTCTAGGTCTTACAGGCTAAGTCCAACCCGGTGAATATTAAAGTGTGCGGAGTAGAAAGTGGAGTTGAGTTGATGGTTATGATGAAGATTATGTTGTTATGAGATCATTAATGAAAAATGAGACTTGACTTAAGGCTTATGACAAAATTGAGAATTTATGAGATTTATGATGAAAATTATGATTGAGATTTATGCTAGCGATTATGATTAATGATGAATTTGATGATAATTATTGGTTGGCAAGGATGTGGGTTTGTCCCTCTTGCGTTATGGATATTGTGGGGACGGTGGTTCATCCTGCCGACAGTGAGGACGATGGCTTTGTTCTGCTCACGAATAGACAAGTTGAGGTTGAGGATTTCCTCCTCTCTTGTGTTATAATAGACAAGTGGGGTTGAGGATTTCCTCTCTTGTTACATCAGGAGACTGGATAGAAGGTTGAGAATTCCTTTCGATTCAATTTATGATTGTGGTGTGAACGAGTTAGGTTGAGAATTCTCTATTGTTGCATCACAGTCTTTCTTTGATTGTGAAGTGTGGGGACACTATATCCAAGAATATGGAGGGCACTATATCTCGAATAGCGCAGCCTCCAGTAAGAAGGTGACATGGCACTCTCCCTCTAAGACCAACTTGTGATAAGCTTGGGATATATGTTCCTCCCCATGCACGACTGAGAGATGGTATCCGGGTTAGCTACTGGATGTGTTGGTTCTGGCCAGTAGGACAGGCATACATCATATGCATTTGTTTGATTTGTTTGGGTGTGTATTTTATTATTGTGTTGTGTTTATGTGATTTATCTGATTATGTGTTATTTGTTATGTGCTTTATATGTGTTTATTTTTGTGTGTTTGAATTGTTTAATTTGATTGTGTTTGCTGGCGTACGGAGGTGATAGAGGTTGAGGCTGATTGACTATAGATTGTCCTTAGATTCTGGTTTATGTGTCGGATGGATAAGAATGAGTGATGGTAGTTTGTTGGATAGAAAGCCCTTAGGCATGACTTTGATTCCTAAATAAAAGATCTAAAGATTTACTTTGATTTTTCCCAAAGTATATATCACTAAGGGACTTTTGGATATAAAATATTATATAGCTAAGTGAAAATAATTTCAAAAAAAATAAGTAAAGAATGAAAGCTTTTTTTAAAGATAAACTTTTTTAAAATGTGCGTTGACCATATGCATTTATTTCTATTAAATTTGTGACATTTTCTTCTCCTAAGGAAGACCGTCGGATTAGGTTCTCACCCCCTTACATCCAACATTTTCAGAAAACGGACGAGGAAGGATCTAAAGATTCTATTAAACATTGGATGTTTATTTCTGTATTTTTACAATAAATTTGTATAGTTACTGATTTCTCTCGCCTTTATTATTATTATAAATTTTATACTGAGAAATAGAAATTATTTGTTATATATATAAAAGTATACTTGATGTATTTTATTTATGACAATCGATGTAATTATTGGATTGTAGTAATTATTGATTTTATTGAGATAAATAGAAAATATATATATTTACAAATAAAAGAAATGTATTTTCGATTTTTCAAAGAAAATTTAATATAATTTTTAAATAAAAGTTCCTACTTATTTTAGTTATATATAAAAATTATCGTAATATCTTCGTTATCAGAGTGACCCAACCAAAAATGTAATATTCTAGTAATAAAAATATTACAAAATAGTTAATTGAACTTATATCTATTTATTAGAATAGACAGACTTAAACGAAACAGAGCGGACCAGCCTACTTTATCACCTCTATTGAAAAATAAAAAGTAAGATCCATTCAAAACATTCATTTGTCTAATGTAATATGACGACATCTATAATTGGATATGTTAGTAATATTAGACATTTGTGAGTTTGATATAATATGATTTGAAGAAAGTTAATGTTATGAAAATTATTTGGCTGTTAGGCTTTTTAGAGGACATTTCCTTGAGCTTTGGTCACTATCCAAATCGAGCTACGAGAATTAAATAGTATAAATTTATTGACTGTTTTGTCGATTTTTAGTAAATTGATGATGATTCAATATCTAATAGTCTGGAAGCGAAACCTACTCCTCTTTGTGAGTACCAGTTTTATTTACATCAAAGTTTATGCCTTTGACAATGACGAAGAAGAAGGAACTAAGCTTTATAGAAATTCGAAATGAACAATAAAACTTAAATAACTTGAATAAAAGGAAAATCAAATTACATAAAGGAAAAGTATTTGGAAAAGTAAAGGACAAATTAAAAGGTAAAGGATGGGAAAGGGTAAAAGTTGCTGAATTTAAAGGAATTGAAATGAAATTGCAAAGAAGATAAATTGCATGAAAAGAAAGTGACGATGAATTTAAATGAAAAGTAAAGACATGGAAGGAACCATTCAAAGAAAAAGACTCTTGACTGACTCAGAAAGTCGTTGGGGATGTGAGTGAGTGTGAGTGTTTTCTCTGAAAAAGATTCCAACCTTTGTTCCTTCCATCTTTCACGTATTTATAGAAGTCTTCGACCAATCACATTCAGATCAATCCTTGAATAACCATTCCCGCTCTCTTTAAGTGCCGTCTGTAACTGCCACTAACCATATTCACTTATTAACTTTTTCACTTCTTCGATTGCTTTGCTCTTTCTTGATGAGCCCTAGTCGATCAAAATCCTCTCCTTCATCGATTGATCATCCTCGATGAATCCTATGTAGTTAATCTTCACTTCTTTTCTCAACTAACAAATTGCTTTCGAGATTGAAACTTTTGCCTTCGATTCGATTTTCTGTCTACCATCTTCGACACTACTAACCTCTTCTTCGATATAGTTGACCTCTGTCGAGTCTGCCTCTTCGATTTTTACATTTGCGTTAATCGATTAATAGAGAGTATCTATTGGAGTACCTAATTGACTCCAATCCAAAGTTAATTCTAACATGTATTTGGAGGTTGATCGAAATATTTTCTGGCACTTAGCAATGATTGAAGTCTATTCTTGTCCAATATTGGCTTGTCAAAGAGTTCAATACTTTATCGAAAATATTATTTTCGATATAACAAATGCCCCCTAAGTATTTATTTTTTCGACTAGAAAGAAGAAAGTATAAATACTTACTATTATTCAATATTTTCGAGAGCGGTACCGTCATTTCTTCATCTTCTTCCTCAAAATTTTTCTCGATATAGTTAATCCATGTTTAGAAATGGAGTTTCAACTGCTTTACCTCGATCCGTCGAAGTAGAAGGAACACGATGTAACTGTCGACCACTTTGGTTATCATCACCAATTTGATCTCGAAAATTGGTATTTCTAGCACGGTCTCGACCAAAATAACTACATCGAGCCTGTTGTTATTGCTATTATCTCATTTTTGGATCACCAAACTCTTGCCAATTCTTGATCTATCCAACCCCAATAGTCAAGGATCGACAAAAATAAGATGAATAATTGTCATGTGGACTTTGAAGGGATGGAGCCTGTGGGTGTCTTACCTCTTTGTCTAGCTTGCTCTTCTTTGTTGAAATTGGTTTTCGATGGCTTGATCAATTTAAAACTGCTCCAAATAATTATTTGATCAATTTTATATATTGTACAAATTTTTACAAATATTTTCATGTAGTGCATAACAAAATATTAGTGAAGTATCATACCATTCTTGAAGAGTCAAGGATATTTTTTTTTTTCAATTTATCGAAGAAAAATTATCTTCAATATAAGAAATGCTCCCAAGTATTTGTTTTCCACATCTTGAGCCAAAGTGGCTGTTTGTCGAACTATTGGATCTTCAATATTTTGTTGAATATTTTCAGCCATGTTCATTTTCGATACCTCATCGAATTTTTTTATGACAACATATTACCCAAATCATGGTAATACTGCTTTTTCTTCTCGGATCATTGTGGTCAGAAATTGTCATATTTGATAATTCAATAAAATTATGATCAAGATCCATGAATTTTTTTTTTTAATTTCCAACTTCACAATTTTAAAATTGAACAGAAAAACTTTTTCTTTTCTGAAATTTGATCAACTTTATAGAGTTTCAAAGTTGATAAAAGATTTTTTTTTCTTTTCCACAATTATATCTAACAATTGTCAATAGAGTACGCAACTCCTTCTAAAGTGTTCCAACATGCACCTATAACTTAATTAAGTTTAAATTTGTCAAACATTGGCTTGTTGAAGAATTCAACAATAACTTGTCGAAAATATTATTTTTGATGATGATGATTTTTTTTTTGCTAGAAGGACAAAAGCAAAATTATTTATCATCATTAAATAATTGTTTTCGACAAACTCATATTCAACTATTTCTCTTTCTTTCTTCTTTTCTTCTTTTATTTTTCAACTTGTCAAACTCTCTCAACTAAATAGGCTAAATCAGGAATATGCACATTGAGTAATTTTCGACGCATATAAAAGCCAAGATCTTTGATGGCTATTTTGACGATCTCGCTTTCAGGGATCGACACATAACATCGATTGCGAGTATTTTTGAATCAAATTATATAATCATCTATCGTCTCGTTCTATTGCAAGCAAATCTGTCAATGTGACATTCAACTCTCCTCTATAAAATTAAACATGAAAAGCATTTTCCAATTGCCCCCATGTCAAAATCGAATTGGACTTTAGATTTAAAAATCAAATAAAAATATTTTTTGTTAATGAAGAAAGAAAAAACTTCATTTTCATATCTTCATTATTTGTCAAATTTTTTAATTCGATCATACAGTGAGCTATATGCTTGACAGTTAATTCTCCAGCCTCACCTGCAAATTTTCTAATATTTTTCCTGAGCCGCCTTTTCCATTGTTGGGCTCCTTTTCTATTTTTATTGTTTAATATGACAAAATTAAAAACATATATATCTCATTATTTAAATAATGCATAAAAGAGTATAATCTTTTTACGAACCATCTATGAAGATTAAATCCATATATAATAAAAATGCATAACATATGCTTGTTATCATCATTGTCACTTTATTTTAAAATAGTTTACATTCTACACAACTCATCATTCATCACTCTTACAATAACCCAGAAAAAAAAAAGGAAAAAGATAAAAGGAACTCTAAAAGAAAATAAGGACAAATGAAAAATGCTAGAGTACACACACCTATCTAATCAAAAGACAAGATTTCTTCCCATAAAGTTCCTCCATAACCATGCAAGGATATTCGGACAAAAAACATTTCCCAGAGATAGTCCAGCAACTAGTCCTCCACCATATCCAATAAGAATTATTTTCCAATCAAATTGAAGCAAAGATCCTGAATCTTGATCTCCATCAGACTGAGGCGGTGAACCCATACCATGATTTTCACATTTCTTCATCAACAATTGAATCCCACACAATTCTTGATTTCCCTCAAACGAACTTTCTTGGAAGGTGGAAAATTGTCCGTTTTCTGGTATTGGACCTGAAAGATTATTGTACGACACATCAAAGAACTCTAAAAAGGTGAGTTCTGTTAATTGCTGTGGAATGTTTCCCGACAAGTTGTTGAGAGAAAAGTCCAATGCTTCAAGGTTTGAAAGCTTTTGCAAAGAAGAAGGAATGTTTCCAGAAAGCATGTTATTGGACAAGTTGAGCAAGACAAGACTTTTCAACTCGCCCATGACATCCGGAATTGTTCCAGAAATTCTGTTACTTGAAAGATCAATGCCTACCATGTAGTAGAGGTGCTGAAGTTCATTATAAGTCATCACAATCCCTTTGTTAGACATTGTGAATTCATAATCAATGTAAATAGACCAAGATTTTCCACTGAACTTTATAACATTGTTCTCATATGCCAATTGACTTGCGTTGGACATCATCATGGATTTCCAACTCTTGATCATTTCTGGAGTCAAAATTCCGGAGAATTTGTTGTGAGAAAAATCAAGGATGTGAAGCTTAGAAAATGTGCATGGCTTTGGGCATATGATGGGTCCATAAAATTCATTATGGCGCAGAGAGATAACTTTCAACTCAAGAAGAGTCCTCAACCAAAAGGGAAATGAATCATTAATTTGGTTATGACCCACATTAAGAAACTCTAGCATTTTACAATTTACCAAAGCTCTTGGTAACTGACCCTGTAAATTATTTTCACTTAAATCCACAATCTTAAGGGCACTTCCAACTGCATACGTTTGAGGAATACGACCAACCAATTTGTTTCCTTGTAGCATTAAAGCTTGAAGAGATTGGCTGAAGTTTCCTATGCATGAAGGAACCTCGCTACTTAAGTTGTTGTAGGACAAATCAAGATACACAAGTGATTTTAGATTGCATATGGATGTGGATATTTCTCCTGTTAATGAACCATGGGAAACAGACAAACTTTCAAGACTTCTTTTTTCCCATACCCAATTAGGTATAGACTTCACATCATTATACGACATGTCTAGATAAGATAGTGCATCCAGCTCTTGAATAAGAACTGGAAACTCATCTAGATTGCATGAAACCAAATCTAGTACTTCTAATGGAGGAAGGGTTGCATTATTGAAGGAAAGTTTTCCACTGACCGGAGTCAGTTTGTTATGTGCTAAAGTAAGAAAGTTAAGGTTTTTGAGATTTAGAAACACGTTAAGATCTATCCGTCCTTCCAAAAAATTATTGCTTAAAGACAGAGATTCAAGATTCTCTAGTCTGAAGAGAGAGATAGGGATTTCACCTTGAAGGTTATTTTGACTAAGACTCAAGTAAAATAAAGCAGTTAGGTTCATCATCCATGATGGGATTTCACCGGTTAGGTTACAAAAATCCAAATCCATCGCTTGAATTGGAGGAAGCGTTAGATTATTGGAAGAACCTTTCCTAGTGATCAAAACCAAATTATTGGATGATATATCAAGATAAGTTAGAACTTTCAGCTTTAGAAACATCTCAAGCTCTACTTGTCCCTTCAACAAATTATTCCCTAGAACAAGAGTTTCAAGGTTCTCTAGGCCAAAGAGAGAATAAGGGATTTCACCAGAAAGTTTATTTTCAACAAGACTCAAGTTTGCTAAATTGGTTAAGTTTCCTATAGAATATGGAATTTCACCGCTTATTGTATTGTATCCAAGCTTAAAATACTCAAGCTGAGTGAGGTTCCCTATTGAAGAAGGAATAGAACCATAAAATCTGCATTCTGAAATTGAGAACCAATACAAGGAATTAAGATTTCCAATGGATGCTGGTAAAGAACCATGGAAACTTGTTCCTCTGAGATTCAATAAGCTAATGAGTGAACTTGAGTGAAAATCAGGCAACATGCCACTCAGGTTTCTATTGTACTCTAAATTCAAAACTCTTAATTTTGGAAGATAGAATACCCCAATTGGAAATTCACCATATAGTTCACAATGGGAAAGGGACAGTTTCTGCAGATGTGTAAGATTTGTGAGAATATTCGGTACAAATGATGATATAGTCACAAAAGAGAGATGGAGTTCTTTGAGTCTAGTTGAGTTTTGAATTAAGGACCTGAGTGTGGTTGTCTTGAGTCTCAAATGGTTGATTGGATCATCGGGATTATCCACACCAATATAGCTGCGCAGATCAAGGGACAACAAGTTGGGCAGCTGTGAAACTTCATGTGGGACTTCGCCAGAGAATGTGGTTTCAGAGCCATGAGAAAGATTCAGATGCCTTAGCTGTGAAAGATCACCTGTCCTGGCTGGAATTTGAGAGTGATTGAAGTTGTTGTCAGAAAGATCAAGGCTCTGAAGATGAACAAGTGAGAAAAGGGTGCTATTGCCGTCCATGGAACCATAAAGCTGGCTACTACTAAGATCAACGCCAGTCACATGACCTGTGAGCTCGTCGCATTCGACGCCATGCCATGATGAGCAGCAATCTGTAGTTGGAATCCAAGAAGCAGTTTTAGGATAACTGAATGGATTTTGAGAAACAGACTTACTGATCACAAAGCTTTCCTTAAACTTGAGTAAGGCGTTGCTTTCGTCTTCATGACACTCATTAGTGGTTAAATGATTCGAAGGTAAGCAGTTTGTAAGTGAGAATGATGAAAAGAGTGAGTGATGAAAAAAGAGAAGGAAGTGCAGCGACAAAGCAAGATGCCACAGAAGCTTCATTGCGTTATTGTGTTTTAGATAAAAAGTTCAATGAAAAGTTCAGCAAACACCGCGCGAATTTTATAGGGAAAACGGTTACCAACGACTCAATATTTAAGGGTTTAATTTTAGTACAAATTTTTTGTTCTTAGTTATAGGTCATTAAAAGTTTTTGAAATAGTTTGAATAAATCAGCTCATCTATATACAGCGAGAGTTAATAACATAACAAGATGTCATTAAAAGAGAATTACACGTTTATCACTGTAGTAGTGAGACACTCAGACTAATTATTATCTAATTAAAGATCAAGTTTCCAAGCGATGGGATACCGTGACTTTGTCCAAGAAAATTGGTATAATAATCCATTAACCTCAAGACTAACATATTTTATATTAAATAAAAGAAATTTTCAAGGAGTAAACTAACATGTGTACTGAGACACAAATTTAAACTATTAATTAAAATATTTATTGTATATTTATTAAAATAAAAATTCAAAATTTTTTACTAATAATAATTTTAATATGTATTTTTACTAGACATGTTAGCTAAATCTAATTTTCAAATGATAAAAATTGGTTTGATTATGCCGTTTATCTCACGTGAGAAGGCTGATTTCACAAATTATATATCAGACTTTTTCAGTCTGTTTTTAACTTTCTTTTTATTTGAAGTAATGTATTTCTCAATAATATGTTCCCACTTCCCTGTACAATTTTCAGAGTAATAATCTAAATTATTAGCAAGTACTTTGACTAGTTTATCCACGGTAGTAGTGGACTAGTGGGAGTTTAATTCTTATCTAATTAAAGATCAAGTTTCCCAGTGATGGGATACCGTGATTTTGTCTATTGGTATAATATTCCATTTATCTAACCACGAGACATATTATATATCAAATAAAAGAAACTAGACAACAAAAAAATTAAAGAAATTTTTTACTACGCCGTTTATCTCACGCGGGGAGACTAATTTCCCAAATTATAGCGGTTTTTTTTAGGCATGCTATACATACAGGTCTTTTTGGCTTACAAGTTATACAAGTTGTTCCAAATTTAAAAAAAAAAAAAAACACGCACCCCTTTCTTTCCGTCACTTCTTCCTTGTCGTCATGCTCGCCGTTCAAGGTAACTGCAATTCACAACTCTAGTGCTGAAAAAAATTAGTGTTAGGTAAGTGTTTTTTGTTGTGCTTGAAATCAATAAGCTCTTTGCGCTTGTAGATGTTGTACACGTGGCTTCCCTTTGCCATCAACATGATTGCAATGATGGATCATCAACTTCTAAGTTCACAATTAAATGTTTCTGCGACTCGTTTTCCGGAATAGGAGATTTACCAGAACGCTCAAACCGGTGGATGGCTATGGTTTATTGATTCACCAGGAAAAAGGAAGAAACATTATTCAAAGTACTGTTTTACTGTTCTTCTAGGTTTTTTTTAGATTGTCTCTGCCATGTGCCTCATCCTTAACCAGCAAAACATTAAAAGATTTCAAGAAGAAATATACTGTCTCTCCCTATTTTGGGTGTATTTCTTAAATCCTTTGGGTGTATTTTTGTAATCCTTTGGTTGTATTTCTGTAACTGTTTAGGTGTATTTCTGTAATCCTTTCTGTTACCGTTTGGGTGTATTTCTATAACCGTTTGTGTGTATTTCTGTAATTATTTGGGTGTATTTATATAATCATTTGGGTGTATTTCTGAAGTTTCATTATCTTCAAAATGATTTCAAAATTTGATTTCAGAAACCATGAAAATAAAAAAAACGAAGCAAAGAGAAAACGCACAAAGGAGATCCAACAAATTTGACAAGAAACTCAAAAAAAGAAACGAAATCTTTGTGCCTTAATTGATTTAAATTGATTTAAAATTCTGTTAAAAAGGCATGTAACATAGCAGCGCGTTTAATAGGTGGGTTTTGTTCAAACTTGTAAAGCTTGTAAATGCAAAACACTTGTATGTAGAGATTAATTCTTTTTTTTTTACTTAAATAAATTAAAGAAAATTTAAAATGATTAGATTCTCTAAATCAATTTTTACTATATAAATTCTCTCTTCTTATTATTATATAAATTGTTTTATAGTTTTATACTTGAAGGTTGTGGTAGGTTTAGAGAATGGAGATTGAATCTATACCTTCCTTTTAAGTTGCTGTTATTACTCTTTTAAAACAAACATTCAATTCTAATTTTGTTTGAACTCAGCAGCGGAAATTTATGAGACAATTTAATTTTGTCTCATGAATATCAGAAAACAGAACACAGCAGAGAAGAGAAAAGCTAACACCAGCATGTATCCTGGTTCGGTTGCTTTGTGCAATGCAACCTACGTCCAGTCTCCTCCACAACTATGGAAGAATTTTCACTATAGTTAACAGTATTACATACACCAATTTCACAGGATTGACCCAATCCTTTCACACTCAAATTCTAACTTAACTTGACATTGGCTATGCTAATACCTAACTATTCACTCTTAGTGCTAACCCAACTAAGAAAGGAATACCTCACATGTACAAGATACAAGACATAGACATACCTAAAGAAATCAGAAAATAACTCTAGGCTTTTCTCTCAAGTGTATCACTCAGCCTTTTTTCACTCATGGCTTTTACTTGAGCTTTCTCACAATACCTTTTCTCTCAAGAAATTACAGAAAGATAAACATAGAAAAGAACATTACAATCAGTAAAACATGAAGGAAATTGACTTCATCAACAGCCTCTTTGCTATGTGCAAAACCAGATTTGCAAACCTCAGCTTGAGTTCTTCAGTATTGGCCGAATGCTTCTTTGAAAGAGAGCATTATCCAAGTAGAGGAACTTCTTTGCAGAACACTACTCTCAAACTCTGGTTTTCTCTCCTTGGTTTCTGAATGAACAGCAAACCTCTTTTATCTCCTTGCATGTTGCTGGGTCCTTCTACCAAGGTCAACACCTTGAGCCTTGAGCTTCACCAACCCACAGATTCACTTTTTCTCCTTAATCCCCAGAGTAGAAACTCTCCTTCTGACTTCCTCATCTTGACCGAAAGCCATACAACAGCAACCACAAAAATCTTTCAATGGTCAACTTAATCTGAGCCATTGAGAAGCTACTTGGTCCCCAAGAATCACTTGTGACCGTAGATATACAGCAGATTAGGGCAGAAAATAACTTTTCCTTGTATGTCATTTTCGGACTTGCAGAGAGTTTGGAAGAAGAGAAGAAGATCTGATGCATGCAAGAGAAAATGGGTTACCTTTAACCTAAGCTTGATTTGGTTTGAGCTTGGTGATTTGACATCTGCCATTCAAGCTTAATCCTTCTCTCTCTTGCTTTTTTGGTGACTAGCTTAGGGAAGAAGCTCTTTCTCTCTTTCTTACTTTTCTAAGTTTCTGACCAACTCACAGAGGTGAACGTTGCTTTTGATTGAACCACATGGAAAGAGTGAAGACTTTAATCTTGCATGAGAAACTTTGTGGACACGGGCTTGGATCGGGTTTCCATTAAGCAACCCGTTTTGATTTTCCAACCTTGTTTCTTTATGGGCTTCGTTTATGATATTGACCCATCACTTCTTGTTTTATTTTCCATTCCATTTGGGCTGTAGTTCAAATTTTGGCCTGCAATATTTTATAAATAATTAGTACTATGCAATTAAAATTAATCAACACTAATTATTTATTTTGCCCAAAAATAATATTTGTCAACACTAATTAATTTGGTTAATTTCTTAACTCAACAATCTCTCCCTTGATGACAAACATGATTTAAGCAATAATCAAAAGGAAATGAGTTTGAGTAAGGTTTAGAAACTCCTTTTGATTTTTGTCATTTGCTTTTATATTGCTCCCCCTTTCCTTTTCAAGATTAGCTCCCCCTGGATTTATGCTTTCCTCTTTGTACCTGCTTTTACATTGTACTTAAAGAGAACACAATAGAGAGCTATACTCATTTTTATTGCCTAAGGGATATCACACAAGCAACCCCATTTTATCAGCCCAACATCAAACTAATATTAGCAGCCAAAAGATTCAACATGTGATTTCAGATATTAATGCAGCAATCAGACAAAAAACACAAAAGAGTGATAGTAGCTGCAGCAATGCCAAAAAATTCCTAGGACACATCACACATTTACCATCCTATTGCCATCCTATTGCTATTACTCCCCCTTTTGTCATCAAGGACGGACAATAAGCATGATCAACAAAAATAATGTCTTGAATCCTGCAGAAAATAGTCAGTTCACAGTGCAAAGTACTAACTAAACTACCAAAGGTGCAACAGTATTTAGAGTTATTACAGTCATCCAAAAAAAACAGTTCAAAAGTAGTAGAAGAAAAAAAAAGAGTTTATGAGACAAAAAAGACAGCAGCAGCAGTATTCGTGAGACAAATCCTAGGCATCAGAACCATTCCCCTCCGAGTCAGCTTCCTCTTCAACATCAGTGGCAGGGTCTTCATCCTTTTGAAAATTATCAATGAAAGTCATAAATACAGCCACTCTATCCCTTGATTTCTTTAGGAAATTCTCATGCTTGCTAGCCAGCTTCCTTTGCTCTTTGCTCATAGCAATCAAGTGATTTGATTGAGAAATGAACTTCTGAACAACATCTTTTACCACATTCAGCAGAGCAGATTTCTTTCCAGTAGAGATGGATGTACCCTCAGTGGAAAGAGAAGGAGAATCCTCAGGAATAAATTCATCATCTTCATCATCTAAGACCACCCTTTCAGATCGAGTAGGTCCTTTGTTATGTTTCACTGAACCACCCCCTTTTAGGTATGAATGTCTATTTTGATATTCCTCATTGGTCAAGTCAACACTAAAATACTCAAATATGCAAGTTAGAAACATGCCATAAGGAAGTGCTTTCACTCTTTATAGAGTCAAACATATATCTAACCATCAAGTATGCAAATGAAATTTCAGTTTTGGTGAGAAGGGCATATAAAACAAGAGTATTAGTATAGGAAACCCTTTGATATGAGCCACTTTGAGGAAGTATAATGTGGTTGACCATTCGGTGCAACTGAGCACGCTCATATCCTAGGGTTTTGTGAGTGGGGGTAATACCATCAATTAAAGCATCATGATAAGAAATTCCAACACCTTCATCCCACTTAACCGAAGTGTAAGCACAAGGCCCAACATCAGTATACTTCAAAGCATCACTGATAGTCTCAATGTTTAAAACTATGTTTCGGCCCTTTACATATGAGTGAGCAGTGCCTTCAATGATAAGTCATGTTTGCATAAAATTCTTTGACCAATAAGGGATAAACAGAATTTTTGATGTCAAAAAGATGATTCCAGTCCAGAAAAATCAAGTTATCAACAAATGGAAAACCTTTTCTTTTCAAAGATGGCAAATCAGTGAGAAAAGATGGACACAGGGTACGATACCGGATAACCCCCTCATAAAAGTCATTATTCATGGCAGATTTGAATCTATAGGGGTTATAGTTCGAATGAGAGGTCAAAAAATGAGCTTTGTGATCAAAAGGTCCAATGTCTGGTTCTTTAACATTTTTGAGAGGGACTCGAGTGTTACCTTGTTGAGAGCGCACAGGAACCAACCTGGATTTGGGTTGTGTTGGTTCAGGAACAGGTTTCTCAGCCACCGGACGTTTGCCTTTGGAGGATCTAGGCTTTGCAGAACCAGATTTTGAGGAGCCTGGCTTGGAAGGAGTGGCCTTCGGTGGTGGCGTTGGCTTGGCAGAGGCTGGGTACCTTGGTGTGGTCTTAGTTCGGGCCATGGGAGTAGTGCGAGGAGGAGAGGGTGAAGGTGTGAATGTTCGGTCTTGGGAGTGAATTGCAGGTTTGGTGGAGCGCTTGAAAATTTTCTCACGAGGAGGCCTTTTAGCCAGGGTTTTCGTCCTCATTTGGTAAGTTTTAAGCTTTAAGAGAAGCAGTAAAGTGAGTGGGAAAAAACCGAAGAGTTGTGGAGGGAAGAGAGGGAGTGTTGGTAACCGTACCCAAAAGAAAGTTTCTCAAACCATGCAACTGCATCATCTATTGAAAAGACTTGAAAAGACATGACCTCATAAAAGAAAGATTTTATTTGATTTTAAAATAAAACTAAAAATTTATTTTAAATTTTGAAAAAAATAAAATCAAACTGAAAATCCTTTAAAAATGAAAATCCTTTCAAAAGATATTTTAAACACACAGCCCAACAACAACAAAAAAAAAATTAACAACCAATCAAAACTTGTAACATCCATATTTAGGCCCAAAGATGGTTGGATTTAAGGAAACATATTGGACCACTCTAGATCTGATTTTTGAGGTTAGCCCAAATCATTTTTCACTTGAAATATGCCCAGATCACGCTGATTTAAGGGGAACGCTCTTCTTCTGCCCAGAATTGTCTCATACCTGTTTATGAGACAAAAAGCTCCAGCAAATACATCAGCAATTATCAAATAAAGAATCATAACTCAAAATTCCTAGACTTGTCCTAAGCATACCGAATCTGTCCTCAGCTAATGGTTTTGTGAAAATATCTGCTAATTGCTCCACTGATTTAACAAATTGAATGCTAATATCCCCCTTTTGGACATGTTCTCTTATTGAGTGAAATTTCACTTCAATATGCTTAGTCCTAGAGTGCAAAACTGGATTTTTAGAAATATTAATGGCACTCATATTACCACACATCAAGGGAATATTTTCAGCATTTAATTTGTAATCGGCAAGCTGTGTTTTTAACCATAAAAGCTGAGAACAACATGAAGAAGCAGCTATATACTCAGCCTCAGCAGTGGATAGAGCCACTGTTGGCTGTTTCTTACTTGACCAAACATTCAAGGACTTCCCAAGGAAGCAACATAAGCCTGAAGTGCTCCTTCTATCAACTCTATCACCAGCAAAATCTGCATCACAATAACCAACTGCAGAAAAATTATCAATCTTAGGATACCAAAGACCAAAATTGGATGTGCCATGAACATATCTAATGATTCTCTTAACTGCAGAAAGATGTGACTCTTTTGGTTTGGATTGGAACCTAGAACACAATCCAACACTTTGCACAATATCGGGTCTAGAGGAAGTTAAGTACATAAGAGACCCAATCATTCCTCTATACCTAGTCTCATCAACATCTTTCTCAGTTTCTCCCTTATCTAATTTTGAACTAGGATGCATGGGAGTTCCCATAGGTTTGGCATTTTTCATACCAAATTTCTTAACTAATTCCTTGGCATACTTTTCTTGATGAATGAAAATACCTTTTTCAGTTTGTTTAATTTGCGGCCCAAGAAAAAAATTAAGTTCACCCATCATACTCATATCAAATTCACTTGTCATGAGTTTTCCAAATTCAGAACAAAGAGATTCATTGGCTGAACCAAAAATAATGTCATCAACATGTATTTGGACTAGAATAAAAGAATCATTAGAGTTCTTGATAAATAGAGTTGTGTCAGTGGTGCCTCTTTGAAAACCATTTTTCAAGAGAAAAGAGCTAAGTCTCGCATACCAATCTCTAGGAGCTTGTCTCAAATCATAGAGAGCTTTAGATATTTTGAAAACATGATTATAATGCTCTTTATTTTCAAAACCAGGAGGCTGCTCCACATACACTTCTCTATCTATCACACCATTTAAAAATACACATTTTACATCCATTTGATATAATTTAAAACCACAAAATACAGCATAAGCTAAGAGAAGTCTTATGGCTTCCATTCGGGTAACAGGGGCAAAGAATTCATCAAAGTCTATTCCTTCTTCTTGGTCATATCCTTGTGTCACTAGTCTTGCCTTGTTTCTTGCAATGCTACCATCTTCTCCCAACTTGTTCCGAAATATCCACTTGGTGCCAGTCACTTTCTTTCCACTTGGCCTTAGGACCAAAGTCCACACTTGGTTCTTTTCAAACTCAAGAAGCTCATCCTCCATAGCTTTAACCCAAGAAGGGTCACTAAGGGCTTCCTTGACATTTTGAGGCTCTATTTGGGAAAGAAGGGCAATGTTTGATCCTTCATTTGCCTTTCTAGTGGAAGACCGTGTTTGCACTCCATGAGAAACATCCCCAATGACAAATTTCTCAGGATAATTCTTCAAGAATCTCCATTCACGAGGTCTGGTGGATTTGAAGGCAGATTCAGATATCAAGGGATTTTGGGTGTTGCTAGCTTCAGGATTTCCTTCAGATTCATGAGACAAAATGAAATTGTCTCTTGAATTTTCAGCAGTTGCAGTTTTTGGTTCAGCTTGACCAGAATTTTCTTTGTCATGATTCTGAGTAGTTTCATCTTCCTTTTGAGCTTGATTTCCTGCATCACAATCTTCCAAAATGCTTTGTACCAAGTTAGTATTACAGAATGTAACATGTATGGACTCCTCAATAATTCTAGCATCTTGATGATAAACCCTATATGCTTTACTAGTTGTGGAATATCCTACAAACACACACTCATACGCCTTTGGATCAATTTTTTCCAAATTATCATTGTTATTTAAAACAAAACATTTGCATCCAAAGATGTGCAAGTAGTCTAGGTTTGGTGGGTAACCTTTCCAAAGTTCATAAGGGGTTTTCTTCAAAAATTTTCTTATGATTGTTCTATTCAAAATGTGGCAAGCTGTGTTAACCGCTTCAGCCCAAAGTAATTTTGGAACATTACTCTCACATAGCATAGCTCTTGTCATCTCTTGTATGCTTCTATTTCGTCTTTCCACAACACCATTTTGTTGTGGTGTTCTAGGACAAGATAAGTTGTGAGATATTCCAAATTCCTCACAAAAGGATTCAAATAAATTATTTTCAAATTCAGTTCCATGATCACTTCTTATAGAAGAGATTTTTAAATCTTTTTCATTTTGAATTTTCTTGCAAAAAGGTTTAAAGGCCGAAAAGACTTCATTTTTGTGTGCAAGAAATAAAACCCAACCAAACCTAGTATAGTCATCCACAATTACTAAACCATAATGTTTACCACCTAGACTTTGAGTTCTTGTTGGACCAAACAAATCAATGTGTAGCAACTCAAGTGTTCTTTTAGTGGAGATGTCTTCCTTTGGTTTAAAAGAACTTTTTGTTTGTTTTCCCATTTGGCAAGCATCACAAGTGATGTCTTTGTCAAACTTTATCAAAGGAAGGCCTCTTACTAATTCTTTCTTTACAAGTTTGTTTATTTAAAACATACTTGTATGGCCCAATCTCTTGTGCCATAACCACTTTTCAGATTCTTTAGAGTGAAGACAAGCTACATTTTGATCCTTTAGTTCATCAAGAGTAAGTCCATACATATTATTAAAGTGCTTAGTAACAAACATCACTTCATTTGTCTTTTCATTAACAACACAGCATTCAAGTCTTTTGAAAATTACTAAATATCCTAAATCACACAGCTGACTTATACTCAAAAGATTGTGCTTCAAACCACATACCAAAAGTACATCATCAATGAAAGTAGATTGCTCATTACCTACTTTTCCAACAACAATGATTTTACCTTTACCATCATCTCCAAAGGTCACAAAACCTCCATCATACTTATTTAGTTTGATGAAGTAAGTTGACCTTCCAGTCATGTGCCTTGAACATCCGCTATCCATGTACCATATGTTCTTTTTGTTCTTGGATGCTAGGAAAATATGCATGAAGAGTTTCAAGTAGCCTTAGGTATCCAAATTAATTTGGATCCTTTGAAGTTAATCCATCTTGGTTGCCCAAGTGCATTGAAATCACAAACAACATTGTAAACTTTGTTTCCTACAAATTTCTTTTCAATGAAACATTGTGCATATGAGTGACCAAATTTCTTGCAATTGACACAATGATTTTCTGATGTGTGTCGCTAAAATTGAGGTGAGTTATATTGCTTGAAATGATTAAAGAGTTGAAATTTTCTGATTTTTGGAGGAGATGCATTTCTTTTGACAAACTGATTTTTATTAAAATTATTCCTCTTTGCAAAAGCATTTTCACCAGAATTTCTTTGAACATTTGGACTTTTCGAATATGAGGTTTTGTTGTGAAATGGTTGTTTCTTGAAAATAGCCTCATTTTTCGAAATGTACCCCAAACCTGGCCTATTTGAACTAGGTTCGGTTCTTGGTGAAGGTTCAGTTTCACTTGTGTTTATTTCATCAAATTTTTCTTCAAATGTTGGAACATATCCAATGCCAGATTTGTTTGGTATGGATTTTGTATTTGATGAAGAAGCTACAAATTTTATAGAGGAAACATTTAAAACTGCATCTTCCTTGGCTATGTAACCTAAACCAGATTTTTCAAACAAAGGTCTTTGACTTGCAAGTAATTTGTCCAAGTTACTAGAACCTTGAGCAAATTTTGCTAAGTCACCATTCAGCCTTTTAATCATATCATTTAATCTTTCATTTTCAGCAATTAACTCATGAGAAGGATCCACAATGTGTTTTCCTTTTAATTTTTCAAGTTCAGATTTTAGAAATCTGTTTTCTTCAATAATGTCCAAAGCACATTCAGTTTTCTTCACTTTTTCTTTTAAAAAATCATTTTCAGCTCTTAACACATCTCTTTAAGATCTGCATTTATTGTACTTATCAAGCAGTTTTGATGTATTTAAAGTGAGATCATCAATAATAGCATGTAAGTTCTCAATGGTCAAATCATAATAATTTACCTCATCAAGGTTGTTGTTTCCAGCCATGAAGCAGTCTTTATCATCTCCTTCAGATTCTTCTTCTTCATTTGAGTCGTTCTCAAGATCCTCCCAGGCTGCCATGAGCACTATCTTCCTTTCCTTCTTACCTTTGTCCTCCTTCTTGAGCTTTGGACAGTTTAGCTTGAAATGTCCAGCCTCCTTGCAGTGATGGCACGTCACCTTGCTCAAGTCGATCTTGTGCTCCTTTGAACTTGAACCCTTGTATTTGCCCTTGTTCTTCATCATTCTTCTAAATCTCCTAGCAAAAAATAAAAGATCATCATCTGAAATACCATCACTAGACTCACTTTTTGTTTGTTCTATTTGTGACTTGAGGGCTATTCCCTTTTTCTTTGAGTCTGTGTTTGTGTGTATGGTTTCATAGGCAAGGAGTTTTTCTCTCAACTCATCATAGGTTATGGGACTTAGGTTGTTGCTCTCGATTAGGACAGTGGCAGTGGTTTCCCATTCTTTTGTGAGGCTTCTAAGGAGTTTTCTCACCAAGGTTTGTTCTGCATAGTTTGTACCCATAGCATCAAGGTTGTTGATTATGATTGAGAATCTCTCAAATGCTTCATCAATGCTTTCTCCATCCTTCATGCTAAACATCTCGTACTCTTTTCGCAGCACATCAATCCTCGTTTCTTTGACTTGTTTAGTGCCTTCGTGTGTAACCTGGAGTTTTTCCCAGATTTCTTTGGATGTCTTGCATCGAGACATCTTCCGGTACTCTTCAAAGCTGATAGCACAGTGAAAAAGGTTGATTGCTTTAGCATTCAGCTCTATCTTCTTCTTATCATCTTCATTCCATTGAGCTTCTTCTTTTGGAGTCACCACTCCATCAGCACTTATTTTTGTTGGGATCTTGGGATCGCTCACAACAATATTCCATATGTTGTAGTCAAAGGATTGGATGAAAATCCTTATCCTTTCTTTCCAGTAGGCATAGTTCTTCCCGTTGAAGAAAGGTGGCCGGTTGTTTAACTGGCCTTCAGTGAGGGTGTAGGCAACTGTAGTTGTGCCCAAGTTGTTCGCCATTGGATCTTTGCTCCAAGCGGTTAAGCTTGATTCTTGAGACCTTAGCTCTGATACCAATTGAAGGTTGTGGTAGGCTTAGAGAAGGGGGTTGAATCTATGCCTTCCTTTTAAGTTGCTGTTATTACCCTTTTAAAACAAACATTCAATTCTAATTCTGTTTGAACTCAGCAGCGAAAATTTATGAGACAATTTAATTTTGTCTCATGAATATCAGAAAATAGAACACAGCAGAGAAGAGAAAAGCTAACACCAGCATGTATCCTGGTTTGGTTGCTTTGTGCTATGCAACCTACGTCCAGTCTCCTCCACAACTATGGAAGAATTTCACTATAGTTAACAGTATTACATACACCAATTTCACAGGATTGACCCAATCTTTTCACACTCAAGTTCTAACTTAACTTGACATTAGCTATGCTAATACCTAACTATTCACTCTTAGTGCTAACCCAACTAAGAAAGGGATACCTCACAGGTACACGATACAAGACATAGACATACCTAAAGAAATCAGAAAATAACTCTAGGCTTTTCTCTCAAGTGTATCACTCAGCCTTTTTCCACTCATGGCTTTTACTTGAGCTTTCTCACAATGCCTTTTTTCTCAAGAAATTACAGAAAGATAAACATAGAAAAGAACATTACAATCAGTAAAACATGAAGGAGATTGACTTCATCAACAGCCTATTTGCTATGTGCAAAACCAGATTTGCAAACCTCAGCTTGAGTTCTTCAGTATTGGCCGAATGCTTCTTTGAAAGAGAGCATTATTCAAGTAGAGGAACTTCTTTGCAGAACACTACTCTCAAACTCTGGTTTTCTCTCCTTGGTTTCTGAATGAACAGCAAACCTCTTTTATCTCCTTGCATGTTGCTGGGTCCTTCTACCAAGGTCAACACCTTGAGCGTTAAGCTTCACCAACCCACAGATTCACTTTTTCTCCTTAATCTCCAGAGTAGAAACTCTCCTTCTGACTTTCTCATCTTGACCGAAAGCCATACAACAGCAACCACAAAAATCTTTCAATGGTCAACTTAATCTGAGCCATTGAGAAGCTACTTGGTTCCCAAGAATCACTTGTGACCGTAGATATATAGCAGATTAGGACAGAAAATAACTTTTCCTTGTATGCCATTTTCGGACTTGCAGAGAGTTTGGAAGAAGAGAAGAAGATCTGATGCATGCAAGAGGAAATGGGTTACTTTTAACCTAAGCTTGATTTGGTTTGAGCTTGGTGATTTGACATCTGCCATTCAAGCTTAATCCTTCTTTCTCTTGCTTTTTTGGTGACTAGCTTAGGGAAGATGCTCTTTCTCTCTTTCTTACTTTTCTGAGTTTCTGACCAACTCACAGAGGTGAATGTTGCTTTTGATTGAACCACATGGAAAGAGTGAAGACTTCAATCTTGCATGAGAAGCTTTGTGGACACGGGCTTGGATCAGGTTTCCATTAAGCAACCCGTTTTGATTTTTCCAACCTTGTTTCCTTATGGGCTTCGTTTATGATATTGACCCATAACTTCTTGTTTTATTTTCCATTCCATTTGGGCTGTAGTTCAAATTTTGGCCTGCAATATTTTATAAATAATTAGTACTATGCAATTAAAATTAATCAACACTAATTATTTATTTTACCCAAAAATAATGTTTGTCATCACTAATTAATTTGGTTAATTTCTTAACTCAACAATACTTTATGTTGGATTTTTTGGGTTCTCTTTCTATGTGAAGAAAAAGTTCAAATACTAGTATTCAAGCTCATGATTAGTTGAAGTGGCTGAGGTGAGTTAGAATTGAGTGAGAGATGTCATTTTGCAAGAGAGAACACCAAAACACTAGAGAGAAGAGAAGAGAGAAAGTTATTTTCGCACATACACAAAGCTGTCTCTGTAAATTAGTTGCTGCAGATTCGTTAACACTTGGATCGAGTTCAAATTTGGATTGTGTGTTCCACACATCTGGTTCTTTATTTTCACCGTTCGGATCTTCAATTCGACATCTGTAGCTGGAGATATTGGCCACGCACAGTAGCTCTATTTTTGTGGTATTTTCATCTTCTTGTTCTTGTTTTGAAAGCTCTGAAGCTTGGGTTGTTTGGCTTGTTGTATGCACGTTTTGTGCAGTAATTTGTGACTCTATTGTACCATATTTTTCATCATAGTGAAGCTATATCCTGGTCTTAGTGACTTGTGGTTTTTACTTTTCTCATTGAGGAGGTTTTTCACGTTAAAAATCTTGGTGTGTTAGCTTGTTTTTAATTTTTTGTTTATGTAATTTTTCCGCTGCTATTGAGTATTATTGTACTGGTGTTAATACTTGTTGTGAGTGGATATGGTTATTCCTCTAATTCTTGCAAGTAAGGAATTGTGTTTTATTCCTATCACTTTAAATATAGATATTAAACATCACAGAATAGGATAATTTATATTTAAATTTTGTAATCTAAAAGTATGTAAATCGTTTTAGAATATTGTGATTCACCAAATAAATGTAAATCATCCTAAACTAAATAGATTTACTTATTTTTAGCATAAAATACAGTAAGTAAAGACAATTTATTCGCAATGAGTAATACTTAAAAGCCTGTCACAATTTATATAAAAACCTAATACACAAAATCTTGAGATGATTTATGTGAAAAATCAAAAGAACAATATATTCTCAAGAGTTACATTTTGCAGAAATCACCATTATAACAGCAATAAAGTTTTTTAAGACAAAAAAATTAAAAAAAAAAAAGACAGTGCAGCTGAGGAAGAAGATTTAGTGAGGTCTATATATTTTTTAAATATTTCTATTTATACATATATTTTATGAAATTTTTGTTATTTATTTATTTGGTTTGTATAATTTTTATTATATGTTCTTGAATTAATATGTAATTTGCTTACTATTGTATAAATAAAAAATAATAGAAAATTAAAAAATAACAAAAAATTTTATAAAAAATTTATATAAATAAAAGCAATTAAAAAATATATAAATTTAGAGGCCTGCTACACATACAAGTCTTTTTGGTTTACAAGTCTTACAAGTTGGCACAAACCCAACAAAAAACACGCATTACACTCCCACATTCAAGAGTAAACGCACGTTATTCAACCACTTCCTGTTTCCAAAGCGCGCTACTCACCATGTATTTTAAACGACTATTCTTCTTCTTCCTCCATGAAAACGAGTTTCTGATCTTGCCAAATTTGAAGATAATGGAACTTCAGAAATACACCTAAACGATTACAGAAATACACCTAAAGGATTACAGAAATACACCCAAACGATTACAGGAATTCACCCAAACGATTATAGAAATACACTCAAAGGATTACAGAAATACACCCAAAAGATTACAAAAACTACACCCAAAGAATTTAAGAAATACACCCAAAATTTGTTGAAGTACACCTTATGCATAATTCAGAACTCTTTCTCTTTCTCCTCTTCATCTTCTGCTGTTTCTTCTTCTTCAAAAATGATTTTAGAGCTTGATGTCAAAAAACAATAGAAATCGAGAATAATAAAGAAAGAAAACAGAGAGAAAAGCACATAAATGAAGAAAGAGAAAGAGAAGGCAAGAAACGAAAGAAAATAAGAAGAAGAAGAGGAGGAGGAAGAAGAACGTGCAGCAAGAAGAAGAAGAAGAAGGTGCAGTGAAAACGTGCACTAACGGTTGAAGAGGGAGAAAGAGAAGGCAAGAAACGAAAGAAAAGAAGAAGAAGAACGTGCAGCAAGAAGAAGAAGAAGGTACAGTAAAAACGTGCAGTAATGGTTGAAGAAGGAAAAAGAAAAGGCAAGAAACGAAAGAAAAGAAGAAGAAGAAGAGAAAGAGGAAGAGAAAGAAGAAGGTGCACTTGTAAAGACTTGTATAAAAAAATGCTTGTATGTAAAGAATTTCTCATAAATTTACTGATTCTTCTTCTTTAGCTGCGCTGTCTTTTTTCTTTATCTCAAAAAATTTTATCGCTGTTAACCTGTTACAATAGTGGCTCCCTGCGAAACATAACTCTTAAGAATGTATTGTGTCTTTAATTTTTCACATAAATTATTTTAAGATTTTGTATATTAAATTTCTTACATAAATCATGACAAATATTTTAATGTTACTCATTGCAAGTAAATCGTTTCGGGATAATTTACATTCAAAGCACTTAAGAAAATCTGGTAATTTTGAATTTTTTTTAATTTATTTAAGTAAAAAAATTCCGTATAAAATATATATTAACATATAAAATATACATTAAAAATGAGTTAAATAACATATGTTATTTATACATAAATACATAATAATTAATAAATAATTTGATAACTAATTTTTATAAATACATAATATTTTTATTATAAATTATTATTATATTATATTATATATATATATATATTTTTATCCCAGTATCTAAAATTTCTAGATTCGTCACCAACTAAAATTTAGGATTTGTTATTTTCTTTATAAGAAAGTTTAAGAAACTAGTACTTTTATTAAAATCTGACTACCATTTAACCAGCAAAAGAAAAGTAAATAATCTCATACCATTAGATATAATATCACATTATTAAAAATACTAATAATAGCTAATTGATGGCTACAAATCACAAAATCTGCTGGCAGGGACGGATCCAAAAATATTATTATAGGGTCAATAACATATATAATATTAAAAAATTATACAAAAAATTATATAATGTAAGATGTATTACAAAAATATACCAATAGAGAATATATTTTAAAGTGCAAAAAATATGTGTGTACTTTTTACTAACGAAGTGATCGATTTTTCGTATCATAAAATTCATTGATAATAGTATCTATGTTAAATTTTTCAACAATTTTTTTTTAATATAATTAAAAAATAATTAGCAAAAAATTCATTTTTAATTTTGTTTCTGAGTCATTCTTCACAATATTCATAGTTGAAAAAGATCTTTCAATTATAATAGTTAAAATAAAGAGAATTAATATCAAATAAATTAAAAAAGACGATCACAAAAAGAAAAAAAATTCACTTTTATGAGATTTAAAAAATTTTATTTAATTAAAAAATATTAATAATATTATCTTTTTAATTTTTTTAATATTATTATTTACTTTTTAGATATTAAAAATTATTAATATTTAAATTAAAATGAATATTTATTTATATTAAACTAAATATTAAATAAATTTTTTAAAAAATTAAATCATATTTAATAATTTATTATTATTAATATTTAAAAAAAAAAACTGGAAAATCGAAGCTTCCACTCGCCCTCTTATACCTGCCTACTGATTTCTTAACACTCTTCTCTCTTTATAATGTGCTTTGTTTCAACTTTAAGTACAATAAGTCAATAAGTGAGCATGTAAAATCGAAAAAAGGTAGAGTGGCATGTTCCCCTCCCCAGGTCAGCACGGGAGAGAATAGAAGAAAATGAAATTTTGACTGGAAATATGGGGACTAAATTCTATTTAGGGGTGTTTACGATACAATTTAAATTGATTGAGTTAAAAATTTATTTGATTTGAGTATTAATTTTATTTACAATGCAGTTTAAATTAGATAATTTTAAAAAGAAAAATCTAATCCAATTTCAGGTTTAAATTGAATTGGATTTGTGATTTTATAAACAACAACAATAACTAGTGACGGATCCAAAAATCTCATAAAGAAAGAGCTGAAAACAAAAAATTAAAAATACTATATTAAAACTGAAAATTTTAATAAAAAAATAATTGTATATTTTAATATTATTTTAAACTAAAATTAATTTTAAAAAATCATTTATATCAAAATTTTTTTTATAAAATTCTAATTTTTATTTTTATTATAAAAGATATAATATAAATAATATAAATTTATTTCTCTAATACTTTTAATATATTTATCTAAAATAAATTAATAAATATAATATATATGATATATTCATATTAATAGATAATTCACTTAATATATTTTTATTTTAATATCATAAAAAATAAAATTTAATCAAATTTATTTTTATGTATATATTTTTTTATTACATTCAATTAGGAATTATTATAAAAATTAAAGTATTTTTATATAATAATAGATAGAAGAATTAAAAAAAAAAGAAAAAAATTGAAAGAACAAAAGAAAATAAATTTAAAATGTATGAAATGGGATTTGAACTCATGTTTTGGAGTATAAAATATCTTCCTTTAATCATTGAATTAGAAGGTATATTGTTAAAAGTTTTAGACATTATATCAAATATATTTTAAGTTTTGAAAATTTAGGGGGCTATGGCCGATGCTGGTCTCCCCTAAATTTGCCTCTAACAACAACAAAACCTTGTCTCATTAGATGGGGTCGGCTATATGAATCAAACGACACCATTGAGCTCTGTTATGTATCATGTCTACAGAGAGACCGTTTACATGTAGATCTCATTTGACCACCTCATGGATGGTCTTCTTAGGTCTTCTTCCGCCTTTCACCCCTTGTCCATCTTTCATCTCATCCACTCTCCTGATTGGGTGTTCTGTCGGTCTTCTTCTCACATGTCCAAACCATCTAAGACGTGATTCTACTATCTTTTTCACAATGGGTGCTACTCCAACTCTCTCCCTTATATCTTCGTTCCTTATTTTATCCAATTGCATATAACCACTTATCCATCTCAACATCTTCATCTCTGCCACACTTAACTTATGTTCGTGCTCCCCTTTGGCTACCCAACACTTCATACCATAAAGTATAGCCGGTCTTATAGCAGTGCCATAGAATTTACCTTTAAATTTTAAAGGCACTTTTTTGTCACATATAAAACCAGATGCACTCCGCCATTTTGACCAACCTGCTTGAATTTTATGATTTACATCCTGTTCAATCTCTCCATTATCCTGTATAATGCACCCAAGCTTCTTGTATATTTAATAAAAATTAAATATACATATATAACAAGTCTTAACATCTATGAAGCACAAACATCTGAGTTGTCATGTCTACGTATTGGACACATTTTGGAAACGATATTCATCGACACTCGTTTGACACACGTGTCTACTGTGTTTAACCGTGTCTTAAAAAAAATAAAAAATTTACCCCAGACACACCGAAATACCATCACGTGTCAGCATGTCCAACATTATTCTTAACATGTATTCTTGAAATAAATTTATAAATAATATATATTATTATTTATTAAAGTAAAAAATATTTTAGATACTTTATATAATTAAAAACTTTAAAAATAATTAAAAAATTAATTTATATTTTAATATCAATAAAATTACGGTATATATATATATATATATATATATATATATATATATATATATATATATATATATATATATATATACGTGTCCAGTGTCTTATAAGATTTCAAAGTTCGTGTGTCAGTGACGTGGCGAAAATTGGCGAGTTAAGAAATTATTATAAGAGGTACGTTGCAAGTACAGTCCTTAACCAACCGAAATTCCGTTTATCAATTTAGAAGGGGTTGTCACAAAAATTAGAATTAAAATACTGGGAGTATGGATCACAGGTCGTCTCCCAACGAGTTGCAGAAAGATGTGCTATTTTATTAATCAGATGTTTTCTAAAAATGGTTGAGTTGATAAATAAGAAATTAAATTAGAGAATTTATGTAATTTTAAATAAAAACCTTGACTGGGAGTAGATTAGTTGGAAGCCCTATTCTTGCTGGAGTACTCTCAAGATTAATTGATGATTGAAGGTTGTTCTGCTTAGTTATCCCTTACTAGGTAGAGGAAAGTCAAGCAAGTTGGAAAGCTATTTCTATTCACAAGTTCCAATCCTCTCCCTTAGAAAGGATTAGTGTCAGTGACTAGAGGACAATCCAACAATAAACCCAATTACAATTTTTCTCTTGAGCATTCCAACTCAAGGTCCTCCTTTCAATCAACTCCTAATCAAGTTATGGAACTACTCGCTCATTATTAATGTAAACTTCATAACATAAGAAAGGGAAATAAAGAAAGACATGATAAATAATAATTAAAAGATCAATTAAAAATAAAAATAGTTTTTGTATTAATGAATTTTAAAAATAATCCAATAGTGATTCTGAATAAATTGAAGACATGGAAAAGTAAGAGACAAGTAAGAAAACAAACTAGAATGACGAAATCTTGACGGAGGTAATAACTCTTCTCAATATCCCAATCCAAAAAGCAATAAAATCAAATCCTAAGAACTATGAATGTATAGAGAGAAAACCTAGAGGAGAGGTAAAATCAGATCTAAAACTAAAATTATGAGGAATGAATGTTGTGTATCGCCTCTGCATGTTCCCTGGCTCTAATATTCTTTTCTGGGCCGAAAACCGGGTTAAAACAGGGCCCAAAATCGCCCCCAGCAAATTCTGCAGATTCTGCAGATCACGCATATCACGCAATCGCGTCATCCAGGCGTTCGCGTCATCCAGCGTTTTGCCTTGCCACGCGTGCGCGTCGTCCACGCCTTTGCGTCACTTGTGCAGTTTACAATCCGCGCGGTCGCGTGAGCCATGCGTCTGCGTCACTGCAATATCCTCTATGTCGCGCGGTCGCGTGAGCCATGCGTCCGCGTCACTTCTCGCTGGTCATCTCCTTAATTTCTTGTGTTCCTTCCATTTTTGCAAGCTTCCTTTCTAATCTCCAAGTTATTCATGCCCTTTAAAGCCTGAAACACTTAACACACAGATCACGGCATCGAATGGAATAAAGGAGAATAAAAATACAAAATTAAAAGTCTCTAGGAAGCAAGTTTTCAACCATGAATTATTTTTAGGAAGGAATTATAAATGCATGCTTATCATATGAATAAGTGGGTAAAGATTTGATAAAAACGCACAATTAAGCACAATATAAACCATAAAATAGTGGTTTATCAACCTCCCCACACTTAGATATTAGCATGTCCTCATGCTTAGTTGAAGGAGATAAAATAAATGAGTAGGAACATGTAAAACTCATGCAATGCAATGCAACTTATATATATATGAATGCAACTATATGATTCTTGTCTACCTGGTTAAAAGTAAATAAGCTCTTCAAGACAATCACAAATCAAATTCCACTAATTCAATTCTTATACAGTAAGAACAGATAAAAATGCTAGAAGGTAGCTCATGAAAGTAGGGAACATAGAATTTAAGCATTGAACCCTCACTGATGATGTATGTATGCTCTAATCAATAGATTGTAGTAACACATCATTAGAAGATGAAGAAGGACAAGTGATCTGAGAGGTCTGCTGTTGGTTGTGTTGTGATCCTTGGAATTGCCTCAGGTGAGGTGCTCTGTAAGGTTGGTTCTGGTTCTGCTGCCTGTTGTTGTTATTATTCCACCTCTGATTTCCCTTATTATCTCTGCCTCCTCTGTTATTGTTGTCCCTCCAGCCCTGGTTAGAATTATCTCTCCAACCTTGGTTCGAATTGTCCTACCATCCGTGGTTGTAATTGCCACCTTGATTGTATCCTTGATTGGAACGGTCATAGAAGTTATGAGTGGCTGCCACAGTGTTGTCTTCCTACTGAAGCTGCAGACATTCGTCAGTATAATGGCTATAATCAGCACAGATCCCGCACACTCTCTGTGGGACTAACTATTGGCTTTGCTGTGGTGGAGAAGGTTGAGCTTGCTGAGCTTGTTGTTGATTCAACTGCATCTGCTTCAGTAAGTTGGTCATCTCACATATACTCTGAGTCAGAGCAGCAGTCTCTCTGCTAGAGGATACTTCTGCAACAGCTTTTGAACGGCCTTGTTTTTGCCTGTGATTCCGAGTAGATTTAGCTAAGTCGCTGATCAATTGCCATGCCTCATCAGTGGTCTTGTACTTTTTCATAGACCCATTGCTAGCATTTTCCAATGTGGTCTTATCTTGGGGTCTCATGCCCTGTGTGACGTAGCCGAGCAACACTATCTTGTCAATCATATGGTAGGGACATGCTTCCAGAAGATTGTTGAAGCGCTCCCAATATTCATAGAGAGTCTCGAATTCGTCCTGAACAATCATGGAAATATCTTTCCTCAGTTTATCAGTAATTTCAGCTAGAAAGAATTTTTCCAAAAATTCTCTTCTAAGCGTATCCCAGTCAGAAACAGTTGCTACGGTTTGAGTGTAGTGTCACTCTCTTGCTTTTCCCTCAAGAGAGAACGGGAAAGCTTTCAACAGAATAGAAGTTTCATCTGCACCATCACGCCTGACAGTAGAACATGCTGCTTGGAAATCCCTCAGGTGCTTGATAGGCTCTTGAGCAGGTAAGCCATGAAACTTAGGCATCAAGTTGAGCAGTGCAGTCTTTATTTCAAAGTCTGTAGCCATTGCTGGGTGATGCGCTTGAAACGGTTGCATTGTGAAATCAGGGGCTCCAGCCTCCTGGATAGTAATTCTCCTAGGTGCTGCCATGTCACCTGAACGTAAATCAACTGAATCAGCAGAAAGGGAGCTTGTTTCTTCCTCAAGTGACATTTCAGATTCGCCCTCAGAGAGGACTAACCGACGCCAAGCTTGCCTTATTCGTGAGATAGTTCTTTCAATCTCAGGATCAAATACTGGCAAGCTTGGATCAGGAAGTGAACGCGTCATTTAACGAAAGAAACATGCAGCTCATAGTAGCAAAATAAAATAAAATACAAATAAATAAAATCTAATCAATAATTTAGCACTTTATTGCAACTCCCCGGCAACGGCGCCAAAAATTGAGGTGGCGGAAATTGGCGAGTTAAGAAATTATTATAAGAGGTACGTTGCAAGTACAGTCCTTAACCAACCGAAATTCCGTTTATCAATTTAGAAGGGGTTGTCACAAAAATTAGAATTAAAATACTGGGAGTATGAATCCCAGGTCGTCTCCCAACGAGTTGCAGAAAGATGTGCTATTTTATTAATCAGATGTTTTCTAAAAATGGTTGAGTTGATAAACAAGAAATTAAATGAGAGAATTTATGTAATTTTAAATAAAAACCTTGACTGGGAGTAGATTAGTTGGAATCCTATTCTTGCTGGAGTACTCTCAAGATTAATTGATGATTGAAGGTTGTTCTGCTTAGTTATCCCTTACTAGGTAGAGGAAAGTCAAGCAAGTTGGAAAGCTATTTCTATTCACAAGTTCCAATCCTCTCCCTTGGAAAGGATTAGTGTTAGTGACTAGAGGACAATCCAACAATAAACCCAATTATAATTTTTCTCTTGAGCATTCCAACTCAAGGTCCTCCTTTCAATCAACTCCCAATCAAGTTATGGAACTACTCGCTCATTATGAATGTAAACTTCATAACATAAGAAAGGGAAATAAAGAAAGACATGATAAATAATAATTAAAAGATCAATTAAAAATAAAAATAGTTCTTGTATTAATGAATTCTAAAAATAATCCAATAGTGATTCTGAATAAATTGAAGACATGGAAGAGTAAGAGACAAGTAAGGAAACAAACTAGAATGACGAAATCTTGACGGAGGTAATAACTCTTCTCAATATCCCAATCCAAAAAGCAATAAAATCAAATCCTAAGAACTATGAATATGTAGAGAGAAAACATAGAGGAGAGGTAAAATCAGATCTAAAACTAAAATTATGCGGAATGAATGTTGTGTATCGCCTCTGCATGTTCCCTGGCTCTAATCTGCTTTTCTGGGCCGAAAACTGGGTCAAAACAGGGCCCAAAATCGCCCCCAGCGAATTCTGCAGATTGCGCATGTCACGCGATCGCGTCATCCAGCCGTTTGTGTCATCTAGCGTTTTGCCTTTCCACGCGTGCTCGTCGTCCACGCCTTCGCGTCACTTGTGCAGTTTCCAATCCGCGCAGTCGCATGAGCCATGCGTCCGCGTCACTGCAATTTCCTCTATGTCGCGCGGTCGCGTGAGCCATGCGTCCGCGTCACTTCTCGCTGGTCATCTCCTTAATTTCTTGTGTTCCTTCCATTTTTGCAAGCTTCCTTTCTAATCTCCAAGTCATTCATGCCCTTTAAAGCCTGAAACACTTAACACACAGATCACGACATCGAATGGAATAAAGGAGAATAAAAAATACAAAATTAAAAGTCTCTAGGAAGCAAGTTTTCAACCATGAATTATTTTTAGGAAGGAATTATAAATGCATGCTTATCATATGAATAAGTGGATAAAAATTTGATAAAACCGCACAATTAAACACAATATAAACCATAAAATAGTGGTTTATCAACCTCCCCACACTTAGATATTAGCATGTCCTCATGCTTAGTTGAAGGAGATAAAATAAATGAGTAGGAACATGTAAAACTAATGCAATGCAATACAACTTATATATATGAATGCAACTATATGATTCTTGTCTACCTGGTTAAAAGTAAATAAGCTCTTCAAGACAATCACAAATCAAATTCCACTAATTCAATTCTTATACAGTAAGAACATATTAAAATGCAAGAAGGTAGCTCATGAAAGCAGGGAACATAGAATTTAAGCATTGAACCCTCACTGATGATGTATGTATGCTCTAATCTCTCTAGTGTATAGGGTAATCACTCTATCCTTCTCTAATCATGCTTTCTAATTTTTGTTCTTCACCTAACCAATCAACAACATTTAATATACCAATGCAAACATCATGAGGTCTTTTCAAGGTTGTAATGGGGCCAAGGTAAGGGTAATGATACATATATGGTTAAGTAAGCTTATAAATTAAATCTTTAATTAACCTAAGCTTTAACCCACACATATGGACATTCTATATAACTTAAATTTCATACCTAGCTACCCAAAATTTTCCTTTCACATTCCTTACTCATGTATCAACTTTTATTTTAATTTTATCATACATGCATTGATCTTTGAATTCTTAACTTAATATTGGGGTAATTTTGTCCCCTTATTTAATTATTGAATATTTTTGGATTTTTTTTTATATATTTTTTTTAAATGCAGCTTATCAATGCACATAGATTTCTAATTCTTATAGTTTAACATGAGTAGGTACTCAAATTCCCATTATATTATCATGACACATTCCCTTATTATCTTTTGTTCCCACAATTTTTCCATATTTAATTAACACACAATTCTATCTTAAGCTAACCAAAGATTCAATTGGGATATAAAATTGTTTTTCTACTTAAGGCTAGTAATGTGGTAAAATAAAGAACAAATGGGATTTAAAGGCTCAAAGTGGCTAACAAAGGTAATTGAAAGGGTAGGTTTATTTGGGATAAGTGAGCTAAACAGATAATGGCCTCAATCATATGCAAGCATATAAATATATTAAGCATTGGACATATAGGATGAAACAAAATATAAATTACAATCATAGAGAAGTAAACACACAAGAATAAAATAATTATAGTTAAATAATGTAACCATATATAAAGGCTCAAAGTCTCACAAGTTGTGTGTTTTTTAGCTCAAAAACCATGTTCACATGTTTAACTAAAATTAATTTGGATTTGATTACTTCTAATTCTATCTATTCAATGCAATGACGGAGGGTTTAAGCATTGTCAAATTAGTAATACATAATAGATATTAAAAAAATAATAAAATATAAAAATAACAAATATATAAAAATATAAGAAATTAATTTTAGTAGTTAATATTAAGATTTAGTATTTATAATTTAAAATATGTGATTATTAATTTATGATTTAAAATTTAAAATTTAATATAAATAAAATAATTTTAAAAATATTGACTAATATTGATTAAAAAATATTACCTATCGACTAATTTTTTTAGAAATGGAAAAAGATGGTGTATAATCAGTATCATAATTAATTGGTGTGTTTTTTTTACATGAATTTTAATTTTTTTAAATTTTAAATAATAAATCGAAACCTCAAAAATTTGAGGGTTAAATTTTATAGTGCACAAATCTAAGGATCTGATTTGTGGTGAAATAAATTTTTTCTTATCATAATGCAAATCGAAAAGTCCAATTAATACGTTTAAAAATTTTTGTAATACTAAAATATAAATCTGAGGATCAGATTTATATATTTAAAAAATTTAAAATAAAAAAATAAATCTGATTCTCAAATTTATATATTTATAAAAAAAAAATTGAAAAACTACAAATTTAATCTTTAGATTTAGATTTATAGTATCCATACAAAATAAAAATTAAAAAACAAAATTAAAAAGCAACAAAATATGCATTGTATTCATAAAATGGTAATTTTATCTTAATTCGCGAGTGTATATATATATATATATATATATATTGGAAGGTGTATCGGTTTCATGTACTGTCAGGGACACATACCTAGGTTAGAGAGGGGATACTTGTTCCCATTAGGTGAATGAAAAATTAATAATAATTATATATAAATAAATATATTTGATCATATTATTATATTATCTTTATTTTTATATTAAATTATAAATTATTTTTTTAGAATATGTTAAAAAAATATTTTGTTAAATTTAATATGTAATTATATATATCGCAATAAATTTAATTTAGTATCAAAACTAAAATTAAAAAATAATAAATAATGATAAATGTTCTTTTTAAAATAGTCAATTAATTAATTACTAAACTGATGCTTAGTTTTTGAAATATAAATAAAATTTTTATTTTTTTAAAAAAATTGGTTGATAAAAAAATATTATTTATATATTAAATAATAAAAAATTATAAAAAATTGACTTTTAATTATCTAATGTTAATTATTTTTTTAATTATAAAAATTTTCAATTTTTTAGAGACTACTATAAGAAAAACATCCATTCAGGTACACTTGAAAAGTGTAGTTAAAAGTGAAAAAAAATGATGCCTTAGGCTATGGCTACGCTTTTTGGGCTACGACTATGCTTTTTGGGGTGATTCCTATTCGCCCGTTGCCTATTCTCAAAGGCTACGCTTTTCTGCACCAAGGGCTACGCTTTTGGCGTTTGGGAATAGGCTACGCTTTTCAAGTGATGCTGTCCAGGACCAAAGGCTACGCTTTTCAACTTTCATTCTTCCAGAATAGGCTACGCTTTTCAACGCTACTGCATCACTTGTAAAGCGTAGCCACATTGTATACCATAGCTACTTTTTATAAGCGTAGCCCTAGATCCCTCTTTTTTTTTTAATTTTCTGTATAACCATAGCTACTCTATATAAGTGTAACTTTAGGTCTCTCATTATTTTTTTTTTAATTTTCTATATATATATATATATATATATAATATTCTAATATTTTTTTATACAACATAATATTTAATAATATTATTACATATATAATTTTACATTTTTAATTAAATGAGTTAAATATTATAAAATAAAATTAAACACATAATTATACTAAATAATTTTTTTAAATAATAAAAATTATCCTTACACAATTCAAAGACATAATCTTAAAAAGCAATTAACAATCAAAATATAACTTAAGATAATTTAAGTCACATGAAACTTGTATTACATATCAATTAAAATGCAAAGTTTGCACTTTATATCCAAAAAGAATTTAACAAACAGAAAATCATTAATCTTCTAATCTTGGCATAATGACTAAAAATGTTCTGAAGCACCTTCAAATTCTTCTCAAACACATCTTTTTCATGCTGATCTTCATCACCATCAAGAAAACTCTTGGCCTTAACAATTATATCAGTGTTCATTCCCTTGGTCATTCCCTTGTTCATTCCCAGCAAGAACTAATTTCCAAGCAGTTACTGCCCTGCTTACAGCTGCAAATTATCATAATTCAAAAAGAGAAGAATGTAAGAATTTTGCATACTGATTCACCACCATACGCAATCAATACAAGATTATATTGAAGGAAATGACCGGGCTACTTACAAATATTCTTTTGACCATTCTCGCGACACATGAAGAAAACAAAATCATAGAACTGAATGAATTCTGAAAAGTATGCCTGGCAAGAGCAACAAATGAAGCACATGTTCCAATTGCAAGTATCAGATTAAAGATTAAAAATACAAGAAAACAAACTTGTTGCTTTTTTATTATTCTCATTAAAGTTGAATGCTAAATTCACAAAATCATGCCAATCAGCTTAATTTCTAGTGCAAAAGGGGAAAACGGCGTTGTTTCAAAGAGTAAAGTGAGAATCATCAACCTAAATTGTAGAATTAAAAATGAATTGAGACAGATATATCAAATTTGCACCAATATCCCAAATGCAAAAGGAAAAACCATAAAATAAATAAAACTGTGCTCTTTCCACTGTTATTTAATCATGTCACTCAATCAAACACAACACAACAAACAAAACAAAAAAAAAAATTTGGGGGTACCAATAATGGTAGGAAAAACCATGGAAGCTGGAAAACAACAAAACTAAGGGTAAATCAAATAAACAAAGAAAGAAAAGAAAAGAACATTGCTCACAAAAGCTAAACAGAATTGAGGTTGTATTATTGAAAAGATATACGTATAGTTAACTAGTCTAGCCATTTAAAAAGTAAATAAAAAATAATCTTTTTAATGAAAGCTAAGAATCCCAATTCTAGAGTCCTAGATTGCATTGAAGCCATGTGAAAAATTGGTCAATTACCTTGATAAAGGACATCATCATCTGCTTGAAAGTTATCAGTTTTGCACTTGATATTGAACCACTTATTGACCAATGTCTTGGGCCATGAAAGCTTCACTAAATAAAGGAGAGTAAGCAATGGCTATGGCAAAATGCAATTGCAAATGAAGCTTGGAAGCACAAATGTCATTTATTTTAAATCGAACATTGCTTTTCTTGGAAGCACAAATGCCATTTAACAAATCCTATTAGTCACATTGATCACTTCAATTTCATAATTCAACACATACAAATTAAGAATACGTACTATAACAAATAACAAGTATTGTAGTAGGAAGTAGTCAAATGCAACATATTTCAAGTCTTAATTTAGCACTAATTAAAAAGAATGCAATGTTGGATGAGAAACGAACCACGTGTCTGTGTTGCTCGAACCTTTCATAGAGGTTAGCTGCCTGAAAAAGATGAATAAGAACAAGAAAAATGGTTAAATAATTAAAGTTAGGGACCCAAAGTAAAAAAAAATTAATCAGAAGGGTGAAAGACCCGGTGATATCAATGTATATCAATTTAGCTTAGCTTGTGAAGGTGGGAAGTGTGAGAACTCATCATCAAACAGAAAATTATTGAACAAAAAGGAAATATCAAGAATAATACATAAAATCATAATTAGTTTTCTATTTCAAAATTCAAAACAAAACTGAATACAATGCTATAAGGGAATCACAGATACAGGGAGAATTTTACACATGTATCAGCACACTGGATTAGTGATGGCAACATCAAGAACAGAAGCTAGCACCAGGATGATAGGGTATGATGAAGGGTCTTGCGAGAAAGCAGAGGAGAAAAGATAAACAGATAAACGGGTAATAGACAAAGATAAACAGATGCACAAATCCAGGCACAAATTCAAAAGTGCAAAAAAACAGGAATTCTAGCAAAGAGAAGTGCACAAAACTAGAATTACAACAACCAGAATTGCACAAACAATTTTCAGCCATAACAACACAACTTCAAGTGTTAAAGTGTCAATAAAGCCAACAACATATGATTTTCAGCCATAGCAATTAACTTAACCATATGCAAATATAAGAGGCATAACATATTATACATATACCTAATATATTATACATATAAAAAAAGGGGACAAAAGAAATCCTAATATATTATTATTTATTTTAAATTGGAATCCTAAAGTGTACTTTAGTTTTGGTTTTGCAACTGCGTTCTAAGAATTTAATTTTATATGATTTTTTAAAAACTGGCTACTGATTTAGTACACTTCAGAAAAACAGCAAGCAGTAACCAATTTAGAAAAATCATATAAAATCCATCTTTGGTTGGATTCTCCTAAATTTTGGTGTGATTGAACCAGACTTACCCATCTTTCACCCAGTTTAAGTCCCAGAGCATTTTCACTTCTCTAGAAAAAGTTATGCCTCTCGAAATATGGTTTTGTTTTAAGGAAAGAGTGCTGTCGCAGCAGTGAACAGCCCTGCTTCCAGAAGATACAACTTTCTCTATAAAATTCAAATTGTCCTGAAATTTGGACATAAAATACTAGACATACTAATATTTCATTTCTCTTTAGTTTCATCTCCAAAGAGTTTCTGAGTATTGAGATATGTGGTTTTGAAGTTGCTGTTCTAGAATTCGAACAGCATTGTTTCTGCAGAAAATGACCATTTTCTAAAAATCATATCTCCCAAACCACACATTAAAAAATTCTGAAATTTTAGAAAAATAATCTAGACATCTTAAGGTTTCATAAAAAAATAATTTCACTCATTTTGAGTGGCTAGATTGCTCCCAGTTTTGTTCACAAATTGCTGCCCGAAACTACATAATTCTGCAACATGTAACCTCGGGTTTTGAGAGGTCAAAAATTGATTCCTAGCTTTTCACTCACTCTAACCTTGCATTCTAACTTTCTTTTACCTATTGTAACTTGTTGGAAAGATTAAATCAGCTCCAATTGTTCAGGATTAATAAATCACCATTTTTTGTCACTTTTTACATTTAAGCGTACTCATATGAAATCAACAATTTTTGTATTACTCAACATAGCAATTCAGCCACAAATCACTCAAACAATTCACATATATTATCATCAATTTACTGCATCATATATAACAAATAGACCAGAATCATCTCAAATAATCATTAGCATGTATCATCAATTAATTCAATCATGAAACTTGGCTTTTAGCCTTTCAACAAATTCTGCATTCTAACAAACTTGGATTTTACATGTATAAGCCTATTGCGCATTTCATCAAACAGCTCAAGTGAAAAATCACCCGAAGGAGCACACAATCAATAAGCTCATAAATCAAACCAGCAACATTATTAACAAAACGCGTAGGCTTCCTATCTCTATCTCAGCATGCATATTTCTTATCATAACAAAACAGATCATCCAACATTCAAAAACAAAAACAATTCTTTATATAGATAAACAAAAATCAATACATTCAAATAAAGCATCAATACCTTTATATAGATATTTTACCTCTCGAAAGTTATAAGCTGATATAGTTAGGTGAGTGCAGTAATTAACTACCACTTTTCAACAAAAAATCAGCAACTTCAGCTAATTACTTTCCACTAAGATTACTAGGAACGTAGAACTATATATAATAAGGAAACATCACATCAAATTAATTAAGATTAAGAAGAGAACTAGATGAAGTTAGTGTTGTTGGTTGGGTTAGTTGCAGCCTGATTTTTATTTGGAATTTAATCATGATGAATTGGAAAAAAACATACCTTAGCTGCTCTTGTTCTTGCCCTTGCCCACCTTGACACAGCAGATTCTTGTTTCTCCACATCAAAGAATGAAACTGAACTCCTTTTAAGAGCAGCAAAATCCAATGCCTTCCACCTTCATCATTCAAAAACATTTAATTATTTACATGTATAAGATAGAAATTTAATCAAACACTCAGGGCGCACCAACAAAAAAGGCATGTTTTCATGAAAAACTAACCATAGTTCCTCCACCACCACAGCACAATCTGCCAAGTTTCTTCTGGTATGGTAACTCTTATAAACCTTCTGCAGCTTGGTGGCAGCTGCATCAAGCTCGCTTTGGAGAAAAAGAAATTAACAAAAACACAAAAAATGCTTGACAATTAGTACTATAGTAGTAATCGTAGGCAAGGAATCAAATTTCTGGAAGCTTTGGTGGAAGTTATGCATGTCTTCCATAAAGGACTAACTAACTACATATAGTATTTAAAAGAAACGACAATACGGGGGGAATAAGAGGAAAGTTGCAGTGGAACCCTACCCTACCATGTTATTAATTAGCAAGGGCCTGAGTACTCAGAATCAAATAATTTTAGGAGAGTGGATAACAGGCTAGAGACTGCAGCAGCACAGATAAATATTTCCGTCCAATTCTTCCTACTTTATTCATTCACACTCATTAGTTTTATAGTAACCCTTTAATTTTAACGGAATTTCTACACAATTATTATTTTCTCTGGATACGTAATTAAATAATAATACATTACAATTCTTTTTGTAAGGAATGGCCGTTTAATTGCAACAAGAATGAGAAGCTACATAAGAATTTATACAGCTGTTTTTATCCATATGTAATGTAATTGACTCAAAACTCGGCTAATAAAACTCTTATTTCCAGTGTGCTTCATCAAATAACAGTATTATACATTCTAGGACCAAGTTTTTCCCTTTTTCCCATTTGCTGTTATTTTTTTGACACATTTTAATTGGCTATTATCACTAAAATTCAAAGCATCTATGAAAAATAACCAAAAAAAGCATTTGAAAAGCATCAGAGAGGAATATAGCTTGAAGCTAGAAATTGAAAGCAACCACTATGTTCAAGGAATGCGTATGAACCAAGACATAAATCAAAATATTTCAGTGTGAAACCTGTTCTTTTCACTAATTTTTCCTTAAGATGCTAAACTAATTGAAAACCTAAACTTCGAACCCAAAACCCCCAAAAATTCACAGAACCAATTGAAAATTGATACATACCTTCTCTATCTTAATTAGCCGTTGCAGTTCATCATCACTATCAAAACCATACCCACTTTCGAACTGAAAAGTGAGAGTGAGTTAGAGAATGAGCGAGAAATGGAGGATACAGAACAGAGAATGTTTACCTGGTGACAGAGGATACGACGTTGGTGATGAGCGGTGACGGTGAAGAAGAGATGAGCGGCAACGCAACAGCTTGGCGACAAAGCACGACGGCGGCGAGACATCCCTTCGAGCTCCTCGGCGGCAGTACAGCAGCCCGACGGTGGCAGAACGGCGATGGCAACAAGCCCTAGCAACGGCGATGGAGCTTCAGTGGCGACGGAGCACCCCCTTCTTCTCTCCTCCATCGCGTTTTCTCTTTTCCTCGAGCTCTCTCTCTCTCACTGGCGCTCGACAACGATGGCGGCGGAGCCTTAGCCGGCGTCGTCCTTTCCTTCCTTCCCTCACTTTTCTTCTTCTTCCCGTTCTCCCTTTCAGATTTCTTCCCTCTTTCGTGTGTGGGTGGAGTGAGGATGAGGGTGTATGTCGCGTGAGTGAGGGTGACTGGGTGAGGGCAAATTTTTGCTGAGTTTATTTGAGGGTGTGTTGTGTGCGAAAGGGTTGGCGAAGGTGAGGGTTATGTGCGAAGGTGAGAATGGCGAAAGGGTGTGCTTCTGGAGGGAAGAGGGTTTGCTATGCGCGAAGTGTCTCGTGGGGGTGTGTTCTTCTGGAGGAAATTGAAAGGGGAACAAAAAAATTTACTAAGTGTTAGGAATTTGCCATACATACATTAGGCATCACTTTTAAAGCGCACCCAAAACATAATAAATAAGTTATTTTTAAAAGCGTTCTCTTTGATACGAAAAGTGAACTTATAGATATTAACCTACGGCTACGTTTTATAAGTGATTTCTATAATACCTAAGACTACGCTTTTTAAATGATACCGCATTTGTGTATTCTTTTCTCTTATAAAAAGGCAACACGAAAAAAAACGTAGCCTATTCTTTTTTTTGGCTGAATGAGTATTTTTTTGTAGTTTGAGAGTTTAAATTTTAAGATAAATAATATAATTTTTAAAAAATTGATTGATATTAATTGAAATTAGTTGAAAAGAGTTAACTTTTTAATTAAATTCTAATTTATATTCTTTGTTTTGACTTTTATATATAATTATTATAAATATAAATAAAATTATTAATTTTTCTGTGTGTGTATATATATAATTTTAGTTTCAAATTATAAATATTTTTTTGTGTCTTTTAAAATATAAATATATTAATATTGAATAAAATTTATTTTAATATATTTTTGTTCTATTATAAAAAAGTTTTGGGTCCGTGCACTGTAAAAAACTTTTTAAAAGTTGGGGGCAACTCCAACGAAAAAGAATTTGAAAAAAAATGGGTTATCGATTTTTATGCTGTAATTTAAAATGTCTGGTAGTTGATCAGAAACAAGATAATCTTTCAACATTCTATTATAGGTGTTAGGAAGGTTACTGTGATCGAGGATGATTGACAGAGATTTGAACAATGCAGGAGTAGAGAATATGGTATTGTATAGAGTATGGTGTTGTCCGTGTTGGTTACTTTTTGTGTCGTGTTTTGTTCTTTTATTTTTCTAATTTGAAATAAGCTTAGTGTTATTGTGTTGAGGTTTTTAATAAATAAACTCAAATAGTAATGTAAAGTTATATGGCCATAATAAAAAAAATTGTAAACTTTTAATTTAATGATTAATTTTGCAAAAATATTTATTCAATAAAAGTTATTTATAAACAAAGTTTTGCTATACAATTAAATATTTTTGTCAATTATTACGTCTAATTAAATAGATTTAAATTTAACAAAATTTACTCACACAAAAAAGTACGTAATCATAAATTTATTCGTGTTTCTTTTTTTTTATATATATTTTCTCTTATTTGTCGTTCTTCTATTATTGTTGTTGTTGCTGTGTGAATTTTTTATTTCTTCTTCTCCTCCTCTTTTTACTGGTGTTATTGTAACATTTTTTTCTTTGCTTGATTATTTTTGTTCTTTTTAAAAACATAAAAAAAAATTATGAGAAATTGAAATAACATGGAAACTTGAAGAAGAAAAATAAAAAAATGATGACAATGATGATGAAGAAGAAAAAGGAAGTTTGAATTGTACAAAATTTATCAAAAAAATAGCACTGAACTTTTTAAGTTTGACACAGAAAATTTTTAAATTTTGACATTGAAATTTTTTAACAGTGATACAGAAAAATAGCACTAAAATTTCTTAAAAATAATATCAAAATTTTTTAACCGTGACACCGAAATTTTTCTTAATAAATCTTCTTTTTCTTTCTCTCAACATGTTCTTTTTCGTATTTTTTATTAATATAAATTTTTTTGTATCTTATTATATTTTATTTTAAAATGGATCGGAGGATTTTATTTTTATCTAAACAAATTTATTTTAAATTTGAATTGTGCACTCTTAAATCCTAAACAAAAAAACTGTTTTGCAACATGGCATAAAGATCAATTTAATGGTCGACCTGGGTTGGCTTTGGTAAAGTGGGATATGATACAGGCACTGAAGAAACTAGGAGGGGTAGGTGTGGGAGATGCGATGGCACTACTAGAAAACTAGTTATTACAGACGGATATTTTCGATGGATTTTATCCCACGGAAATACAGACGAAATTTCAAAAGGATTTTTTGTCGGAAAACTAAAAAAATGAATTAGCATAAATTATAGACGGAAAAGAAAATCCCTCAGTAATTCTGTCGAAAAAATTAAATTTTTTTTTGTAAAAAACAGTTACAGACGAAAAATCCATCTGTAATTAAATGGACCAAAACACTGTGTTTATTAAATTATTACAGACGGGAAAATCCGTCTGTAATTTAAAATTTTCCGTTAGAAATATTAAAATAAAGTTCAGCGTTACAAAATCCCCTCATTTCACATATTCTTCCCCGCACCTCCACACCCTCCCCTCCAAATGCTCTATTGGCAGTGCTTCTCAGCCTTGCACCGCCATCGCACCTTATGCCGCCGCCACACCTTGTGTTGTCGCCGCACTGAACCTCCATTGCACTGAACTTCCATCGCCCCGTCACACCCCTTCCCGGCTCTTCTATGTGTGTTGCTCGCGTCATTCCCTTTCGAACCTTAATGTGCATTTCTCTGCCACCATCTTCGTCGCCTTTGTCTACCTTCGCGATTTTATAAAACTACAGCACCGATCGTTCATTCAGCGGCACTAACCATAACCAATGGCGTCCACCGAGCAGCTATTGAAGAAGCGAAAGCACGACACTCTTCCGGAATCTCCACTGCCACACCACCGCCGCTAGCACCGCCGCCACAATCTCCTCAAACCCTAGCTCGTCTGCCTACTCCTCCTCCTCCGCCTCTGTCACGAGATGAGGTCGTCACCAAGCAGAGGAACAAAGATGAGGTTCGAATCATGTTTGAAAGCTACCGTCACATCAAGCTCTTCTTGTAAAAGAAGGAAGGTGATTTCATCCATGACCTTGAACAGAGCTTCTTCGCTCTCGTCAATGCTTCCAGAGGTAAACACTACTATCTAGAAATTCAATGTGACTAGGCAAGTTTTGACATGTTCTGTAACTACTATCTATTTTTATTGCTAGTTCTTTAGCTGCATATGGAGCCTATGTGTGCCCTATGCCATATTCGAATGAAGTTGGTTTGCAAATGCTTACAGGTGGAGCTGCCAGGGAGGCTACAGTGTTAGGGTATCATATTACTCCCTTGTTTTTGTACTATGCGTATCACGGACCTATTTTTAGAGTCTTACTCAGATTAAATCGTGGCAAGATTCATGACAGTAGGTAATGTACTTCTCTGCTTGTGTTGCACCTTTGATCTTGTTTGTGTTACTCCCTTGATTTGATTTATAACTCATATGGTTATTGTAGGCATTATGGCTATATTGGTTACTGCCACAAATGTGGAAATTCTCATGAATATTCTCGGGATCAACTTGGTCAGATTAGTTGCTCTTGTAGTATGCCAATGGTATATTTCAGGTTTTCCATAAGATTTCATGAAATTTGTTTGTTTGAATCCTAAGTTCCAGATATATTAGTTGCTTTTTCCTATTGAATATGCTTTATAAGTTATGTAGCAGCAACGAATTTATGTTATGTAACACTTAGCTTAGCTTTAACAATTCAGTTTTGAATCAATGGGAACCAAAATTTTAGATATGAGAATTAAAATACTTGAAAAGTGAGGTAATGTTCTTTTTTTTTTAATTTACCTTTAATTAAAGTTGGTTTATATGAAGGGAAACTGTCATGAAAGGAAAATGAAATATGATACTTCTAGTGATTCAAACAGCTATAATGCCTCTCTTCTTTTGGAAGCTTGGAGGCCTATATCAATGGGACACAAGAGAAGGTAGTTACTGGCTGGTTTTACCTGCTTAAATGAAGCCAAAATAGACGGAATTAAATTATAGAACCTGACTGATATTCATATCTGTGTAAAATCCTCACATGTGAAACTATTATATGCTCTTACACTACTTCTATGGAGATCAATGGTAAATTAATTTGGCATAAGAAAACATGCTTGCGCTTTTCAGTCAAATAATGAGCCTTTCAACCTTCAAGTCCTTATGTTTATTTGTTAACATTCTCTTAAAATGCTGATTCTTAGGCCGTTTCTAATGTTCTGCTTCAATTTCTTGCGGAATTGGTTAATTTAGTTTTGGAGCATCCGTTTCTAAAGTTGTTACCAACAGTCTTACTATATTTCATTTATTAAGATATATGCTCCCACCATTTCTGATCTGCAAGTGAGTATGTATTGCCAATGGTGCTTGTATTATTGAATATTTGAATTGTAAGATATGTTCAATGATGTGTTGTTTATTTTGGTCTCTTCAGAGATTTATCTCAGCTGAATTTGGAGCAGACCCTACCAAGGTTCAATATATGACCTGGAGGATGGCCGTAATTTATACGCACCCAAACTCAAAATTTGCTAGATAGTTGAGGCCGAACGCATTCCATATACCTACATTTGCCGCAATTTCTTCATGAAGATTTTGCTCCCTTCTCTTGTTCAGCCAGGCTTAAATGCTCCTCCTAGTGACAAGGTTACCATATTTGGTGATGGGAACACAAAAGGTCTATTTGATCGAAGACGATTGCTAATTTCTTATCACGTAATTGTTATTCTTTTTGTTTGATGCTTATTTATGAAGGGTTTCTTTGCAGGCGTATTTGTTAAGGAAAATGATGTCGCTGCCTTCACTATTAGCACAGTTGATGAACCCCGTACCTTGAACAAAGTGTTGTACTTGAGACCCTCAGAAAACGTTTATTCTCTGAATGAACTAGTCGAGATGTGGGAAACTAAAATTGGGAAGAAGCTTGAGAAATCACACGTCTCAGAAGAAGAACTGATCAAGAAAATCGAAGGTAATACTTTGACTTCAAATTGATTGTGACTATGTTGCTGCTTCTTATCACTTTTGTCAATTAAGCATCAAGATTCTAGACGGTATGAAAAATCATCTCATGTTATGACTGACAGGGATATGAAGTTTCTACTTATATATAGAGAAATGTAAGGAAAACTTCTAATTCAATGCATTAGGTGAGTGTTTGATGTGTCTTGCAACCCTAGTTCAATTTCTCTTGACTAGTTTTGCTGGTTTTGAGTACCAAAATGGCAAAATCATTGTGGTATCTATTTGGAGTATTTGGTTGGCTTGAACACAATTCACAGACCTTCAATTATAAATTCTTGGACTGACAAGTTTTATGGGATATGATTAGATGCTTGGTATCTATTTGGTGTATAAATTCTTGAACACAATTCACACACCTTAAATACTTATATCTGAAATAGTTTTTGCAGATGTGGTATGAATATCTGCTCTTTATATTCAACTTATTTCTTAAACATGCTCATCATCGTCAAGATTAAATGCTTCCAATTAGTTCTAAAATGATATAGTAGTGAATTATTTTGGCAGATTCAGGACCAATTTGAGATATTTGATCTTTCAGGACTATTTTGACTATTAATACTATTTGTGATGCTGGGCTTTTCCTAAGGTATGTATATGTTGATCTTGGACTTCTTAATTGGCACAAATCTGCCTTGGAAACACAACAAATGTTCTTGAAATTCTTAATGTCATGTTTGTTGCCATATTTAGCAGAAAGTAATTATCAACTGGCAAACTAAAAATATTTGGATATAGTTAGTATTGTCCTATTTATTGGATTGGTCAAAATATGTTCTTGTCATAGTGGCTCTAAAGTACCAAATTAGCAAAATGAAATCAAAATCTACTATGTAGAATCTTGAAGTTATTATGAGTTAGTAAACTTTAAAAGCATGAAAAATGAAGGATAATAATGTACAAATGCCTGTTAGTTATATATATTTTGTAGGGGTGAAAATGGAGAATTGAGATTGGGAATCAGAAGAGCTGTTCGACCAAGAAATGGTCTTCCTGAGTCTATTGTTGGTAACCAGAGTTGTTATCCCAATTTCCTTTCTTCTGTGGCCTAATGCTATATCAGCAAAAAGCATGTTTCATGTTTTCTACAGTCCAAGGTAATAGATCAGAAAGATATTTTCTTCTGTTCTTAGTTCTTATCAATATGCAAATCCAGTGTAGGGATTAAATGTTCAGCCATTTAACTTGCTACATTGCAGGGCAACTCATGCAGATTTTGTTGTATCCTATCAAAAGTATGCCAAAAGCATCAAGAATCCGGTGACCATTGGCACAAGATTCAAAGTGAAATTTGAAATGGATGAATCACCTGAAAGAAGGTCAACAGTGGCAATAGCTATGAATATTTTAGCTGCATATATCTCACGAAAATTTATATCCTGTGAGGAACATGAATCAATCTTCTTACCTTGCAGGTGTACTAGTGGTATAGTGACTGGAATGAGTGATTTGGATCCATACAGATGGCCTAAATCAAAATGGAGGTGCTTAATGGTACATTTTTAGTTTTGCTTGAAATATGCACCATGTTTTCCCCCAAACATTTTCTCTAAGTTTACTGCTTTGATATCCAACAGGTCTTGTACCATAAACTTATTTACTTTTTGACTGATTACAAACTGATTTGGAAGAGGAAAAGGCACATGAAATTGCCAAGTTACAGGATGCTTTGCATGCAATGGTGAGCTTCACTTATTTATCTTTCTCTTTTTCTTCTATTAAACTTGCAGCCCCAAATCGAAAGTCACTGGAACTAGACCAGATGTTAAGGTGAGCTTCACTTATTCATCTCAAGAATACATTGTATATAGATTATGTTGTCACTATTTTTTTATTTTTGTCAGAATTTGATACTTGGAAAACAGATGAGAAATGGAAAAATCTAAGGAGGCAGAGAAGCCTGAGGCAGAGGATCAATTCATGACCCCACTTTTTGAATCAATGGACACAATAATGATGAATGGTTTCTGCACAGATGAAGTTCCAATTTTAGAACCTAATTAAGCAACCTTATTGTATATTTTGACTTAATTAGAGGACAATAGTTGATGTATCAATACACTTTGTTGATGTATGGTTGTTACTTGTTATTATAATTGATGTATCAACACTTTGTTTATATTTTGAAATATATTGACTTGTTTGTTTATAGTAATTTTCTTTTAGTTTGATAATACAATGAATTTATTTATTTTTCGAAATATTATAAATATTTGAATACAAATTAGATAAAATTTGTATTAAATTTATATTTATTTTGTATGAAAACAAGTTTATTTTGTAATTGAAAAAATAAAAAAAATATTTTACCTTACTGACGGATTTATAGACGGATTTTCTGTCTGTAATTAGAGTGTGAGATGATTTTCCAAGGTTCAAATTACAGACAGAAAATCTATCAAAAAATCCGTAATTACAGACAGAAAATCCGTCTAAAAATTTGTCTGTAATTACAGACAGAAAATTCGTCAAAAAATCCGTCGACTTCTGAAAATGGATGGAAAATTTACAAAGGGAAAATCCATCGGTAATTGGTAAAAATCCGTCGATAATTTTCCGACGGAAAAAAATCCGTCGGTAAATAATTTCCGACGGGACTTTTACAGAGGGACAAAATCCGTCGGTAACCAAAAATCCGTCTGTAATAAAGACTAAATCTGTCTGTAAATCTGTTTGTATTAATCCATTTTTTAGTTGTGTGGTTCGTAATACCGCATTATTATTCAAGTAGTGGTAGAGATTTTCTAAAGAAGATTGTCCACTATGGAAGAAAATTGTGTGCTCGTGCAATAATCTGAAACCTAGACAACTTTTGTCTACTCAAAATCTATCAGTAAAAGGGGGCCCGTGGAGAGATATATGTCAACTACAAATAAAAGAGCAAAATGTCAGACAAAAGATGATTGATGGACTTGCTATGGAAGTAGGAGATGGTAGATCAACAAGATTTTGGAAGGATACATGGTTACAGTCTGGGAAGTTAAAAGACTCCTTTCCGAGACTCTTCTTGGTTTCAAATAACAAAAGATCCGTAATTGGAGACTGTGGGTTTTGGGATGGGATAGAGTGGGTGTGGAACTTCCAATGGAGGAGGGAACTCCGCCAATGGGAGACTGAAAACTTGAATCAACTGCTTGATATCTTGCACGCTATGAGATTGATAGCAGGAGTATAAGATAGAGTGGTGTGAAAATTTGACAAGGAAGGCGTTTATTCTACTAACTCATTTGCGCAGGTTTTGCAGGAACAGACTCTGACGGATGATATCCTTAGCTACAAGTTCACAAATGGAATCTGGAAAGGACTAGTGCCCCCTCAAGTTGAGCTATTTACTTGGTTCGTGCTAGTAGAGCGAGTCAATACAAAAGTCCGTTTGAGTAGATTGGGTATCATTGATCGGAATGATAACATTTGTGTTATGTGTAATAAGGAAGTTGAATCTATACAACATTTTTTTGTTATGTGTGAGTTTGCTTGGCAGGTATGGTGTGCATGGATTACTCATGTGGGTCGTGTTTGGAGTATCCCAGGGACCATAAAAGAACACTTTGAGGGTTGGAGGATGATGCCTATGAGAGGAGACGAGCGTAAAACATGGTTAGTGGGATTCTTCTCAGTTATATGGAATGTCTGGTTGTGTAAAAATGAACACAATTTTCAGAATAAGGCAACAATTGTGGTGGATTGTGTTGCTAGATCGTTTTGTTGTTCCAAAAAGTGGTATGGAAACTAACTCATGTTGTTGATGGTTATGTCAAAGATGACATAGGGGTTGGGTAGCATTTATTTTTTGATTATTGATAAATCCTATTTTATGATTTATCTTGTGCTCATTTGAGTGGTTTTTATCAAGTCCTTACCCACTTATTCATACTATTTGCATGGTTTTACATTTTCCTTACTGATTTTGTGCTATGATTGAAAACATGTCTTCTTTAGTCTTAATTTGCTAATATTAATCTTCTCTTATTACCATTAGATGCCTTGATATGTGTGTTAAGTGATTTCAGAGCTTATAAGTCAGGAATGGCTCAGAGGATGGGAAGAAAGCATGCAAAAGTGGAAGGAATACAAGAAGTTGAAGAAATTGCTAAGCTGTCCAGCCTGACCTCTTCGCACTCAAACGGTCATAACTTGAGCTAAAGAGATCCAAATGATGCGGTTCCAGTTGCGTTGGAAAGCTAACGTCTGGGGCTTCAATTTGATATATATTTTGCCATAGCTGCCCCGAAGTAAGGTGACGCGAACGCGTGGATCACGCGGACGCATGACCTGGCAGAAACGCAATCCACGCAAACGCGTGGATGACGCTTCCGCGCCACTTTCCCGCGACCTGTACGTACCAGAATACGCTGGGGGCGATTTCTGGGCTATTTTTGACCCAGTTTTTGGCCCAGAATACACAGATTAGAGGCTATAAAGTGGGAGAATGCATCCATTCATGGGAAGGCCTTCAATTATTCACTTTTCATACTTTAGATGTAGTTTTTAGAGGGAGAGATTCTCTCCTCTCTCTTAGGATTTAGGATTAGGATTCCTCTTAAAGGATTTAGGACTTTTATTACTTCAACTTACAATTTCTGCTCAATTACCAGGTTCAATGTTCCTTTTATTTACCTTCCCAATTTAATTTATGAATATTTCCATGTTACATTTGATATCTTTATTAGTGCAACTTGAGGTATTTCAGAATTATGATTACTTTCTTTTATTTATATAAACAATTTAGATTTTTCCCTTTTGGCTTTGATTGATCAATTGAAGACTCTTGAGTTATCAAACTCATCGTGATTGATAATTGTTATTTTTGCTAATTGAATTGGATTCCAATAACTCTAGTCCTTTCTTAGGAATTGGCTAGAACCTGAGGATCAAACTAATTAGTCCACTTGACCTCCCTTTGCTTTAATAAAGGTTAACTAAGTGGGATTAAAACTCAATTATCATCACCATTGATAAGGATAACTAGGATAGGAATTCCAGTTTTCATACCTTGCCAAGAGTTTATTTTACAGTTATTTATTTATTTTACTTGTCATTCAAATTACTTGTTCCTCACTTTCAAAACCCCCAATTTACAAAACTCATAACCAATAATAAGAACACCTCCCTGCAGTTTCTTGAGAAGACGACCCGAGGTTTAAATACTTCGGTTATCAATTTTAAAGGGGTTTGTTACTTGTGACAACCAAAACTTTTGTAAAGAAGGAATTCTTGTCGGTCTAGAAGCTATACTTACAACGCGAATTTATTTGCAAAAATTCTAGATCACGCGAGAGTTTCGCTCTTTCAAAATGGCGCCGTTGTCGGGGTACTGCAAACGTGTGCCTTATTATTGGTTATTGTAAATATTTACTTTTTGCTTGTTTATTTGCTTTTATTTTTGTTTTTATTTTTGCTTTTTCATAAATTAAGAGGTTATTGATTTTTATTTAGTTATTAAAATTTTTTTCAAAAATTTGTTCTTCGTGTTCATCTTGATCTTTAAGTTGTTCTTAGTTGTTTTCTTCGTTTTGATCTAAAAATTTTAAGTTTGGTGTCATTTTATGGTTTTTATCTTTCCTCATTAAATTCAAAAATTCAAAATTTAAAACTCAAAATTTCAAATTTCAAATTTCAAATTCCAAAATTCAAATTAAAAAATTTTTAAATTCAAATTTCAAAATTTCAAATTTCAATTTTCAAAATTCAAATTTCAAAATTTAAAATTCAAATTTCAAAATTTCAAAATATGAAATTTCGAAATTCAAATCTTTTTTTTTTCAAAATTCATATCTTTTTCAAAATCTTATCTTATCTTATTTAAAAAAAAAAAAATCAAATTTCAAAATTTAATTTTCAAAATTTAAATTTCAATAACCTTTTAATTTCAATTTATTTTTATTTTCGTTTTTAATTTTATTTGCTACTATGAACTCTCACCCCTTTGGCTATGAGTCTGGTTACAATTATGTTGCAGGAAGAGGAAACTATAATGAAAATAGACATCAAGGTTGGAAGAATCAAAGATGGGAGGAGCCACAAGGATTTGATCAACCCTCTTGGCAACAACCCCCTCCAACGCACTATAACCAACAACCATTCTGTGATGCATACCAAGATGATGACTATGGTGGACCCCCTTGTAGTTACCAACAAGCCCCACCATATGCTTAAGAACCATCTCCTCAACACAACTTTGAACCACCATACTCACAAGCTGCTTACCACCAAACACCACCATATGACCCTAACCTATATCCACCACACCAACCACCATATGAACCACACCCAGAACCACCACCTCAATATTCACCATCTCCATATCTTTATCAAGAAGAACCACCTTCCTATTATGAACCCTTTCTCTAAAATAATGAACCCTCCTATCCACCCCAACCTCCATTGGATAACAGTGCCCTTAGTGTTATTCTTCAAGGGCAAGAAGAGATGAATAAGAGTGTGCTAAATTTTGCGGCCGCCTTAGGCGAGTTAGTAAATATAATAGCTTCCCGACATCTGAGAACTCAAAATACTCCCATGGCTGCATGTGGAGAATCTAAAGAAGAGCGTAGCATGAAGGAGACACTAGAAACTTTAGTGGATAATGAGGAACATGGCTTTATATTGGAACAAGTGGAAGAAGCCATAATAGTTGCAGAGGAAGAAGTGGTTACAGACTTAGGAGATGCTGAACCTCCATGGGAAAGTCAAGACATAGAGCCTCCTTCCAAGACGGTTGCATTTGATGTTGAGGAGGGTGTACAACCTCCAAGGCATGTCATGGTTAAGGAATTGGAAGAGGTCGATCAAGAGATGGAGATTCAAGAAGAAGAAGCACAACCTCTCATGCCCTTGGAAAGCAGTGAAGAGGAGATTGAATTGGAAGAAAGCTACCAAGAGGAAGAGGTTGAAATTGAAGAAGCTTACAAGGAGGTGGAAGTTGTCAAAGAATAGCACAAGGGAGTAGAGCTTGTAAGTTCATTAGAAACACCTCTCCCAAGGCCATTACCGTCCAACACAACGTTCAAGTGGGTAAAATTTTTATCCTTGACCTTTACCTTCCCACTTGAATATGGGCTACTGGAGACGGATGGTCAACTTAGAGCTCTTTGTGGCATTAAGAGTAAGAGGAAGATGGTTAGTGGTAGGAGTCGTCATGCAAGATTCAATATGGTGGAAAGCTCAAAGTTTAAATGCAAAGGTTGGTGTAAAGCTCAACTGAATGGGTCTAGGAAGTTGTTTGGTCGCTTTAGTGAGAATTCAGATTGCCTGCCCCCCGGTTGGAACACTAATGATCAACAAGAAGATGGGGGCAAAAGCAAGGTTTGGGACCCCGAAATTCATTCTGGCAATCAACACTCTTGGGGCCTTGTCACTTGCTTTAACTTGCTTGAAGGCTTTCTGCGCCTAGTTTGGGATCCTGGAGGCTACTGGAATTCCAAACATTGGTGGAAATTTTTGGATGAATTCAAACACAAGCCACCATAACAGGAAGCTCATCAAATGTCCAACATAAGGAATTTAACTAAAAGTGCTAGGTGGGAGACAACCCACCATGGTATGATCGTTCATTTTCCAATTATAATTTTATTTAGTTTTGTTTGTTTTTGAATTTTATTTTATTTCATTGAACCTGGAATTATTCATAACATCTGCATACTGCATTCTGCATTTTTGCATATATATATATATATATATATAAAAATCGCACGCGACGCGACAGCGTCGCTAACGCGTCCGCGTTAAGGGTGTTCAGATCCAAACCGGTCCAAAAAAATCGCAAAACCGGACCGATCCAAACCGAAAACCGAATTAAACCGCTCTATTTTGGATTTTTTTAGAATTTTGGATCAGTTTTATTGCGGTTCGGTTCGGTTCGGTTTGCAGTTCCACTATGTAAAACCGAACCGAACCAAACCGAACCGCAATAACAATAACAATAACAATAACAACAACAATAACAACAATAATAATAACAATAACAATAACAATAACAATAATAATAATAATAATAACAATAATAATAACAATAATAATAATAATAATAATAATAATAATAATAATAATAATAATAATAATAATAATAATACCCTTACTTACCGTAGCACACTTACTAGCGCAGTAGCGCCGCTCCTTCAAAATCCAAATAGCCAAATGTTTGAAACCCTAATCTAAAGAAAGAAACCCCTTTGCCCTCTCTCACTCTCTTAGTCTTCGTTCTTCACTCTCACCATCACAGCATCACTCACTCTTACCATCACAACATTACTCACTCTCAGTCACTCTCACTGACACACGCCAACGCCGTCTGCCGCTCCTCTTCTGAATGATGCCCTTCGTCGCCTCCTCTTCTCAGTGACGCCCTCTGCCGCCTCCTCTCCTCGGTGACGCCCTCTGCCGCCTTCTCCCTTTGGTGGCGCCGCTGCCGCCTCTTCTTCAAGGTATATTTTTACTTGCTTTTGTTTATTTTGTTTTGTTCTATTGTTTTAAGATTTTGTTTAATTTTAATTTTTACTTGTTAAACTGTGTTAAATTGTTCAAGCCTTCAAGGTATATCTTTACTTGCTTTTGTTTGTTTTGTTTTGTTCTGTTGTTTTAAAATTTTGTTTAATTTTAATTTTTACTTGTTAATCTGTGTTAAACTGTGTTAAATTGTTCAAGTCTTCAAGGTATATCTTTACTTGTTTTTGTTTGTTTTGTTTTGTTCTGTTGTTTTAAGATTTTGTTTAATTTTAATTTTTACTTGTTAATCTGTGTTAAACTGTGTTAAATTGTTCAAGCCTTCAAGGTATATCTTTACTTGCTTTTGTTTATTTTGTTTTGTTCTATTGTTTTAAGATTTTGTTTAATTTTAATTTTTACTTGTTAATCTGTGTTAAATTGTTCAAGCCTTCAAGGTATATCTTTACTTGCTTTTGTTTGTTTTGTTGTGTTATGTTGTTTTAAGATTTTGTTTAATTTTAATTTTTAGTTGTTAATCTGTGTTAAACTGTTCAAGGTATATTTTTACTTGCTTTAATTTTTACTTGTTTTAATTTTTACTTGTTAAACTGTGTTTTAATTTTATTTTGTTGTGTTCTGTTGTTTTAAGATTTTGTTTAATTTTAACTTTTAGTTGTTAATCTATGTTAAACTGTGTTAAACTGTTCAAGGTATATTTTTACTTGCTTTAATTTTTAATTGTTTTAATTTTTACTTGTTAAACTGTGTTTTAATTTTATTATGTTCTTGTTGTACTGTTATTCTTGTTATTAAAATTGGTTAAACTTTGTATTAAATTAAGTATTTTGTTCTTGTTGATTGAAATTGAATTCTATTTTTTTTATCTTTGGCAGATTTTATATTTGTTCGGTTGTTTTTAGCTTTCAATTCGAAGGTCAACAATGTCAGCTTCATATCCTGAGGTAATTTTTTTATTGTGTAATGTGTATGTTGGTAACAACTCAATATGTTAATTAATTGAGAAAAATATTAAAATAACATAAACTGATTAATTATTCTTTGTTATCACAGGATGTTCAAAGTAGCGAGCCAGGATTTACCAGTGCTACTCCATCCACTTTTGAATCAGTCAGATCTTCAGGACAGTTAGAGTCAATGCCGCCTCCACAGCAGCAATCGCAGCCACAAACTCAGACGCAGACACAGCCACCATCGTTGCCGCCACTGCCGCCGCACAGTGATCAGAACAATGAAGGAACTAGATCTAAGAGGAGGAGAGGCAAAGCAAATGTTGCTAATGAGTCACCTAATCCTGGCCAGTCTGAGGAACAAGGTACAGGTAACACTAAAAAACCTGTTAGACCTAGATCTTGGACTTGGGAGCATTTTAAAAAAGATGATAGTGGTCCCAAACCTAGGGCTATATGTAAGTGGTGTGGAGCATCTTATGCGACTGATTCACATAAAAATGGTACTAGCAATCTTAAAAGTCACTTGTTGAGTCAGTGTAGAAAATTTCCAAAAGATTCACTTTGATCCCACTCAAAAAACACTTGTTATGCAGCAACTTAAAAAAGAAGAAGGAAATGGGCTGGGTAATTGTTTGACTTCTGTATCATTTGATCCTGATTTATGTAGACAAGCTCTTGCTAGAATGATAATCATAGATGAGTTGCCTTTTAGATTTGTTGAAGGGGAGCGATTTCGTTATTTCATGAGTGTTTTACAGCCAAAACTCCATATTCCGGGCAGAATTTCAGTTGCTAGGGATTGTTGGAACTTGTTCATGAATGAAAAAGATAAGTTGAAGAGTGTCTTTATAAACTCAAATCAAAGTATGTGTTTGACCACTGATTGTTGGACTTCTGTACAAAATCTAAACTATCTTTGCCTTACTGCACATTTATTGATCAAGATTGGAAGTTGCAAAAGAGAATTCTTAACTTTTGTCTCATCAAGAATCATAAAGGTGAAACAATTGGTAGGAAGATAGAAAAATGTCTTTTGAATTGGGGAATAAGTAGAGTCTTTAGCATCACAGTTGATAATGCTAGTTCAAATGATGTTGCCATTTGTTACTTGAAAGGTAGAATGGAAGATTGGAATTCACATCCTTTAAAAGGTGAACATTTGCATGTTAGGTGTTGTGCTCATATCTTGAACTTGGTGGTGAATGATGGTTTGAAGGATATGCATTCTTCAATTAGTAAAATTAGAAATGCTGTTAGATATGTCCGTGCTTCTCCTAGTCGTATGGATAGGTTTAAAAGTTGCATTAAAGAGGCTAGGATCCAAGACTACTCTTGTGTGTAATTAGATGTCCCCACTAGGTGGAATTCCACTTACATAATGCTTGTAGTACTTTAAAATTCCAAAAGGCCTTCAAGAGATTAAGTGAGAGGGATGCTGAGTTTGTAATGATGCAAGGGGCATTCCAAAGAATGAAGATTGGGATAATGCAAGATGTTTTGTGAGATTTTTGAAGATTTTTTCTGATGTAACCAAAAAAGTCTCGGGTTCTACATTTGTGACTTCTTCTTCATATTTTCATCACTTTTGTTCAATTCTTAGTTCTTTGAAGACTTGGGATGATAGTAATGACATACTACTTAAGGGTATGGCTACAAAAATGAAGGCTAAGCATGATAAATATTAGGGTAACTTGAGGAACATGAATATGATAATTTTTGTTGCTGTGGTACTTGACCCTAGATACAAGATTAAGTTTGTTGAGTGGAGTTTTCAAAGGTTGTTTGAGAAGGATGATGCTGATTTCTTATGTGGTAAGGTGAAGGAAGTATTCAATGACTTGTTTAACAGCTATAGGGTTGCTCTCAATAGTGATCAAGCACACCAATCTGCACAACACAGCCAAGATGTGGATATGGATGATAGTGCCTTTGATGATGTTCGCTTTGCGGCAGCATTTGAAAATGATGTACAAGCAAGTGAGAGTGTCAACACAAATGAAGTGGATTTATATCTCATGGAGTCCTTGGAGAAACCAATTGATCTAAGTAGTTTTGATATTTTAACTTGGTGGAAAGTGAGCTCTAACAATTACAAATATCCTGTTTTAAGTCAAATTGCGAGGGATATTCTAGCTATGCCGGTGTCAACGGTTGCTTCTGAATCCGCCTTTAGCACTGGAGGTAGAGTGCTTAATCAATATAGGAGCTCTCTTACTCCAAAAACTGTTGAAGCTTTGATTTGTGCACAAAATTGGTTTTGAGCCAATTCATTGCCAATTGACCTTGAGGAGTCTTTTGAAGAATTTGAAAAACTTGAGAAAGGTAATGTTCTTTAATATTATGTTTTATTTTATCTTCACATAGTGATTAACTTTACTATTTGATAATATGTTTAACTTACTAATATTTATTTTATTATATTTTATTGTAGAACTTGAGCCAATTCCTCAACTAATAGATGAAGAAGACTCTGGTGATGAATCTGATTAGTGATCAGTGCTTCAGCTTTCAGTTTGGAGTTTTTTATGTTATGTTTTTATTAAGACTTTTCTATGTTATTTAATTTTGTGTTGTTGAGACTTGTTTAGTTATTTTGATGCTAAAGAATTATTATTTTATCAAGACTTGTTGAATATGTTGGATTGTTGGACAATTGGACATGTTAGTTTATAATGTTTTATGGAATTTTTGTTTTATTATTATGTTGAATTGTGTTTTATTATTATGATGGATTATTGGACAGGTTATATAACTTTATAAATTAAGTTATTATTTTGTATTTAAAAAACCGCGGATCCAAACCAATCCAAACTGCTTGTAATCGGATCGGATTGGATCGGATTTCCAAAAAATGTTCATCCAATCCAAACCGCATCGGATTACCACGCGAACGCGTGCCCCACGCGTCCGCATCATTTTCAAAATATGGCCATCCACGCGATCGCGTCAACCACGCAACCGCGTCACCCAAAAATCTGGCGAAAAGAGTTTCGAACAGAGAGTTGCGCGAACACGAGGCTGCACTCGCGCCAATCGCACAAATCAGGCCACGCGATCGTGTGACCCACGTGTCCGCGTCGCCTGCGCCGCACAACTCATCCAAATCAGCGCCAATTATCTTCTATTTTCTTTTCTAATCCTAATTTCTTCTATCTTTTCTTCTTTCTTTCTTACTTTATTTCTTTCACTTCTCATTCCTTTTCACCTTCATTCTATTTTACTTAATTTATTTGCATATTTCATTCATTGCATTTTAATTTAGTGCATATTTTTGTTTCTTTTCTAAATTCATTATTTTTCCTTTGGTGTTAAAATTTTCTTATTTAACTGTTGCATCTTCTCTTGAATTATTTTGGGTGCTTAGTGACTTGTGTTATTCTGGTTAGGTAATATTATTTAAATCAATACCAATCTTTTATACCTGTATTATTTTTGTATTGACATGAATTTATATTATCTTTCCTTACCCACTCTCTTTCCCATTGTTGTAAATTTTTTGCACTCTTGATTTGCCATGTACTTCTACTATTCTCTCACTTGCATGCTGTAGCTACCATGTAATTGAGACCCTTATTATCTGGCATTAACACCCATATTTTATTTATTTTCTATCTTTATTTTGGGTTAATTTTCTTCTTTTCCCTCTTCTTTCAGGATAGCCACCACAAAGGGAGAGGAAAAGCTTCTTAATGGGAAGACAAACAAGTCCACCTGCACAATCTTTGGAGAAAAGTATCAGTTGAAGCAACCCGTCCACTTGTACATCTTAGCATGCACCGAGGACGGTGCAATCTTTAAGTGTGGGGAGGTCGATACCAATCTCCATGGGTTAGTTACTCTTCTATCTCAACACCAATGGTTTATTTTCCTTGTTAGTTGTTGCATTTACATGTTTGATTGCATATTTTACCACTTGGTTGAAGAAATATTTTCTTTTTCAAAAAACTTTTAGAGCATTTCACTAATTTGAATAAAATTTAATGTTACACTTGTTTGAAGAAATATTATACTGGAACATGGTTTAGAGCTCGAACACACAAAACCTGTGAGATTTTTGAGCCTATTTGAATTGGTTGTATTTTACCAACCAATATTTTATTTTTGGTGTGTGTTTTTCTCTCTAAAATTGTGATCTTTATCTTGCTTAATTCTATATTTCCATGGTTTGATGTATGCATACACTTACATGATTCAAGGCCTTTATTTCACTGAGCTTACATACACCCATATGGCCTTACCCTTTTCATTATTCTTTGCAAACCAATTTTGAGCCTATTTTACCCCTTTGTTCTTTACTTTAGCACATCATTAACTCTAAGCGAAAAACAATAATGTCCTTAATTTGAATCCTTGGTTAGTTTAGACTAGTGAGAGTGCTCATGAATTAAGTACGGGAAAAGTTGAATTTGGAAACATTTGGTTTGAGAATTGAGTATGTTAGAATTTTCTGAAAATGTGAAAAAAAATGTTTAGGACATGATTCATGCATCCAATAATTTAATCATATGCATTGAGAAAAAGAAAAGAAAAGAAAGAAAAAATATATATAAAAAAAAAGAGAGAGAAGTGAGAAAAAGAAAGAAAAAAAAGAGCAATTAAGCAAAAAGAGGACAAAATGCCCCAAGGTAAGTGGTGAAAGCAATGCATATGTACTGTACTTGAAATTAGAATGCATGAATATGTGAAAAACATGGTTAATGGATAGTTAGATGTGGTATTATGATTACATAGATTGTCTAAAGTTAGGTGGAAAGTTTAAGTTAATTAAGGATTCAGATTTTAGTCTACTTGGCCAAATACAATCCTACCTTGACCCTAACCCCATTACAACCCTTTAAAGACCTCTTGATATGTGTATCTGTGCATTAAATTCATGTTGATTGTTAGATGAAGAGCAAGCCTTAGAAAGCAAGGTTAGTAGAGAATTGAGAGAATCGAACCTAAAACACTTGAGTGATTAGAGTGCATACACTCCCAGTGAGGGTTCGATGCTCGATTCTTTGTTCCCGGCTTTCATGAGCTATTTTCTTCTACAAACCTATTTGTACTTCATTTTTATGATTTGAATTAGTGAAATCCAGTTCATATTTATTCTTAGAGAATTTATTTACTTTTAACCAAGTAGGTAGAAACATATTGCATGGAGTTGCATTCATATAGATAGGTTGCATTTCATACTTTCTTACTTTCCTCATTCACTCTTATAGCTTCTCTTGAGCTTAGCATGAGGACATGCTAATGTTTAAGTGTGGGGAGGTTGATAAACCACTATTTTATAGTTTATCTTGTGCTCATTTGAGTGGTTTTTATCAAGTCCTTACCCACTTATTCATACTATTTGCATAGTTTACATTTTTCTTCCTGATTTTGTGCTATGATTGAAAACATGTCTTCTTTGATCTTAATTTGCTAATATTAATCCTCTCTTATTACCATTAGATGTCTTGATATGTGCGTTAAGTGATTTCAGAGCTTATAGGGTAGGAATGGCTCAGAGGATGGGAAGAAAGCATGCAAAAGTGGAAGGAATACAAGAAGTTGAAGAAATTGCTAAGCTGTCCAGCCTGACCTCTTCGCACTCAAACGGTCATAACTTGAGATATAGAGGTCCAAATGATGCAGTTCCAGTTGCGTTGGAAAGCTAACGTCCGTGGTTTCAATTTGATATATAATTTTCCATAGCTACCCCAAAGCCAGGCGATGCGAACGCGTGGTTCATGCAGACGCGTGACCTGGCAGAAACGCAATCCACGCAAACGCGTGGACGACGCTTCCACACCACTTTTCCGCGACCTGTACGTACCAGAATACACTGGGGGCGATTTCTGGGCTATTTTTGAACCAATTTTTGGCACAGAATATACAGATTAGAGGCTATAAAGTGGGGGAATGCATCCATTCATGGGGAGGCCTTCAATTATTCACTTTTCATACTTTAGATGTAGTTTTTAGAGGGAGAGGTTATCTCCTCTCTCTTAGGATTTAGGATTAGGATTCCTCTTAAAGGATTTAAGACTTTTATTACTTCAACTTACAATTTCTGCTTAATTACCAGGTTCAATGTTCCTTTTATTTACCTTCCCAATTTAATTTATGAACTTTTCCATGTTACATTTGATATCTTTATTAGTGCAACTTGAGGTATTTCAGAATTATGATTGCTTTCCTTTATTTATATAAATAATTTAGATTTTTTCCTTTTGGCTTTGATTGATCAATTGAAGACTCTTGAGTTATCAAACTCATCGTGATTAATAATTGTTATTTTTGCTAATTGAATTGGGTTCCAATAACTCTAGTCCTTTCTTAGGAATTGGCTAGAACCTGAGGATCAAACTAATTAGTCCACTTGACCTCCCTTTACTTTAATAAAGGTTAACTAAGTGGGATTAAAACCCCATTATCATCACCATTGATAAGTGTAATACCCGGTCTAACCGAAATTAATTAAATAATGAGTTAAGTAGGAGCGAATATGGTTGGAAGATTTGGCAATTGGAATTTGATGATTTAAATATGATATTTGGATTCAGTGAATTTTTCCGAGTCGGAAAACATAGTTTTCTGCATAAAAGCGCGCAGTGGAATTTTGACCGGCAGTACCGGCTGAGACCTGTCTGGTACTGCAGCTGAGAAAATTGATTATGAGTAAATAAGATTAAGAAATGAGGAATTATAATTAGGGGAGGTAGAAATATTTGAAGTGCGATTTAGAGCGCTAATCTTAAAGGTTTTGGTCCAAAAATTGGGCCAACGGACAAAAATAAATGAACTGGGCCTAAGTGGGCCCAAGACCCAACATATATAAACATTAGTTATGAGCATTTCAGCTTATTTTTACCCTAAAAGAGAGGTTGGGGCGCTGAAATAGAGAAAAGAGAAGAGAAGAGAGAAAACCTACTCTCTTTGATCTTCAAACCACCATAACTTGAGCTACGGAGCTTCGATTGACGAGCCGTTTGCGGCCACGCGTTGATCTTCTTATCCTCTACAATTCTATCTAAGTTTGGTGGTGAATATTTCATTCATCTCTTCCCAGTTTTCGAAATTCCCCACTGTTACACGTTTTTGGATAGTTAGTGTTGAAATCTTGTGATTTTGGGTGTTTAGGGATACTCCAACATGGATTCTAAGTGGGTTCTATCCCTACTTCATATGGGCTGAGGTAAGAAGTGCTCAAACCCTTGTAATTTGTCATTTTTATGAGCCCTAAGTTGATGTATGTATGTGATATTGGTTATGTTAGTGTATTTGGTGATGTTGGTGCACAATTGGGAGATTGGTATTGCTTGAGGAGCTTTGGTAAGGCTTGGAGCTAAGGTTGGTGAAGAATTCCAAAGAAGAGGCTCAATTGGTTTAGCTACAAGAGGTACGGTTTAAGTTTCATTTAAGTACCATGTGTTGTGATGAGAATTCCTAGGCTAGATGCCCCTAGGATTAAGTTTGGATTATGTAAATGGTTGGTGCTAATATGCATAGTTGATATGTAACGTGAATTAATGATTGGGTTGAGAATTGTGTGACCTTGTATGCTTGGTGTATTGAGAATTTGATGTACTGGGTAATGAGTATTGATTTTGTGGTTTATGCATTTAAATTGTGAAAATTGGGCCGGAGGCCGTGAATTTTGGGCCGGAGGCCGGAAAGAGGTAAGAAAGGTAAGTCGATGTGTGCATTGTATGATGGCACAAGTGATTGGATGAATTTCAGATAATGAATATATAAATGATTAGGTTGGTTATTGAATAATAAGGTTTGAGAAGTTGAAGTGTGGAATTTGGTAATTTTGGGTGAATTTATGTAGATGAGGTATGTTTGGTTCGGTTGAGATATATTATGTGATCATATATGTGATTATGATTATTGATGCCTTGATGGTATGATGATGCATTAGAAATATGTATGTTGTGATATATGCTTGGGGAATGATTAAGGTTGATTTGTGGGTGAAATCACGTGATAGTGAGTATGATATTGATTATGTATAATGATGGTTGATTGGAAATGATATTATTGGAAATTGGGATGAGGAAGGATGTATGACATGATATTGTGTTTGTCCTTTAGCCATTTGATTGAGAAGTGTTAAAATGGTTGGATGTGGTTTTGGGAATTTTTGGTAAAGTGTCAATGTGTGAGTTGAGGATGGCTTGATGTGGATTTTGGTACATTTTGATTGATTTCAAAAAGGGTTGAAATTGGCATGTTTTGGTTGATTTTGAAAAGAGTTGAAAATTGCTTGTTTTGAAAATGGCACCTTGTGGTTTTGTATGAAAACATGGTTTTTGGGCACATTTTGACGGGACATAACTTGGACTACGGATCTCTATTTTGTGCCAAATCTGTTTAGAAATGAAATTGGATCCGGGATGTCCATGCCGTTCGAAGAACGGGTGAAAAATGATTTAAAATGAAAAAGTTATGTCCGTCGGAAGATTGGGGGTTGAATCTGTAAATTCTGCAGCTTTTAACTTAGAAAATTTTTAGCAGAATGACCCTCCACGCGTAGGCGCACTTGGCGCGTACGCGTCGTTCTTCAAGAAGGCACCATCCACGCGTGTGTGTGGTGTGCGCATGCGCGTCGATGCGCTGCACCCAATGCCCAGCTATTTTCCAGAGAGTTGTGCCAGAGTTATGCCATTTTTGTGCCTGGACGCAAGAGCACCCACGCGTACGCGTGGCTGACGCTTGCGCGCCGTTTGGATATTTTTCAACCCGCGCGTTCGTGCGTATGACGTTTGCGCGTCGATGAGTTTTTGGCCATCTGCGCGTGCGCGTGGAGTGCGCGTACGCGTGGCCCTGTTTTCATGCCAAAGATGGTTTTTGAGTTTTTAAAGCCAAATCTCATGCTTCTAAGCCTCCAATCTCATCCCTTAGGTATTAAATCATTATGATATGCCTAGCAATGAGGAAGGAACTAGGGGATGTGGTAACTTGCAAGTGAAGCAAGGGAAAAGGTTATGATCAATGATGATCAGATATGATTATATGAGATATGGAGGGTGACGGTGGAAGTACCGTGTAAGCCATGAGCCGAAAGGCTATAATTATTGATAAATGGCCGGTTTTTGATTGAACCATGGGCCGGATGGCTGAGTTATTGCCGGGTTACGGCAAGGCCATTATTGTTTATGGCTGAGTATAAATGCCTATATAATTAATAAATGAATGTGTTACATGGATAAGAATGAAAAAGGTTGAAATGTGATGTGTGACCCCGGGTAGTAGGCAGTGGCGTTGTCCACTTGCTCCGGGTATGAGACGGGAAAGGAGGATTATGATAAACGAGTTTAATCGTGGGGTTTTGAATAAATGTGTATTTGTGATACCTGGGTAGTAGCAAGGGTCGTGGTTCGTCCCGCTTGCTCCGGGTCATTGTCTGAGGATTGATAATAATGAAGGGTGATTATGAATAAATGTTTATTTGTGATACTTGGGTAGTAGCAAGGGTTGTGGTTCGTCCCACTTGCTCCAAGTTAATGTTTGAGATTTGGTAACAATGAATGTTGATAATATGAATTGAGATTGAATGAATATATGTTTGAGATGCCTGGGCAGTAGCAAGGGTTGTGGTTCATCCCACTTGCTCCGGGCCAATGCTTGAGATACCTGGATAGTAGCAAGGGTTGTGGTTCGTTCCACTTGCTCCAGGTCAGAGATTGCGACGCCTGGGTAGTAGCGGCAGTAGTGGTGAATCCACTCGCTCCAGGTTGAGCTTTTAGACACCCGCCTGGGTAGTAGCCGCAGTAGTGATTATTTCACTGGCTCTGGGTTGAGTGGGCAGTAGCAAGGGGGTTGTAGCTCAAACTTACTTGCTCCGCAAGGGGTGTTTCTGTCCAATGGTTAGCTACCAGGACATGTCGGGTTGGCTATATAACCGACAGATGATATCATCAACCATAGGGCAGGCATTCATCATTTGCATATATTTGAATTGTTTGGGTTTGCCATTTGTCTTGGATTTCTACATCATATATGCCATGTTACCTGACTATATGCTACTTGTTCTACTTGTATCATGTTTGTGTATTACTTGCCTGTATTGCTTGTGTTTGTACAACTGAGAGGCCCCTCATGCTGGTGTCGGTGGGTGTGAGGGCTGTTCTTGATGGGATGAACTGATGATGCGATTGCATGATGATGTATTGATATAGAACTGCTGAGGCAGAACAACTGGTGATGGTTTTGCTTATGATTCTGAGTCTGATTCGTGGAAGAGTCAGCGAGTTGGGAAACATGTGAAACATGAATTGAATTTAGCACTCCCTTATGACAGTTGCCTATTCATGGATTAGCGAGAACCTAGGATGAATAATTGGTGAAGAAGTTTAGGATGCTTAGTGAGTTTTTATTGCAGTACATTGAATTTATTTGGCACTTTTACCGTACTAGGAACCCATGGGCCCGGGGTTCTCATTCCGTATATATCTCTTGTTTTTCAGATACAGGTCCAGGTGCTCAGAAGTGAGCTATGGTACGTTTGAGAGATGGCGAAGATTTTTATTTTCTCTACTTTGTGTTTTGATTAGAATCTCTCCACCTTTGTTTTGGAAAGTTTATATTATGTATTGAACTCTTTGAATTTGCCTATAGAGGCTCTCATGTTTCCTTCGGGAGAGATTAGGATATACTGTTGTCATCTACTTTCATACTGTACCCTAGCCGGCCTAAACTTCGCGGGTCGCGACTAGTGCCTATTTACTTATGTTATATATATCTATCTGTTATCTATCTCTTAATCTCCTCTACGCCTTGTCCGTATATCGCGTTCGGCTTAGCAGTTTAACTTTTCGTTGTCAAAACGTGAGTGATACGTCTTCGCGATTTTATTTCTACTCTTTTCAGGCTTCTCGATTAATACTCCTTTCGAAAATTACCTATATTTATTTATTAAAAATCCACCTGAGAGTCGTACCACCGTAATATCATTGACTTATGACTCGAGCATAAGGATTTGAATATTAGGGTGTTACATTATGGTATCAGAGCAGTTCGTCCTCGTGAGCCTGAGGGATGGAACTGCTTATGCTTCAATGCATACTCTGAGTCTGTGCCTGTGCTAGTTAGGGTATCTAATCGATACATCTAGCATGAAGTCCATGAGTGTACCTTTGGTACTTTGAAGCACTATACTTCCGATATTGAGACTATCAACTTGATATCGATTGTTTGGTGTGTATAGGAACCAGATGGCGCCTCGTGGACCCGGTCGGGGACGTGAGAGAGATCGTACTAGCACGCAGGAACCGGAAGTCAACCCGAATAACCCGGTAAACCTTATGGCGGTGTTGGAGAATATGGCTGCTGCTATGCAAGCCACTGCAGAGGCTCTTGGGCAACAGATAAACAATAATGGCATTGGCAGAAGGGAAGCTCAGGGCCCGATGATACTGGCAACTTTCTTAAAGGTTAATCCACCTAAGTTCAAGGGAACCACCAATCCGACTGAAGCTGATACTTGGTTTCAGGCCATGGAGCGAGCACTGCAAGCGCAGTTGGTGCCTGAAGAGCAGCGTGTTGAATTTGCTACCTATCTGCTCACGGGGGAAGCATCGCATTGGTGGTAAGGGGCTCGATGTCTCCTGCAACAGGGGAATGATCCTATCACTTGGGATGCCTTCCAGGTGGAATTCTATAAGAAGTACTTTCCAAATTCTGCCAGAACAGCCAAGGAATTGGAGTTAGTGCAGCTGAAGCAAGGTGATATGTCCATATCTGAGTATACAGACAAATTTGAGGAGCTATTTAGGTTTTCCCGCATGTGTCAGGGAGCTCCGGGAGACTTCGAGGAATGGAAGTGTATTAAGTATGAGGGAGGACTTCGAAGTGAAATCCTGAGCTCCGTTGGACCGATGGAGATTAGGGTCTTCTCCGAACTTGTGAACAAGAGCCGTATTGCTGAAGAATGCGTGAGGAAGGCTATTGAGGCGAAGAATGACTGTCGGGAGTCCCACCGCATGGAGCACAATCAAGAATACCCAACAAGGGGTCAAGAGTTTAAGGGGAGAGGATACATACAACACTTTCTCCAAGGACGGAATAACTTTGCGACGAGTGAGGAGTCTCAAAGAAACGGTAAGGGAAAACGGGCAGCGGCTGCTTTTGATGTTTCGAGCTGTCAGAGATGTGGAAGTCATCACCCAAATAGGCCGTGCCGATTGGGGTTAGGTGTATGTTACAAGTGCGGGTTACCAGGGCATGTATCAAGAAATTGCCAACAAGGAGAGAGTCAGGATGCGGGCCGATTGCGGCAGTAAGATTGAGGTAATTGCAATAATCAGGCTTAAATGACAGTGTGTGATTTTATAATACCGCCTGTACAGTAAAGCTGGGAATGTCGAGCTTAATATTAGACTGAGAAGCAAACCGGATGGTCCGAGTAAGGAATTGCCTTAATACAAATGGATAAATGCCTGTGATGTAAATGATTTTCTGTTGAGAATGATGTGTTGTGCTTGTTATGTAGTTGGTTGATTTCTGGATTTTTGGTGAAACGGATTGAACCCGTGACTTTTAGTTCCTTTGATTTAAATAGATACGGAATGGTCCTAAATGATGGATTTGGAAACATTGATTTGAAATTCCAGTCATGCTAAGTTGTGGTTGAGTACTTGAGGAAATAAGTGATAGAACTAATACTTGACGAGAAATCAAAGTGGCATAGCGGAAGCTTGCTAAAGCGTTAGCATAGTATGGTAATAATAAGGAAAAGTGGGGTGTGATTAGAAATGCTTTATGCTTAGAGTACTTAAAAGTTTAGTGAGCTTATACAGATAATGATTCTAGATAATTGGAATTAATTGCAATGCTGATGCGGTACTGAGATTGGTTTGAGGGAACCCGTGAAGGGTGGTAAACTCCAATTTTTGGGGATGTGCTGTTGAATTTTTTTTTTCAAGAATTTGGAGGAGTGTTGGTTATATTTTTGAAAATGATTTTTGATCTGAGTAACTTCAACAAAAGAGATGTGTCTCGAAAGCTTTTATAGATTATTAAAAGAAAGCGGATTCTTAAGAGTTTGTCAGCTTGTTAGTCCAAACTCATTGAATTTTAAAAACGAAGAAAGCTTTGATTGATTATAGTGATGTAGGATAATGGATATGATTATCAATGATGGCAATCTTATTGATGACATGATTCGAGATTTAATAAGGTGTGAGTTGATGAGACGGTAAAAGTAAGGAACAAGGCTGTTGGTCGGTGTTGAACGAATGACCGAGACCCTCAGGAATAGAGAAATCAGAGCGCGGCAACGGAAGCGCGCAGAGTAAAAGGACCTTGGAACTGTTATGCATTTGATATAAAGGCATACTATGCTCGCGTACTCGTAGGGATGGATGAAATTTTCGAGGGCGAAAATTTCTGTTAGGGGGTAGAATGTAATACCCGGTCTAACCGAAATTAATTAAATAATGAGTTAAGTAGGAGCGAATATGGTTGGAAGATTTGGCAATTGGAATTTGATGATTTAAATATGATATTTGGATTCAGTGAATTTTTCCGAGTCGGAAAACATAGTTTTCTGCATAAAAGCGCGCAGTGAAATTTTGACCGGCAGTACCGGCTGAGACCTGTCTGGTACTGCAGCTGAGAAAATTGATTATGAGTAAATAAGATTAAGAAATGAGGAATTATAATTAGGGGAGGTAGAAATATTTGAAGTGCGATTTAGAGCGCTAATCTTAAAGGTTTTGGTCCAAAAATTGAGCCAACGGACAAAAATAAATGAACTGGGCCTAAGTGGGCCCAAGACCCAACATATATAAATATTAGTTATGAGCATTTCAGCTCATTTTTACCCTAAAAGAGAGGTTGGGGCGCTGAAATAGAGAAAAGAGAAGAGAAGAGAGAAAACCTAACTCTCTTTGATCTTCAAACCACCATAACTTGAGCTACGGAGCTCCGATTGACGAGCCGTTTGCGGCCACGCGTTGCTCTTCTTATCCTCTACAATTCTATCTAAGTTTGGTGGTGAATATTTCATTCATCTCTGTCCAGTTTTCGAAATTCCCCACTGTTACACGTTTTTGGGTAGTTAGTGTTGAAATCTTGTGATTTTGGGTGTTTAGGGATACTCCAACATGGATTCTAAGTGGGTTCTATCCCTACTTCATATGGGCTGAGGTAAGAAGTGCTCAAACCCTTGTAATTTGTCATTTTTATGAGCCCTAAGTTGATGTATGTATGTGATATTGGTTATGTTAATGTATTTGGTGATGTTGGTGCACAATTGGAAGATTGGTATTGCTTGAGGAGCTTTGGTAAGGCTTGGAGCTAAGGTTCGTGAAGAATTCCAAAGAAGAGGCTCAATTGGTTTAGCTACAAGAGGTACGGTTTAAGTTTCATTTAAGTACCATGTGTTGTGATGAGAATTCCTAGGCTAGATGCCCCTAGGATTAAGTTTGGATTATGTAAATGGTTGGTGCTAATATGCATAGTTGATATGTAACGTGAATTAATAATTGGGTTGAGAATTGTGTGACCTTGTATGCTTGGTGTATTGAGAATTTGATGTACTGGGTAATGAGTATTGATTTTGTGGTTTATGCATTTAAATTGTGAAAATTGGGCCGGAGGCCGTGAATTTTGGGCCGGAGGCCGGAAAGAGGTAAGAAAGGTAAGTCGATGTGTGCATTGTATGATGGCACAAGTGATTGGATGAATTTCAGATAATGAATATATAAATGATTAGGTTGGTTATTGAATAATAAGGTTTGAGAAGTTGAAGTGTGGAATTTGGTAATTTTGGGTGAATTTATGTAGATGAGGTATGTTTGGTTCGGTTGAGATATATTATGTGATCATATATGTGATTATGATTATTGATGCCTTGATGGTATGATGATGCATTAGAGATATGTATGTTGTGATATATGCTTGGGGAATGATTAAGGTTGATTTGTGGGTGAAATCACGTGATAGTGAGTATGATATTGATTATGTATAATGATGGTTGATTGGAAATGATATTATTGGAAATTGGGATGAGGAAGGATGTATGACATGATATTGTGTTTGTCCTTTAGCCATTTGATTGAGAAGTGTTAAAATGGTTGGATGTGGTTTTGGGAATTTTTGGTAAAGTGTCAATGTGTGAGTTGAGGATGGCTTGATGTGGATTTTGGTACATTTTGATTGATTTCAAAAAGGGTTGAAATTGGCATGTTTTGGTTGATTTTGAAAAGAGTTGAAAATTGCTTGTTTTGAAAATGGCACCTTGTGGTTTTGTATGAAAACATGGTTTTTGGGCACATTTTGACGGGACATAACTTGGACTACGGATCTCTATTTTGTGCCAAATCTGTTTAGAAATGAAATTGGATTCGGGATGTCCATGCCGTTCGAAGAACGGGTGAAAAATGATTTAAAATGAAAAAGTTATGTCCGTCGGAAGATTGGGGGTTGAATCTGTAAATTCTGCAGCTTTTAACTTAGAAAATTTTTAGCAGAATGACCCTCCACGCGTAGGCGCACTTGGCGCGTACGCGTCGTTCTTCAAGAAGGCACCATCCACGCGTGTGTGTGGTGTGCGCATGCGCGTCGATGCGCTGCACCCAATGCCCAGCTATTTTCCAGAGAGTTGTGCCAGAGTTATGCCATTTTTGTGCCTGGACGCAAGAGCACCCACGCGTACGCGTGGCTGACGCTTGCGCGCCGTTTGGATATTTTTCAACCCGCACGTTCGCGCGTATGACGTTTGCGCGTCGATGAGTTTTTGGCCATCTGCGCGTGCGCGTGGAGTGCGCGTACGCGTGGCCCTGTTTTCATGCCAAAGATGGTTTTTGAGTTTTTAAAGCCAAATCTCATACTTCTAAACCTCCAATCTCATCCCTTAGGTATTAAATCATTATGATATGCCTAGCAATGAGGAAGGAACTAGGGGATGTGGTAACTTGCAAGTGAAGCAAGGGAAAAGGTTATGATCAATGATGATCAGATATGATTATATGAGATATGGAGGGTGACGGTGGAAGTACTGTGTAAGCCATGAGCCGAAAGGCTATAATTATTGATAAATGGCCGGTTCTTGATTGAACCATGGGCCGGATGGCTGAGTTATTGCCGGGTTACGGCAAGGCCATTATTGTTTATGGCTGAGTATAAATGCCTATATAATTAATAAATGAATGTGTTACATGGATAACAATGAAAAAGGTTGAAATGTGATGTGTGACCCCGGGTAGTAGGCAGTGGCGTTGTCCACTTGCTCCGGGTATAAGACGGGAAAGGAGGATTATGATAAACGAGTTTAATCGTGGGGTTTTGAATAAATGTGTATTTGTGATACCTGGGTAGTAGCAAGGGTCGTGGTTCGTCCCGCTTGCTCCGGGTCATTGTCTGAGGATTGATAATAATGAAGGGTGATTATGAATAAATGTTTATTTGTGATACTTGGGTAGTAGCAAGGGTTGTGGTTCGTCCCACTTGCTCCAAGTTAATGTTTGAGATTTGGTAACAATGAATGTTGATAATATGAATTGAGATTGAATGAATATATGTTTGAGATGCCTGGGCAGTAGCAAGGGTTGTGGTTCGTCCCACTTGCTCCGGGCCAATGCTTGAGATACCTGGGTAGTAGCAAGGGTTGTGGTTCGTCCCACTTGCTCCAGGTCAGAGATTGCGATGCCTGGGTAGTAGCGGCAGTAGTGGTGAATCCACTCGCTCCAGGTTGAGCTTTTAGACACCCGCCTGAGTAGTAGCCGCAGTAGTGATTATTTCACTGGCTCTGGGTTGAGCGGGCAGTAGCAAGGGGGTTGTAGCTCAAACCTACTTGCTCCGCAAGGGGTGTTTCTGTCCAATTGTTAGCTACCAGGACATGTCGGGTTGGCTATATAACCGACAGATGATATCATCAACCATAGGGCAGGCATTCATCATTTGCATATATTTGAATTGTTTGGGTTTGCCATTTGTCTTGGATTTCTACATCATATATGCCATGTTACCTGACTATATGCTACTTGTTCTACTAGTATCATGTTTGTGTATTACTTGCCTGTATTGCTTGTGTTTGTACAACTGAGAGGCCCCTCATGCTGGTGTCGGTGGGTGTGAGGGCTGTTCTTGATGGGATGAACTGATGATGCGATTGCATGATGATGTATTGATATAGAACTGCTGAGGCAGAACAACTGGTGATGGTTTTGCTTATGATTCTGAGTCTGATTCGTGGAAGAGTCAGCGAGTTGGGAAACATGTGAAACATGAATTGAATTTAGCACTCCCTTATGACAGTTGCCTATTCATGGATTAGCGAGAACCTAGGATGAATAATTGGTGAAGAAGTTTAGGATGCTTAGTGAGTTTTTATTGCAGTACATTGAATTTATTTGGCACTTTTACCGTACTGGGAACCCATGGGCCCGGGGTTCTCATTCCGTATATATCTCTTGTTTTTCAGATACAGGTCCAGGTGCTCAGAAGTGAGCTATGGTACGTTTGAGAGACGGCGAAGATCTTTATTTTCTCTACTTTGTGTTTTGATTAGAATCTCTCCACCTTTGTTTTGGAAAGTTTATATTATGTATTGAACTCTTTGAATTTGCCTATAGAGGCTCTCATGTTTCCTTCGGGAGAGATTAGGATATACTGTTGTCATCTACTTTCATACTGTACCGTAGCCGGCCTAAACTTCGCGGGTCGCGACTAGTGCCTATTTACTTATGTTATATATATCTATCTGTTATCTATCTCTTAATCTCCTCTACGCCTTGTCCGTATATCGCGTTCGGCTTAGCAGTTTAACTTTTCGTTGTCAAAACGTGAGTGATACGTCTTCGCGATTTTATTTCTACTCTTTTCAGGCTTCTCGATTAATACTCCTTTCGAAAATTACCTATATTTATTTATTAAAAATCCACCTGAGAGTCGTACCACCGTAATATCATTGACTTATGACTCGAGCATAAGGATTTGAATATTAGGGTGTTACAATAAGGATAACTAGGATATGAATTCCAGTTTTCATACCTTGCCAAGAGTTTATTTTACAGTTATTTATTTATTTTACTTGTCATTCAAATTACTTGTTCCTCACTTTCAAAACCCCCAATTTACAAAACTCATAACCAATAATAAGAACACCTCCCTGCAGTTCCTTGAGAAGACGACCCGAGGTTTAAATACTTCGGTTATCAATTTTAAAGGGGTTTGTTACTTGTGACAACCAAAACTTTTGTAAAGAAGGAATTTTTGTCGGTCTAGAAGCTATACTTACAACGCGAATTTATTTGTAAAAATTCTAGATCGTGCGAGAGTTTCGCTCTTTCAATTATGTACACTCCATCGAGTGTATTGAGCTTGTCTTTCTTTAAAAAAAATTTTTAAATTCTCTTAGTGTTTTATGTAAAAAATTTTGATATTATTTTTTTTTTTTTTATTATCATTTTTTTTATTCTTTTTTTTTAAAAATTTTAAAAAATACACAAAGAAATAAATAAATAAATAAATAAAAATAAAAAATATATATAAAAAAATAATGATGATAATGATAATGGAAAAGAAAAAAAGGAATAAAAATCAAATGAGAAAAATAGAAAGAACGAAAAACAAGAAGAAAAAAACGAAGAAAAAGATAATAAACAAAAAAAAATATGTATCATAATTTGACTGAACTTAATCACGTAAAAAGATTATTTATCTAAAATTACTGGTAAAAGCGTAAGAATTAACTTACATCGATATATAACATTATTAACATGGCTTTGGTGCCTGATGGTGCATTTTGAGTTGGAACTTGTGAAATATAGAGATAAATATGTATATACACTAATTTTAGTTTGGGTAAAGTACATTTTTTGTTTCTGAAGTTTGGTAAAAATTTTAAAAATATTCTTAAGTTTTATTTTGTTTCAATTTCGTTCAAGAAATTTTCGATTTGCATCAAATATATCCTTAACGGCTAAATTTTCAAAAAATTTAAGACCAATCTAACAATAATGCATGAAAATTATACTTGATTTGCTTGTATTGAGGGTTGTTCTTATGAAATTGTTGTTGAATTAGTCTTAAATTTTTTGAAAATTAGCCATCAAAGATATATTTGATGCAAATTGAAAACTTATGGGACAAAATTGAAATAAAATAAAATTTAGGAGTATTTTTGAAACTTTTGTCAAATTTTAGAGATAAAAAATATACTTTACCCTTTTAGTTTTCATGACAGAAATATCATATATATAAAATATAAAATATATTTTTGATAAATTATAATTATTTTTATATTTTATTTATATTTAAAATGTAAATTAATTTTTTAATTTTTTATCGCATAAAACATTTAAGAAAATTTTTGATTTCATATAAGTCAAGACTAAGATTAAACATCTTGATTTGTGATAATATTTGAGTATAATATATTAAAAAAATTATAGGAGACCAACACCTAAATCATCTAATTTTAAATAATTTTATTTAATATTTATTAATTTTAAATTATTTTTTAAAATTAGATTCTAATCAATTGACATTAATAATATTTTTGAATAATAAAGATTTGGTAAATTAACCGCTCTCTAAACACAGTGTCATCAAACCTTCCTTCTCATTGTGTCGGTCTTCTCCCTTGCGCAGACCGTTGCTTCGCTGCCGTTGCAGTGCGCCACCGTTCTTGCCAAATAGAACGTTCTCGCTGCACAGACTACCGCATTGTGCCTCGTAGAATGCTATTCACGTCGCTGATACAGAGACAAGAAACATTCAATCTTTATAAAAGAAACATCTAATCTCATATGAAGCCGTCTACTAAGTCTTTGAACTCCAAAACAGAGATGAAACATTCAGACAATCAAAGAAAAAACATCCACTAACCTTTGGAGGATGGAACGTGACTCGACGGAAGAGGAAGAGGAGGTAACGCATGATGAAGGAGGAGGAAGAGACGCGGCATCGCGGCTTCACAGCGGAGACGGCTGAGACACGACGCGACGTAACGGAAGAGGCAAACGGTGAGACGTGACAACCGGGGTGGCGACGGATGGGAAGGTTGTGTAGCGCGGCGGAAGAGGCATACAACTCGGCGTGACTTCTCGACCATGATGGACGGCGTCCTCGTAGCGGAAGCAATATGGCGCAATGGGCTCGTTCACAGCAGCACTGGAAGAGGCGACGACGTCGCGAATGTGGTCTGGGGCGGATGCTAATAAAGCAGATGACGACATGTAGAATAAGAGAGTGAGACGGCTGTAGTGTTTTTTTTTTAAGGTGGCCACTCTGATAAAGTTGGCAATTTCAACTTTTTGTAAAGATGTTTTTCATTTTGTGGTTGATATTGATTTAAAAGCGTGTCACTAAAAGTGTTGCTTTAAAGAGAAAGTGTTACCCTTAATCGTTAACTTGGCTCTGATACCAATTTTTTTAAAGTCGACTTTTCTTTTCTTTTTTCTATTAACTCTTCATATTTTACTTCAAATAAGTTTATAATTTGTATAGATTCAATTGGTGGTGCTTTATTTAAATAATTTGCAAATTTATAATCTAAAGTATTGACCATTATTTTTCTTGTATGATTATTTATTACTAGTCCTTGATTTATAATTCTGATTTTTATAGTTTTTCAATCTTGTTTTAGTTTATAATATTCTTTTTTGCATGGATTATTGTATATAAAATCTTTTATCTGTTTGTCTTTTTCTTTAATATAATTTCTCAAATCCTCAAAAACTTCTTTTATTTCTACACTTTCTGTTGTTTCTAAATATCTTTTTAATTTTTCAACTTCATTCTCCATTTTTTCTTTCAACAGTTTTAATTCTTTTAAGTCATAATATGGTTTTCCAGGCATTTATAAATTTTTTAAGTTTAATTCCAACTTGTTTATATTTATTCTTATTTCTATCCTTTTTATTATAAGGTCATCAATTTCGATCTGAAGGTTATTTAATTCCCTTTTATACTCCTTTATTTTACTTTTAAATTTTTCCGTCCTTTTTCTTTTTATTTTATTTTCTGGTTTTTCAATCTTTTTATGCTTCATTATTTATTTTAGAATTTCTGCAAACTCTATCATCGATTCATCACTATTTTCTAGAGATTCTATTAATTTTTCTAGCTCTTCAACTTCTCTTTTCAACTTGTCATAAATTATTTTTAGAGCTTCAAATGCCCTTTGATTTATTCCAGAAAATTGTAAATAATTTAAATAATTTTCTCTTTCAAAGAGCTCTTGTTTCTTGTCTTGATAAGTTACATATATTTCTTCTTTATTTATTGTCATAATTTAGTGTTTAGGGTTTCATTTAGTTTTTCGACCTTTTTTGTTAATTCTTTTATTTCAGAATTTTCTTCTTTAATTTTTAACTTAGATAAACTTAAAGGGCTATTAATTTTAGATTCTCTTACTTGAAAATTCGATGAAACTAATTTTCCTGATGGTTCTTTTAATAATAGAACTGGGTTTTCAATAGCTTTATATTTTGGTATTTCTGTTTTTACAATTTTCTGAAATAATTCATCGACATAAATTCTTTCTCTGTTTTTAAATATTATACTATGATGGCTATTTGTTAAAGCATAATTTATAGCATATGTAATTGAAAATGGTTCATCATCTTGTTCGATTAGATTCTTTCTATGAAATTTATAAGCCAGACTTATGGATCTTCCAAGATTTTCAGTTGATAAAGGTATAGCGTATCCAAGATGGGCATTGAATTTAACATTTATGTTTGCCAAATTTCCATGAACAATTCCAATTATTTGATCTATTGGGTCATCAGTAATTCTTTTGTCACAGATTGCTAGGCTTATTGGAGAATTAATTCCTTTCATATATGTAGATTTGATTAAGACTTGTATAGTACTAATATGAATCCATCCAATTTTAGATCTTTTTTGTTGATCCTTAATTTTCTCAATCTGTTTACTCAATTCTTCATCATTTATCAAAGCTATTTCAAGTTCTCCATTAGCGGATTTTATCTTTATAGGGGCTTCAAGTTGAATTTTTCCATAGTATATTATGTTTTTTCTATTAAAAACTTCTTTTAAAGGATTTTGTTTATTAAAATTTTCATTTGATTTGAGATTTAATTTTGTTTTTAGAACAGCATGTTTTTTATTATCTAATAAAGCAATTAATCTATAATAATCAGATTCTTCTGTTAATTCTAAACTTTCTAAATAATTCATAATTGAAAGACTAGGATGAAGATGTACCTTTTTGGAGAAAAACTTCCTTTATTTAGTATATTTTACATAAGGTGTTTTTATCTCCAGAGGGGAGATTGTAGATACTAACTCCAGAGGAGAGTTTAGAACTATTTTTCCCTAAGGGAATTCTTCCTCAGACTATAGAATCGCCTCGGCAGCTTCCTCCTTGCTCTCCTAGCATATGAGTACTCTAAGCCTTCTGCTTTCTATTGTCTGATGCTTCTACAATTGCCTAAGCAACCTATTTATAATAGTTGGGTTTGATGGACAATTCCCATCCTTACCCTTCTTATGACGTCATTGCTTACGTCATTGTTTGTTATCTTGCACCAGCTACATTGTTGGTGCTTTATGACCTAAGTGCTTACGTCACTATGCAATAATGTTGAGAGATGCTTCAGATGCACTGTCGTCCTCTTTTATCATGTGACCTTCAGATGCATTGTCTTCTTCCTTTATCATGTGAGTTGATTCTGTTTCATTATTTCTTTCTTCAGATATTTCTGAGGCACATAGCTGGCACTTGTGGTCTTCTCTGTCTTTTATCAAATAGCAGAGATTCCTCTTTATCCCTTTAGGGAGCTTTTCTAAAAGTCCAGATAAGTTGTAGAATGCTGATTCAAATTCCACCAAGAGTCTCATCTCTCTTTCTTCAATTTCATTTCTTTTGCTGGACACAAGCAGAGTATTTCTACTTTTATAATTAATCCTTGTGTGAGATTCCTTCGTTATTTTTTGAGTTCTTTCAAAGACCTTTGCTAATGTGCTGGCTAGCCTTCCTTCATGACTGTAGATTGTTAAATCTTGAATCTGATCAATTGGCTGAAAATTTCCTGGGAAGACGGACATGAATATTACTTGGTGTGCTGGAACCAAGCATTCTTCTTCTTCATTAAAAATAGGTTGACTGTTTGTAAATTTTAGGGATATATCCCTTGGATTTACATTGTCAATCATATTTTTAAATCTCTTTACTGCATCAACGAATCCTGCAGGAAACTCACTAATAATTTTTAGATCATTAAAAATTAAAATTGTATCAATTAATCCATACTAAAAAAACTGATAAGTGTCAGATGGGGAAGCATCTGGAAAGATAACCAGCTTTGTTAGCTGTTCTTTGGCAACAGGATAATATCCCAAGATTGCCCTTTTTTCTTCAGTCCAATTCAGGACTATATTAAGGGTTTCTCTGAGATTTGATCTACAGACCCTTTTCTTCTCCTTGATTTCTGCCCTTGTAGGAATGTTTCTTATTATTCCTGTTCTCTGGGCTTGAATTGGAGCTTTATCTGCTCTTTTTAGGGTTTGCTCTGGATGAAGGGCTTCATATTCCCTGAAGGATTCCTTTGCCTCTTCTAGTGTTAAAAATCCTCCTTTCTGAATTATCCTTGATTGATGTGTGAATGGTGCTGCTTTTTCCCAGGCATCATATACTCCTTTCATGGGGCCATTATAAATCACATAATATTTTTTATCTTGGGTGGATTTTTTAATAATTTCAACAATTGTTTTATTTTCTGAAATTTTTTCTTCACCTGATTTGTCCACCACGCTTAGCTGGCTGAACTCTGATGACTTCGCTTGTTGTGTTGATTTCATTGCTTCAATGGCCTTCTTGAGAGATTGGATTTGTGTTCTAATTTGCTGACAATGCTTGCATTTTTCGAGCTCTTGTTCATACTTTTGAATTTCTTGATCTAATGCGTTGTAAACGAACTCCATTCTCTTGTTAATGTATCTGCAATAATATTTTTGTCACCCTTAATATACTCAATTTTTATTGGATATTGTAACAAAAATAATTGCCATCTTACCAATCGTCCATGATTATAATCAACCTTTAAATTATATCGAATGAAACCTGTTAGGTAACTTGAATCTGTCCTTAATGTAAATTTTCTGGGTAGTAGATCAATTTTCTATTTTTTAAGATATTTAATTGCTGCTAGAGTTTCCTTTTTATGAGTAGTATATCTTTGTTCTGTTGGGGTAAAAGTCCCTGAAATATACCTGCAAAGTAATTCCTTTGGGGAATATTTAGAATCTAGTGATTCTTTTTCTTGTTCCAAACTTTTTATAGCTTTCTTAGCTTTTAGACATCCCGACCAGGTTATGTCTGAAGCATCTGTTTCTACTATTAAGTAGTCATTTTCTTCTGGAATATAAAGTTCTGGAAGTTTTTTACATAATTCCTTGACTCTTTGAATTTGCATACTATCTTTTTCTTCCCATTTCCATTCTTTTTTAGTACTTATTTTTGGAAATAAGTTTTTAGTATATTCTGTTATATTCTTTAAAAATCCTTGATCAGAAATATAATTTATACATCCTAAAAATCTTTGTAATTGTTTTCTATCTTCTATTTTATTAGGAAATAAATTTACCTTTTCTAAAACATTTGGTTGAAGTTTTAGCTTTCCTTGGGTGGATAGAATTAATCCAAGAAACTCTATTTCTTGTATTGCTATTCTTGCTTTCTTTTTGCTAAGAACTAATCCTTTTTCTTTACATCTTTCCAAAACTATTAATAATTTTTGAAGATGATCTTCTTTATCCTGTTTTGTAAAGATTAATATATCATCAATGTAAACTAAAACAAATTCATTTAACTCTTTTAGATTTTCTTCCATAAATCTTTGGTAAATACCTGGGGCTTGTTTTAATCCGAATGGTAATACATTCCATTCATAAAGCAACACACTTGTTGATTCTTTTGTTGGGCAAGTAAAAGCAGTTAATTTCTTTGTTTCTTCATCTAAACGAAGTTGCCAATATCCTGATTTTGCATCAAGAGATGAAAACCAAGTTGCTCCTTTGATTTTTTCTAAAATAGAATCTTTTCTTGGAAGTTTATGAGCATCACCAACAGTTGCTTCATTCATCTTCTTATAATTAATTACCATTCTTCGTTTTTCCCTTTTAATTTCATTATTGTTTTCGACATAAAAGGCCGGAGCCGCATGAGGACTTTTACTTAATCTTATAATTCCTTTTTCCAAAAGATCTTTACATTCTAATGAGAACTCTTCCCTATCTCTTGCGGAATAAGGAATTTTATTTGGAACATTTATTTCTTTTGTAGAATCTTTTAATTTAATGCTTACTAATTCGTTATTTGTATTTTTAATATCTAAAGGATTTTCAGCACAAATTTCATCCAAAAGTTCTTCTATCCTTATTTCAAGATTATTTTTTGGAATATTTATCTGAAAGTATAAATTTAAATAACATGTCTCTAATATAGAAAATATTTTAAATTTTAAGATCTTATCTATAGTAGTAGTTGGTATTTTTATACGTTTTGATTTTTGATTTATTGAAGAATCGTGTGGAGCTTTTAAAACTATATATGTTAATTCTTGAATGAATGGATGATATAGCTTTAAAAAGTTATTTCCTATGATAAAATCCATTCCAGAATCTAACATATATATAGATGGAACAATGAACCTATAATTTTGAATAAAAATTTCAGCCATCTCTGCTTTTTGGTCAATTTTATGTATTGATTTGTCAGCTATTCTAACTCTTAATGGTTTTTTTAATTTTTTCCAATCAAGTTTTATATTTGTACTAGCAAAGCATTGTGTTGCTCCAGTATTTATGAAAGCATTTATAAATTTTTCTGTTATTTTTATAGTAATAAATGTGGCATTATTACTCAGTCTCTGAGTCTGTTTCTGAGACATATTCAAAAATATAGTCTAGGTTATCATCAGATTCTTCTAATGGTTCCATGAAACAAGACTTAGCAATTTCTATTTGTTTGGTAAGATCCTTTTTATCTTTCTTTTTTGGACATTCATTTGCGTAGTGTCCTTCTTCTTGGCAATACCAACACTTACAATTTTCTTTTTTATTTGGGCAATAGTCACTTTTTTGTCTTTTATTTTTATTGTTATTTCTTTTTCTAAAATACCTCTTTTTTCTCCAGTTTGGATAGTATTTTCTTTTTCTAAATTGATATTTTCTTTTTCTTTGAAAATTTTTATTAAGACCATATTTTTGAGATATCTCTTCATTATCCTGACAGCAAATTCTAATTATATTTGCAAATCTTTTTTGAGTCGCTTCTTGCATACAACGTTCTTTTATTTCCTCTCTTATTGCAGAGGTTGCTCCACCAAAATTATTTTCAATTGTCCCTCTATTTATTTCTCTTATAAATCTTTCCATTATAAATTCATTAGCAGGATATGGAAGTTTTGTTATATACATACTAAGATAATGATTTTTATCTTCTTCTTTTAATTTGTAATAATGTATTCTATATTCACATATATAAGACTCCACATTACATAGATCATATATCTGAATATTAGCTAAATGATTTTTTGCTTCTTGATATTCTTTATTATAGACTTCTTGTCTATGATCTATAATATTTTTTCCAAAAAATTCTTTATATAGAATCATCATGATATATAATATCTTATCATAAGCTGTTGTTTTTGTTGCTAATTCTTCTATTATTTGGTTTTCTATTGATGTCATATAATCTCTTATAGTTCCTTTAGTATGAAACCCTATGTAATTCCAAATATCTCTTCCAGATAATTCACTAAGTTTTGGATTAGTAAAGGCTTCTAATAAGAAGGAATTTAACCAATTTTCGAAAATTTCTTTTTCATTCTTTTTACAGTCTAAGTCAAGCATTCTTTCTCCTTCCATTTCCTGGATTTTAGGAACGTATTTTGATGGTATTTTTGTATATTTTGAATCTTTATTTATAAATCCTTTTTTAAAAGCATAATTATCAAAACCTGTTTCCCATTTAAATTGAGATTGATTATCCTTAGATGTTCCAGCTTCATTTTTTACTTGTATTGGAATTGCTGGTTCTTCGTCACTTGAATAATCTAGGATGTGTTCTTCATTTTCTATATTTTCAGAATTTACTAATTCTTCTTCTATTTGAAATCCCTGTTCCATAATATTATTTTCTTGAGCCATTTTTAATTGTTTAAAAAGCATTGTAACTTCTTCTAATTTTTCTTCAATATTCATAATTTCAATGGTGGTTTTACTTTTAAATCTGTTACGTTGATTATATTTTGAAACTTTTCTTCTTTGGGATTCTCTTTTTCCTTATTTCTTTGAAATTTTATAGATACTAATATTTCTTCAAGCATATCTACTATAGAATTTAATTGTGGGTTAAAAGTATGATAGAGATGTGGGGAATCATTTCCATGGTAACTTTTTTTGAAATTCCGTGTGAAAAATAAGTTTTTTCAGGTTTTTGAAGTCCTTCAATAAAACTTATAGTAAAATAAAGATTTTGAGAAAAATTATTTTGTATTGATTTTAAGAATTCGGTGTCATTACAATTAACATTAGTTAAAATCATTAATTTTTGATCTATTAATTTTGATAATTTAATTATTTCTTCTCTTAAATCTTCTAATTTACTTTTTTTCATTAGGTGACGCTTTTCTTTGTGAAGAGTTACGGTTTTAAGTGAAAAGTGTGGCTTTAGAATATATGGTTTAGATTTTGCCACGTAGGCGTCTTTACCATAAAGTCATTTTGGTGATGTTTATGTGAGTGGTGGCTTTTTTTTAAAACTAGGGTTAAGAAGAAGGTAAATAAAATAATATTTTTTTTTTTAGTGGGCCTTGGGATTTAGGCTCTTAAAAATTGGCAAGAATTAACTGTTAATTATCTAACGGAATTATTTAAAAAAAATATATTTTTTATTTTTATTAAGATACACGAGATAAATATCAAATAAATAACCTTCAAAATGTATCTAAGTATATGAACACAATAAGTCAATGAAATATCCTTGCTTCATATAGGAACAAACTGGTCTTTTAAAAATAAGTGAGAAATGGAAAATCACATGCTTGGATGGACGACTTTTCGACCATGTTATTTTCATAAGTAGAATATGAACGTAGAATTTTGGGGTTGTTTAAATTTTGTTAATTGAAATTTCCTATAGCAGGACGAATGCCTTTTTTTTTTTTTTGTGTGTGTTGGCTATATATATTGAAGTTTTGGTCACATTCTTTCGCCTTCGTATTAAAGTATTGAAAGTCACGGCGGGAGAGAATGTAAAATTTGACTTTAACTATATTTTTCGCATTTTTTTCAAAATTTATAATAAATATGTTTGATAAACTAGGAGACGTCATAAAAATATACATATAATTTAATCTAATATTAAATAATATTACTCAAAATCAACATAGGGTTCATAATTATTAATAATTTATAAGTGTTAGTAGTTCCTCATCTTACTCACAGTCATTTGGGACAAGACCTAATAAATTTTTAAAGCTAATTTAATCCTAAAACACCAAAATCATATAATCTCTCAAAATAAAAAACTCAAATTTCTGAAATTGTAAGGAGGAAGGCCGAGTAAAAAATAGTAAGGTACTTACCATTTTGTTTGGTAAATTTTGTAGAGGTCGACGCGGTGGTTGCGTGGCCACAAATGGTGTGACGATCGAAACTCCAAATTGAAAGATATGTGAGATTGAATTTGAGACTAGGGTCTGGTTTCTCTTGTTCTTCCCTCCCTTTGTGTTTCAGTGTGATTCCCTTTGAGTTTGAGAAAGAAGAGTTGAGCTCCTACTTTTTTATGGTGGGCCTTGGACTCGGTCTAACCGGTTTGGTCTATTGGCCCGTTTTTGGGCTAAAACTTTTAAAATTAGTGTTGAAATTCATATTTTTAATATTTTTACCTCTATGGATTAATAAAATTATTTAATTTCCTAATTCATTTGATTAATAGTTAATTTATTAACTAATTATTCCTTAATTAGGTTTACATCCTACCCACCTAAATAAGAATTTTGTTCTCAAAATTTAAATTTAGTTACCTGAGAAGAGGTGTGAATAGTCCTTTCTCATTTCGGATTTGAGTTTTCAAGTGTGTTTTTCAATTCCAAACCGACTCCAAGTAACTTTAACTAATGAAACTTCTTTTCCATGCCATCTCTTAGTACTGGTATCATCAATTCTGACCAGAGTCACTTGAAGCGTCAAATCCTCTCTCAATTGAACTGATTCTGGTTCTAGAATGTGGCTGACATCAGAAGTGTACTTCCGAATCTTCGAGATGTGAAATACGTCATGCAAATTTGAAAGATGTGGTGACAGAGCTATTCGATTTACATACATATATACATCCCAAAATATCTCAAAAAATATACAAAACAAACACCTATTTCTCCATGAAAGCCTCTAGGAGGGGCAAAAATAAAGTATGTACAGAGGAGAATCTAATTATATATATACATAGCATAATATCAAAATATAGCATCTCAATTTCACTTAAAACAGAAAACTCCAAATGCTCACTGAGGTGCATATCAACCTGCATCTGAAAAACAGCAGAAATATGTATGGAATGAGAACTGGAAGTTCTCAGCATGGTAAAGGTACCAACGTACATAATATATAAGGTCCTGGGAAAGTCAGAGACAATCCTAGAACTCCGACACTCATATTTAAACTTAAAGAAGTAAACTAAACCAGAAATTAGGGAGTTTGTCTAAGTTATTCAAATTCTACGCCTAATTCTAACTCTACACTTTAATTTCCTTCTCCTCCAATCCTCTGAACACTAGTGGAACACTTCTCGTTATACCTCTATCAAATGAGGGATCTCTCAGTTGCAAAGACAATATAATACAGACAAGAAAAACACAGATAGGATACATGATGAGCGAATATTTTATACACTTTTTGGCAACATTTTCATATAGTTTTCATTATGTTTTGTTTGAGTTTTATTATGTTTTCATAGATTTTCGTGCTAAAATCACATTTTTTTTATTTTACTTTGAGTTTGTGTGTTTTATGGTGATTTGATGAGCGGATAATTTATACGCTTTTTGGCATTGTTTTTACATAGTTTTTAGTATAATTTAGTTAGTTTTTAGTATATTTTTATTAGTTTTTAAATAAAAATCACATTTCTGGATTTTACTATGAGTTTGTGTATTTTTCTGTGATTTCAGGTAATTTCTGGCTGAAATTGAGGGACTTGAGCAAAAATCAGATTCAGAGGTTGAAGAAGGACTGCAGATGCTGTTGGATTCTAACCTCCCTGCACTCAAAGTGGATTTTCTGGAGCAATAGAACTCCAAATGGTGCGCTCTCAATTGCGTTGGAAAGTAGACATCCAGGGCTTTCCAGCAATATATAATAGTTTATACTTTGCTCGATTTTAGATGACACAAACAGGCGTTCAACGCCAGTTCCATGCTGCATTCTGGAGTTAAACGCCAGAAACAGGTTGCAAAGTGGAGTTAAACGCTAGAAATAGGTTACAAACTGGCGTTCAACTCCAAAAGAAACCTCTACACGTGTAAAGCTCAATACTCAGCCCATGCACACACCAAGTGGGCCCCAGAAGTGAATTTCTGCATCAATTACTCATTTCTGTAAACCCTAGTAACTAGTTTAGTATAAGTAGGACTTTTTACTATTGTATTTATATCTTTAGTTTTATCTTTAGATCATGTTTGGGGGCTGGCCTCTCGGCCATGCCTGGACCTTCATCACTTATGTATTTTCAATGGTAGAGTTTCTACACACCATAGATTAAGGTGTGGAGCTCTGCTGTTCCTCATGAATTAATACAAAGTACTATTATTTTTCTATTCAATTCAAGCTTATTCCGATTCTAAGATATTCATTCGCACCTCAATATGAATGTGATGATCGTGACAGTCATCATCATTCCCAACTATGAACGCGTGCCTGACAACCACTTCCGTTCTACCTTAGATTGAATGGATATCTCTTGGGTATCTAATACAGGGGACCGAGTCCAAGTTATTAGTGTCTTCGTGGTATAAGTTAGAACCCATGGATGGCCATTCCTGAGATCCAGAAAGTCTAAACCTTGTCTGTGGTATTCCGAGTAGGATCTGGGAAGGGATGGCTGTGACGAACTTCAAACTCGCGAGTGCTGGGCGTAGTGATAGACGCAAAAAGAGGGTGAATCCTATTCCAGTATGATCGAGAACCTCCAGATGATTAGCCGTGCCGTGACAGAGCATTTGGACCTTTTTCACAGAGAGGATGGGATGTAGCCATTGACAACGGTGATGCCCTATATAAAGCTTGCCATGGAAAGGAGTAGGAATGATTGGATGAAGACAACAGGAAAGCAGAGGTTCAGAGGAACAAAAGTATCTCTATACGCTTATCTGAAATTCTCACCAATGATTTACATAAGTATTTCTATCTTTATTTTCTGTTTATTTATTATTTTTATTCGAAAACTCCATAACCATTTGATATCCGCCTGACTGAGATTTACAAGGTGACCATAGCTTGCTTCATACCAACAATCTCCGTGGGATCGACCCTTACTCACGTAAGGTTTTATTACTTGGACGACCCAGTGCACTTGCTGGTTAGTTGTATCGAAGTTGTGACAAATTATGAATTAAGATTAGAGCACCAAGTTTTTGGAGCCATTACCAGGGATCAAAATTTCGTGCACCAATGATCATGTGAAGTCATAAAAACTACTGAAAAATAAAAAACAGAATGAAAAATAGCGTTGAAAACAGCACACCCTGGAGGAGAGCAGTCTGGCGTTTAAACGCCAGAAACAAGCATCTGTCTGGCGTTTAATGCCAGAAACAGGCACCAAGCTGGCGTTAAACGCCAGAAACAAGCTACATTTAGGCGTTTAACGCCAGAAACAGATAGCAGTCTGGCGTTAAACGCCAGGATTGCACAGCAAGGGCGTTTTACACGCCTAATTGGAGCAGAGATGTTAAGTCCTTGACCCCACTTGATCTGTGGACCCCACAGGATCCCCTCAGGATCTGTGGACCCCACAGGATCCCCACATCTTCTTCTCTCCTCTTCACACCTTTTCATAACTCTCTTCCCCAAATACCCTTCACCAATCACCTCAATCACTCTTCCCCAAATACCCTTCACCAATCACCTCAATCACTCTTTCCCATCACTTCTTCACTACTCACATCCATCCTCTCTTCCCCATAAACCCCACCTACCTTCAAAATTCAAACTAATTTCCCTCCCAAACCCAACCCTAATGACCGAACCCTACACCCTCCCTCACTCCTATATAAACCCCTCACTCCTTCTTCATTTTCACACAACACAACCCTCTCTTCTTCTCCTTGGCCGAATACATCTTCTTCCCCCATCTCCTCCATTTTCTTCTTCTTCTACTACTTTCTTTCTTCTTTTGCTCGGGGACGAGCACACATTTTAAGTTTGGTGTGGTAAAAGCATAGCTTTTTGTTTTTCCATAACCATTTATGGCACCTAAGGCCAGAGAAACCTCTAGAAAGAGGAAAGAAAAGGCAATTGCTTCCACCTCTGAGTCATGGGAGATGGAGAGATTCATCTCAAAGGTCCATCAAGACCACTTCTATGAAGTTGTGGCCAAGAAGAAAGTGATCCCTGAGGTTCCTTTCAAGCTCAATAAGAATGAGTATCTGGAGATCCGACTTGAGATCCAAAGAAGAGGTTGGGAAGTTCTCACCAACCCCATTTAACAAGTCGGGATCCTAATGGTTCAAGAGTTCTATGCAAATGCATGGATCAATAGGAACCATGATCAAAGTGTGAACCCGAATCCAAAGCATTGGCTTACCATGGTTCGAGGGAAATACTTAGATTTCAGTCCGGAAAATGTAAGGCTGGCGTTCAACTTGCCAATGATGGAAGAGAACGCACACCCCTATACAAGAAGGGTCAACTTTGATCAAAGGTTGGACCAAGTCCTCATAGACATATGTGAGGAAGGAGCTCAATGGAAAATAGACTCAAGAGGCAAGCCGGTTTAATTAAGAAGGCATGACCTCAAACCAGTGGCTAGGGGATGGCTAGAGTTCATTCAACGCTCAATCATTCCTACTAGTAACCGGTCTGAAGTTACTATAGACCAGGCCATCATGATCCATAGTATCATGATTGAAGAGGAGGTGGAAGTTCATGAGATTATACCTCAAGAACTTTACAAGGTGGCTGACAAGTCCTCTACTTGGGCAAGGTTAGCCTTTCCTCACCTCATATGCCACCTCTGCAATTCGGCTAGAATTGACATAGAGGGAGACATCTTCATTGAAGAGGACAAGCCCATCACTAAGAAAAGGATGGAGCAAATAAGAGATCATGGACCCAACATGAGCATGAGGAAATTCCTCACCATGAAATCCCTGAGATGCCTCAAGGGATGCACTTTCCTCCACAAAACTATTGGGAGCAAATCAACACTTCCCTAGGAGAATTAAGTTCCAACGTGGGACAACTAAGGGTGGAGCACCAAGAGCACTCCATCAACCTCCATGAGATTAGAGAAGATCAAAGAGCCATGAGGGAGGAGCAACAAAGGCAAGGAAGAGACATAGAGGAGCTCAAAAGCACCATTGGTTCTTCAAGAAGAGGAAGACGTTACCCTCACTAAGGTGGACTCATTCCTTAATCTCCTTGTCTATTTATTTTACTGTTTTTCAATTTTTGAGCTTTATGTTTTATTTATGTTTGTCTCTTTACTATATGATCACTAGTGTCTAACTATCTATGCCTTAAAGATATGAATATCCTATGAATCCATCACCTTTCTTAAATGAAAAATGTTTTAGTTACAAAAGAACAAGAAGTACATGGTTTCGAATTCATCCTTGAAACTAGTTTAATTATTTTGATGTGGTGACAATACTTTTTGTTTTCTGAATGAATGCTTGAACAGTGCATATGTCTTTTGAATTTGATGTTTATGAATGTTAAATATGTTGGCTCTTGAAGAATAAGTAAAAAGGAGAAATGTTATTTGATAATCTGAAAAATCATAAAAATGATTCTTGAAGCAAGAAAAAGCAGTGAATACAAAAGCTTGCAGAAAAAAAAAGAAAAAAAAATATAGCGAAAAAAAAAGGGAAAGAAAAAGAAAAAGCAAGCAGAAAAAGCCAATAGCCCTTAAAACCAAAAGGCAAGGGTAATAAAAAGGATCCAAGGCTTTGAGCATCAGTGGATAGGAGGGCCTAAAGGAATAAAATCCTGGCCTAAGCGGCTAAACTAAGCTGTCCCTAACCATGTGCTTGTGGCGTGAAGGTGTCAAGCCAAAAGCTTGAGACTGAGCGGTTAAAGTCGAGGTCCAAAGCAAAAAAAAAATAGTGTGCTTAAGAACCCTGGACACCTCTAATTGGGGACTTTAGCAAAGCTGAGTCACAATCTGAAAAGGTTCATCCAGTTATGTGTCTGTGGCACTTATGTATCCGGTGGTAATACTGGAAAACAAAGTGCTTAGGGCCACGGCCAAGACTCATAAAGTAGCTGTGTTCAAGAATCAACATACTAAACTAGGAGAATCAATAACACTATCTGAACTCTGAGTTCCTATAGATGCCAATCATTCTGAACTTCAATGGATAAAGTGAGATGCCAAAACTATTCAAGAGGCAAAAAGCTACAAGTCCCGCTCATCTGATTGGAGCTAAGTTTCATTGATATTTTGGAATCTATAGTATATTCTCTTCTTTTTATCCTATTTGATTTTCAGTTGCTTGGGGACAAGCAACAATTTAAGTTTGGTGTTGTGATGAGCGGATAATTTATACGCTTTTTGGCATTGTTTTTACATAGTTTTTAGTATAATTTAGTTAGTTTTTAGTATATTTTTATTAGTTTTTAAATAAAAATCACATTTCTGGACTTTACTATGAGTTTGTGTGTTTTTCTGTGATTTCAGGTAATTTCTGGCTGAAATTGAGGGACTTGAGCAAAAATCAGATTCAGAGGTTGAAGAAGGACTGCAGATGCTGTTGTATTCTGACCTCCCTGCACTCAAAGTGGTTTTTTGGAGCTACAGAACTCCAAATGGCCCGCTCTCAATTGCGTTGGAAAGTAGACATCCAGGGCTTTCCAGCAATATATAATAGTCCATACTTTTCCCGAGTTTAGACGATACAAACTGGCGTTCAACGCCAGTTCCATGCTGCATTCTGGAGTTAAACGCCAGAAACAGGTTACAAACTGGCGTTCAACTCCAAAAGAAGCCTCTACACGTGTAAAGCTCAATGCTCAGCTCATGCACACACCAAGTGGGCCCCAGAAGTGAATTTCTGCATCAATTACTCATTTCTGTAAACCCTAGTAACTAGTTTAGTATAAGTAGGACTTTTTACTATTGTATTTACATCTTTAGTTTCATCTTTAGATCACGTTTGGGGGCTGGCCCCTCGGCCATGCCTGGACCTTCATCACTTATGTATTTTCAATGGTAGAGTTTCTACACACCATAGATTAAGGTGTGGAGCTCTGCTGTTCCTCATGAATTAATACAAAGTACTATTGTTTTTCTATTCAATTCAAGCTTATTCCGATTCTAAGATATTCATTCGCACCTCAATATGAATGTGATGATCATGACAGTCATCATCATTCCCAACTATGAACGCGTGCCTGACAACCACTTCCGTTCTACCTTAGATTGAATGAGTATCTCTGGGATTCCCTAATCAGAATCTTCGTGGTATAAGTTAGAATCCATGGACGGCCATTCTTGAGATCCGAAAAGTCTAAACCTTGTCTGTGGTATTCCGACTAGGATCTAGGAAGGGATGTCTGTGAGGAGCTTCAAACTCGCGAGTGCTGGGCGTAGTGACAGATGCAAAAGGAACAATGGATCCTATTCCAGTATGATCGAGAACCGACAGATGATTAGCCATGCAGTGACAGCGCATTGGACCATTTTCACTGAGAGGACAGGATGTAGCCATTGACAACGGTGATGCCTAACATACAGCTTGCCATAGAAGAGAGTATGAATGATTGGATGAAGATAATAGGAAAGCAGAGGTTCAGGAGGAACGAACGCATCTCTATACGCTTATCTGAAATTCTCACCAATGAATTACATAAGTATCACTATCTTTATTTTATTTTATATTTATCTTTTAATTATTAAATCTCTATAATCAATTGAATCCGCCTGACTGAGATTTACAAGGTGACCATAGCTTGCTTCAAGCCGACAATCTCCGTGGGATCGACCCTTACTCACGTAAGGTTTATTACTTGGACGACCCAGTGCACTTGCTGGTTAGTTGTGCGAAGTTGTGACAAAGAACTAAGATTATGAACGTGCGTATTGAGTTTTTAGCGCCGTTACCAAGGAATGGAACCGTCACGATTTCTGCGCACCATGATTTCATATATTTTCTGGCTGAAATTGAGGAGCTTGAGTAAAAGTCTGATTTAGAGATAGAGAAAGCACTGCAGATGCTGTCAGGATCTGACCTCCGTGCACTCAAAGGAGCTTTTCTGGAGCTACAGAAATACGAAAGGCACGATCTTAATGGATATAGAAAGGCAACATCCATGGCTTTCTAGAAATATATAATAGTCTATACTTTCCTTCGTAAATGAAGGCCCAAAAATGGCGTTCAACGCCAGCCATCAGCCCCATTCCTGCCGTCCAGCGCCCATAGGGGAGCAGCTGGCGTCCAACGCCCAAAAGGGAGTCCCTAGCCAGCGTTCAACGCCCCTAAGGGGTACTAGCTCGTGGAGACACTTAAAGCTCAGCCCAAACACTCACCAAATGGGCCCCAGAAGTGGATTTTCGTACCTCTAAGACTAGTCTATCATATTTCTGTAATCCTTAGTCATTAGATTAGTATATATAAGAGGAGATTACCTTTGTTTTGTAGACTTTAACTTTTGATCTTCTTCCTCCCCCATTCGATTTCATTACTTTTGTACAGTATGAGTCACTGACCTCCTAAGGTTAAGGTTAGGAGCTCTGCTGAGTTTCATGGAATAATAATATTACTGTTCTATTTCAATATGTCTGATTCTATTCTCTTATGCAACCTCGTTCTTCATCTTATGAATTGAGGGTGACCCGTGACAATCACTCTTATTCTACTTGGGTTCTGTGCGAGTCCTGACCCGGATAGTGTTGAACCAAAGCTAGAGATTGCATTGTGGATTCCAATAGAGTACCTGGAAAACTTTGGATACGTGACATGAAATCCCATTGACTGTGGGTAAGTGAGGTCTCTGTGGCATTAACGCTAGAGTCAGAGAAGCAACACTCTCTGATCTGGAATATCTGCCTTGTCTGTGGCACCTTGAGTAGGATCGTGAAGGGGAGTGGATCGCTTAGAGCTTCATCTTATGCTACAGTGAGAAACCTAGAGGTGGCTTGATGAGAGGACATGAGTCACTTCAACATGGTGGATTGCTGCAGTAGAGGAGGTTAACTTGATGAGAGGACACGAGTTAATCAATTACGGCTACCATTGAAGGAATCAGAAAGTTATTGAAGAAGACAGTAAGAAAAGTTAATCCGGAAAGACAAAGCATCTCCGAAGCCTCAACCGTTCTCATACCATTGATTTTACACCTATCTAGTAACGTTTTATTTATTTATCTGTTTTATGCATTTTTCTGTGACAAACTATATTTTCTATCTGCCTAACTAAGATCTACAAGATAACCACTGCTTGCTCAAACCAACAATTTCTGTGGGATCGACCCTTACTCACCTGAGGTATTACTTGGACAACCCGGTATACTTGCTGGTCTATCTGTGCGAAACGTGCGGAGCCAGTTTCATGCACCAAGTTTTTGGCGCCGTTGCTGAGGCTTGTTCGGATTTGACAAACAACCGGATTATCTTGTTGCTTACATTAGGTACTTTTTACTATTTTATTTGAGTCTTTTATTTTCTTTTTAAAAAAAATAAAAAAATTTTCAAAAATCTTTGTTTTCTTTTTTATCTTTATCTTTTGTTTGAGTCTTTTTGTTCTTGTTCTTGTTAAAGTTTCGAACTTTCTTATTTTCTTTTCCAAAAATTTTCAAAAATAGTGTCTATTGTTTGAGTCTAGTGTCAAATCTTAAGTTTGGTGTCCTTTGTGTGTTCTTTGTTTCCTTCGAATTTTCGATTTGTTCTTAGTGATCTTTCTTGGTATTCAAGTTGTTCTTGTTTTTTTCTTGTTTTGATCTTAAAAATTTTAAGTTCGGAGTCTTTTGGTGTTTTTCTTTAAAAATTTTGAAAAATTAGTACTCTTTGATCTAAAAATTTTAAGTTTGGTGTTTTTTGGTTATTTTTCTCTTTCTTCATTAATTCAAAAAATAAAAAAAATATATTTTTATCTTAATTTTCGAAAATTTCCAAAAAAAATTTCAAATCATTATTTTATCTTATCTTAATTTCAAATTTCAAAACTTATCTTTTTAAATCTTTTCAAATCTTTTCTTTTAAATTTAAATCTTTCCTATCTTATCTTTCTTTTAAAATTTTAAAATTCAAAAATTTTTCAAATCTTTATCTTATCTTTGGTTTGTTTTTCTTTAAATTTCAAATACTTATCTTATCTTATCTTAATTTCAAATTTTAAAATTAAATCTTTTCAAAATTCAAATCTTTTTCAAAAT